>NW_004955447.1:2180442-2264333 GCF_000276665.1 Chinchilla lanigera | reverse complement strand
TTTTTTTGGTTTTTCTCCGGTACCGGGAACCGAACTCACGACCTTGCGCTTGCCAGGCAGGCGCTTTGCCGCCGAGCTAAATCCCCAGCCCCCTCTGTGGGGCTTTTTATAAGTTATTTGTGCTAATTATTATGACTCATGTGCAGCTTCCACTGTCAGTGTCTTTGAAATCTTTGTGGTCTTACTTTCTCCCAGAACCTTCCCTAAATTGTACAGGGGTTTTTACCTTGTGCTCGTAATTCTCTTAATGCCAAGCTACAAATGGTTTTGTTTTTAATGCAGAATTTTCTCACCTTACATTTGTTCTCTACCATTAAAATAATAAACATGAAAATACTTGCCTGTAAGGAGGAGTTCTTTATGAACATCTGCCTGGCAGTTAGGTGTATCTGCCAGAGGGCCGTGAAGTGAAACACAGGTATCAGGACAGTTAGGAGAGTGATTCCTGGCCCTTGCCCTGGGGTTTCAGTCTTATCATGACTCAGACTCCACCTATCATGTGTGGTGATTTTATCTTCCCACTCCAGTGTAGCCTTGAGAACATTTTAAAAGAGGGTTAATATCGCAGAATGCGCACACACAATGTTTAAGTAGTTTGGAAGCCCTTTTGCATCTTCTGACAATAGGCTTGTCTGTCAAACAGCTTCTTCCCTTCATGTTTGAGAACGTGAACTAGATTAGAAGATAGCAGCTGAAATCTCATACAATGACAGTACTGTCTGTCAAAGCTTTAAAATCTTTAGGGAAGAAAAATACACTTTTAAAAGGCTACCAATTTGCAGGGAGGACACGATGGCTCAAGCCTATAATCTCAGCACTTGGAGGCTGAGGCAGGAGAATCACAAACTGCATAGTGAAACCCTGTCTCAAACAGACCCAAAAGAAAAAGCTACCAATTTAAAAAGCTTTGGGCGGGGGATATAGCTCACTGGCATAGCATCTGCCTGGCGAGTACGAGGTCCTGAATTCCATTACTGGTACCCAAAAAGCATTTAATAAAAATTTTAAAAGTTAAAAAATAAAAAGCTTTGCTTATTTTGTATGTTTTGTTTGGAAAAAAGATCTATTTTGACAGTTGTGCAATATCAAATTAACTGTAAAATCTAGTTTCTCAGTGTCTCAAAAACAATTTTTTAACAGTTCTAATACTTTGAAAATATGTTTGTCCTTAGGGTGAGCAGAAGAGACCTGTTTGGTTCTTGTAGACATTCGTAGTAGTGCTGCTTGAATTCTTCACTGACAAATGTTAGTTGCCACAGGTATAAACACAGTAATGTGGAGAATTATGAAAGTTATGAACTTAAGGCATATCCTTTGATTAAAGAATTTAGGCAAATAAGAACTTCCAAAGTCCAATACTTTAATCAACTAGAGAGGATACGGAAGAAAGAGAAATACTGACAGCGAACTGGGGGATTTTGCTTTAAATTGGGAAAAAGAACCAGTTATTTTAAATGATTAGAAATGAAAATAATGAAAGAAAGTAGAGGGCCATGAAAGTGTTTGTAAGAATAATGACCTAGGAGACCAAGTGGTGCTTTGTAAAAGCTGTATTTCCTTACTCTGCTGAGTGTCTAAACAGTCACTTAGACCCAAGAAAAACGGCTTTAATTTTTTTGTTTGGTTTGGCCTTTTGAGACAGGATCTTACTACATAGTCCAGGCTGGCCTTGAACGCACTGTGTAGCCCAGGCAGGGCTCCCCTTGCAGCGATCCTCATGCTTCAGCCTCCCAAGTGCTGAGATCACAGGCTTGCACCACCGTGCCGTGCTGCCTTAATGTTAATCTTACCACACTCAGCTTTATACTACTTGCCGCCACCCAAGAAACACAGTAAGCCATTTATTCTGGTGAAAATGAGAAAGATTTATTCTGTTGCCTCAGCCCTCCATTCACCACATTCAGAAGTGCGGGGGCTTTTGTAGTGAGGAAGAGGGGAGAGAAATACAGTAAAACAAAAGACAAGGAAACTCCTTGCAGGCTTACACCCCCTTTGCAGTTCTTGGCTCTTTCCAGCTTCTGCCCGGGTCCTTTGGGACCAACACTGAGGGGTGTTTTTGACACAGTGTTACTGTTCTGTGCATTTTCTGAGCTGAGGAGAGGAGGGGTGGCCTCTGAGGATGTCAGAGAAATAGCCTATATCTCTAAAAGGAAGAAGTCCTCACTGTTAGAGGCCTGTTTGCCCCTTTGGTCACATCATCACCGGTGACAGTGGAGGATTTGAGTGAGGCTGAGCGTCTGCGCTGTGTACAGTGACTAGGTTCCCAAGCAAAACGATGCCCCCACTCGAATCCTGTGTGGCGCCCCTGACTGCTCCTCTCGAGGGAGGCGGCCCAGCACAGAGGCCTGCAGTTGCAAGCTGTGCTGTGTGACGCAGCACTCCGCGGTCCCTGTAGTTCACGGCACAGGCCGGCCTGGCTGCTGTGGCCCCAGCCTTGTGTGAGTGTGAGCCACAGGCCTGTCTCAGTGCCATCTGCTGTCTGTGAGGTGATAATTCTCTCTTCTTTGTATACATTCTCTTTTTTAAGATGGAGCAACCCTGAAACAGCATTGATTGCAGGTAGATTTCCCATACAGATGAGAGCCAGGGATAGACCAGGACAGGTGGGGCCTGTGGAGGAGAATTTCGCACCTGACAGATGAGGGGAATCGGTAGATGGGCATGGGGCAGGCAGTTGGGGCCCCAAGAGAGCAGCAGGCAGGGAATCAAGGAGCACGCATGGGGCTGCACCACAGGCTGTGAGGCCCGAGACGAGCAGGGGCTGGGTGAGAAGCCCTTAGGGCTTCAGGTCCAAGTGACATGAGGTGAGACCTTTGCAAGAAACGATTGCTCCAACTGCAGCAGACAAATCAGAAGGATATCCCGGGGACCCCAACCACGACAGGTACACTGGTCACGCTGAGAGAGGACCATCCTAAACTAAAGCACTGAGCAGGCCATGCCAGGGCAGGGGCAGTTGCAGGAAAGTAGAACAGGTGTGAGGGACAAGTGGCTGTGCTCTAGAAGGTGAAGGGGCCAGGCTTTTGGCTTCAGGTCCTGAGTCCCCTTCAATAGTAGGGAATGCAGGAGAAAGACAAAGTTTTAATATCTGATGCTAATAGACTAGAGCCTTCTGCCCACACCCACACGAGCATAATTCAGGCTCAGCTCTCCAGGGTAAATACCTGCTTACATGCAGCTTCCTGAAGGAGTTGGACACCCTCTCTTGGAGGCCTGGGCTGGGAGGGGTAGAAGAATGAGACAGAAAGGGAGGGAGGGACACGCAGGGATTTGAAGGGTGGCTCACTTTACTTTAGATCTAATAGCACCAGAGGAGCAGGCAGGTTTCTATAAAATAATTTTGTTTTTTCTCAGTTCTTCGTATTGGTGGTTGTGAAGCATACTTGGAGCTACAAAGGCTTAAACCTTGTCCTTAGTATATTACTGTTTAACTTCCATTTCTATTTTTATATCTGATCTGGAGCATTCGAAACTATGTTACTTACCAGACTACAGGTGAACATTAGTAGCTTAAAGTTAAATTTTAGCATTGCCTTGTCTTGGACCTCTATGAACAAGAAAATAGTTGGTTAAAAATAAAACTTAGTCATCAAGAAATACATGTTTCTTTATTAATCTTCTTGAGGGATGGGTGCTCTTGACATAGATGAGGCACAGATAGTCAGCTTCATACAGTAAAGTATGCCATTTGGTTACCAAGGCCACTATAGTTTGGTGGTTTTTTTGTACCAGGAATTGAACTCACGATTTTGTGCTTGCTAAGCAAGCGCTGTGCCACTGAGCTATTTCTCTAGCTCCACCAGGGCCACTATGAACTTTGAGTTAGAAAACTTCCTTCTCAAACACAGATGATAAGAAACATGCTATGAGAAAATGACACATTGGATGGACATGCTGGGAAAAGAGCAGTTGCCTAGGTCCCCCTTCAGGGTTCTTGCGGATGACAGCGTGTGTTGGCAGAACCCACACAGAGTTAGCGCAGAGCTGTGTTTCCTACAGTTGTCTTTGCTTTGGTGCCCGTGTCTACACCGGGCATCTGTACTGTTATCCATGAAGAGCAGCACATGTGAACTCATGGGAGTGCACCATGCACAAGGACTGTGCGTGGCCCTGTGAGCTGCTCAGAAACACACACGGGACAGACTTGGGTGCAGTCTCATCCTGAGAGCTAAGAGATAAACACATTCACAATCTCGGTGAGGGAAAGGAACACTAGTGTCAGAGGCTGCTGTAAACCAGATGTGAACTGCTGGGTTACCACAGGACAATAAAGTGGAACAGTCAGATAGCATTTGGACAAAGGGGCCATATTCCCCAAAGGACAGTGTGGGTGCAGACTTGGGATCAGGGTTTTCCATTCAATAGGGAATACTCTTCTGCTCTTTGTCATTCAGTAGCTCGAGGGCATACTGAGAAGACAATCTTGACATTAGTGTGCATTCACTTGCACTAGAGACTGTATAACCCCCTGCTGGTGGGGGCTGTATATGTTCTGAAGAAAAGAAGACACATTCAGTGTGCATTTTTCAGGGAAAGCCTAGTAGCTTTTTAACCAAGAAACTAGTGCAGGGCTTCTAAACCCAGTGTCTTAGTTAGTTTTCTCATTGGTGAGACAAAATACCCAACACCCAAAGTTAAAGGAGGAAAGGCTTATTGTAGCTCAGTTTGTAGAGGTTTCAGTCTGTAGTCAGCTGGCTCCAAGGCAGGATGGCATGGCAGAGGAGAAACAGGTCATGGCAGGCAGAAGGCAGCAAGCAGTGAAGTAGCAAAGGAACAAGAAACAGTGATCCCAGTACCCTCTTTCTTTCCATTATATTCTATTCAACTACCACCCTAAGTCCAAGTAGCACTCACACCCAGGGTGGGCATCCTTAATGCTAGCATCAAACCATGAATCAATCCCAGTGTCGAATCCTTTATCCCAGCATCACACACTCTGGATCCAGCAACCTGCAGAAAGCTCCACCTATGACCACATGAGGCTTTGGGGAAACATTGATACACAAGCCATAACACCTAGTATATATGATTGTAAGAATTATATATAAAATTTTCTATTCATGAATTTTTTTCTGGCACAAGAAGCCCTGTTATCCATTGAGCTCTCTAAGAAAAAATAATCCTTTAAAAAATACAGTTTTTGTCATTATATGATCAGACCCTCTGCACTTTATTCATCATTTATTATCTCACTTTGTACCTAACTCTCTGGTCATTAGGGTTACGGTGAGCCAGTGCAGCTCTTCATGTTTTCTGACATTGTGAAGTGTGGAGTGCAGTCAGAGAGCTTCAGAAAGTTAAAGTGGCAATCATTGCAGTACAGTGGTTCCATGAGAGGGGAGCCAGCGGACCTGAGAGGAGGAAAAGGACATCTGTGCAGATGGTGGAGGGGTCCTGGCGAGACTTCCACCTGAACTCATGTTTCGAGCCAAGACCTAAATATTGTATAGGAGGTATCTGGGCAGAAACTAGAGCCAGAGGTTGGAGGGAGGACAAGCATTTGCTATAACTAAAAGATTTTCAGTGTGTATTTCGAGCCCCTTTCCAAATTTTCTTTACAGTAAATTTTCACCTTTCTTACAAGAAATATTAGTAAGATCACATGCTCTACTTGGATAAAATATTAGGAGTGGTGAAGAAATAGCATATTTTTTCTTCTCATTATGGAGAATGTTAATTTTTTAACATTAAAAGTGTGAAATATTTTAACAGTGAATAAGTTCATTCTACATACGGATTTACTTTAACAGTTTACTTATGCATATTTAAGTATTTATTAATTTAATAGTTCTTTCAGATAATACTCAGTAAGATCTGTTTTCCTTTCAATTAACAGAAAAATAAGACAACTCTTACTATTTTTGTTTGTTTTGTTTTTTGGTTCTGTGTATGAAGCCCAGGACTTTATGTGGGCTAGGTAGGTGCTCTATAACTGAGTACATTCCCAGCCCTCTTTTTATTTTTCAATTTTGAGACATAGGCTCACTAAGTGGTTCATGCTAGCCTCAAATGTGAGATCCTCCTACCTCAGGCTCTCAAATAGTAAGGCATACAGGTAGGTATATACCACCGCACCTGGCAGGACAGCACTTAATGTTGAGTATTATACATATGCAAATTCATGATTAGACTTCCAAGGAAAAAACAGGAGAATTTGGTGAGCTTAGAAACACTTGTATAGAGGAACAGCAAAACAGATTTGTTCCCAAATGGCTCCTACATAATTTTTTTTCATCATAATTAAATATTCTCAAAAGTTCTGTGTTAAAAATAATAGGATATTTGAAGTAATGAAATATTTTATATATATTTTATTTTTATTTTTATTTCCGGTACTTGGAATCAAACTCATGACCTTGTGCTTGCCAGGCAGGCGCTGTGCCGCTGAGCTAAATCCCCAGCCCCATTTTATATATTTTTTAAATGAAAATCTTGTTTTTCCAGTGATAGGACTAATATTTGCATTGTAAAAGCCAGAGGATAGGGAAGAGTATAAACTACAAAATAATGTAGTTCACCTAAAATTCTGTGAAGATTTATTAGCCAGATTCTTTGTAAATGTATAAGCAGAAATTTCACTCACAAATATAGTTTTATGTATGGGAGATCCTACCACAGTGGTGCTGCATGACCTTTTGTCCTCCTGCAATACCTTTCCACATCAGTGAAGAGAAGTCTCAGCCACTTTAATATTCAGTTGATTGGATATACAGTATCTTTGACTGTTGGTGTATTATAGACATTTAGGTCATTTCCTGATTTTTTTACCAGTTTTGGTACATCACTGTGTACAATGTGAACATTTTATCAAATTTCATCTTAGAAGTAAAATTTCTAGGTCAAATAAGAAGGCTTAATTTTTTGTACACATTGCCAACATGCTTTAAATATATATATTTTTAAATTTAGCAATGTGGAGCCAGGTGTGATACATATGGCAGGAGGAGTGCTGTGAGTTCAGGTCAGCCTGGACCACATAGGGAGACCCTGTCTCAGAGAGAGAGAGAGAAAGAGACAGAGAGGGAGAGGGAGATGTGGGGGAGAAGGGGAGAGAGAGAGAGGGGTAGAGAGAGAGAGAGAGAGAGAAAAGCATGGTATCAGGAACTCTCACTGCTACAATTGGTTGGATTTTTTATACTGCGTTAAAATTGGAACTTTCCAAATGATAGTTGTGGTTTTTAAGACTGTCCAGCATCTGTATGCTACATGATAATATTTATCTGAGGAGTTTTTTTTTTTAGGACCAATAAGAGTGCCTTAAGAGAATAAACTGAGTTTATGTAGCACGTGCCATGAGAAATGTCAGCCTTTCTACAATAGCTAGCTGGCTGAGATGAACAGCGGCTAGATCTTTTTCCTCTAGTGGTGTAAACTTAGGTGTCTGTAGAGTGCTCTGTTTCCTTGGAGACGCCCTAGGTGCCCAGCCCTGCAGGCAGCAGCCTCCTGGTGCAGACATCCAGGTGAGGTGCAGCCCAGCCCCTTCCTGCTCCCTTTACCCTTCCTCCCAGCCTACCCTCCCTGGACTTCTAGTGTCCAGCCCCAGACCTCTCTGTCCCATCCTACACCCCTTCTCATGGGGTATCAATGTCCAGGTGGTCTCCCCAGAGCTGTTCTCTCTGTGACTCCTGGTGATTTACCTTTCCCAGGACCATTTACCATTCTTTGCTACTATTTTTGTTTTAGATACTATGGAGAAATGGTAGACCTTGAGCTAAATTACTGGTTTATGACTTCTTAGCATTAATGAAACAATGTAACAATTCCTTTGTTAATTTTTAGTTATATTACCAAGCTAATTGTATTATTATTCGTGTAAAGGTACCTCAGCTGTTAAACTTATCATTTGATCTACCTGATTTGTCTTATTTTTTCCCTGTGCTTAATATTTAGCTTATTTTTTTAAATCATATTCACTGTTATTTTCTTTGAAGTATTATGGCAAATATTAGAATTCAGTCTGTAGCCAAACTAAAGCATGTAGCACACTTTGTTTTCTTGCAGACCAGAGTTGACACTGAGCATCTGCCCTGCTAACTGCTTAAATTTGTTAGTTCTTATTTTCATAAATCATTCGAGGAGTTCTTTGTGATATCAGTACGTGAGGCTTTAGAAAGTTGTTGCCCTAGAAACTGAGTGCACTTCTGAAAATTAGCACTCTAAATCTAAGGCCTGTCCCCTTCAGGAGACAATAACTCCCAGGCCTTGCAAAATTTGACTGTGGAAAGAGTTGACTCTAGAAAGACTGCTAGTGAACAGCTGTATCAAGAGGAAGAAAGATTGTACAGCCACACCTGAATTACCAGTGTCAGAGCCTGCGCTCTTCCACCAGACCCTGCTGAGTTACCTCTTGAGCAAACAGTTTAACAGCATTTCCCTACCACACATATGTAGCTATGTAATTCGTGTGCTGGTTTATTCCTCTTAGACCTGAAACAGATTGATAGCCAGGACTCTTGTACAGTTCTAGCCTACTCTCTTAATACCTTGACTGAAAGTCTTTGTTCACATGAATTTTAAAAATAAAAGAGTGCTAAGTTCTATAAAGCACACTGTCAGCCGTGTTTGGAGCAGTGGTCACAGTGCCTCACTCCAGTGCCGAGGACCATACCCCTCTCTTCGTGAGTCAGTGTTGTCAACAAGAACTCAGGCTGTTTAACCAAGGTAGCTTTGGAAACGCTTATCTGCCGTGTGCTTTGCACCTACCATATACATCCGGCACAGTTCTGATTGCACAACTCCGAATTATGAATGCTGTACAGCAAAATTCTGATCCTGACCTGTCTTCTGTGTCAGTGGCCTTTCAGATTGGTCCTCTCTGTAATTTAGGAATGTAAATTATTATGATACAAATGTTAGTGTAATTCTACAGAACAGACAAAACATGGTAAGGCAAAAAGTATTATCTTTGGAACAATGAAAGTGTGAGGAAGGAGACCAGAGTTGCCTATTACTGCCCTCCCATTCACTGACTAGTATATTCAATGTCATTACTGTTATTTTAATAATTAGAGCATCTTCAAAGGCACAATTGTTTTTTCAGTACTGAAGATTGAACCCAAGGCCTTGAGGCTGAGCGGCATCCCTAGCCTTTTTTTTTTTTAAAAACATTGTACAGATTAGACTGCCTGTTACTCTGTTATTATTTATGAGACTGATTGCCATCCTCTCATAGTCACAAAAGGGAGTAATACAAAGCAATGCAAATAAAGAATTCCAGAATGTCCAAAACTTACAGTAAAAACACAGTCCTTTATTTTCATTTTGAGACAGGGTCCCACTTAGTTGCCCAGGCTGGACTTGAATTTGTAGTCCTCTTGCCTGAGCTTCCCAGAGTGCTAGGCTTACAGGCATGTGCCACCGTGCCCATTTAAGGGCACAGTTTTTAAAAATATTTTATTAAAGTCATCTTTGGGATTATGAAAGAATGACGTGGTACCCATTCTTTTTGGGGGTGGGGGTCACTGAGGATTTAAACCCAGGCATTGCATGTGCTAGGCATGCACTCTGCCACTGTTAGCTACACCCACAGCCCTAGTATCCAGCCTTTATTACAATAAAACCCGAAGATGCCAAACTAAAGAAAACAACTTTACTTCCTTTGTTTTGGGGTTTTGTTTTTGGTTTTTTTTTTTTTTTTTTGATATTAGAAATCGAATTCAGGACCTTGCACTTGCCAGGCAGGTGCTTGTGCCACTGAGCTATATCCCTGGCCCAAGAAAACAACTTTAAAAAGAAAAGCAGCCCTTTTCCTTTCTGGGAAAAGAAAGTCTCTTAAACTGATTATTTTATTCAGACACTTAAAACTTTTTAAAGTTTTAAACAGAATATGTGTCCAGTAGAAACAGAAAAGTGCTCTAAATGGAACATGCCAAAGAGAAAGTCAAGAGACCTCTGGTGTCTATTCTATTTCTTACCTAGAAGTTCTCTTCCTAAATCTTCTCAAGACTTAGCAGGGTTGGTTGGTGGACAGTTTGTTGGTTGGTTTTCCTGGGACTGGGGATTGAACCCAGGGGTGCTCTACCACTGAGCTGTGTCTCCAGCCCTTTTTGTATTTTTTCATTTTGAGACAGGTTCTACATTGTCCATTGGACTTGAACTCATAATTCTCCTGCCTCAGTCTCCCTCAGAGCTGGTATTACTGGTGTGCACCACCACACCCAGCGTGAAGGATTTTTATACATTATATTGTTTTAGTAAAGTCAGCTTTTTCTTTATTAGGTGACAACTATAATTTCTATCTTAAAATAAAAAAAGAATATTCATCCTCCTGGCTTCAAAGTGATATAGGAAGTCTGTAGAGCAACTGAAGTAGATGGTTAGACTAATACATTCTAATGTGTCTGTGGCCCAACAGAACATGGGTAAACAGCATATTCTGTTGTTAAAGGGTTATAAGTATGTGAAGCGCTACTTTACTTTAAAAACATAGTAGCCAACCTTTAGAGTATGCTTTTTGCATGTGAGACACTTTATAAGTGCTTTAAGTATCTATAATTCCAAAATTTTTTTAAAAATCTCAGAAACTAAAGGCATTTTTCATGGATATGCCTGGATAGTTTTGGTGATACAACATGGCAGGAATTTACTTAAGGATGTTTATAATCTGTATCCTATTTAAACATTTATTTATTTCCTGTAGAAATATTAATGTGTTTAATTATAGCATGCTGCCTTAGTGAGATCCTTCTAAATCTACGTGTTGAAAGAAATATCTGGCTTTATTGAATTTTAAGTGGTTTATTTTGTATTTTTGTGTATCTCTAAAGCAGTATTTTTTTATTTTTGTATAGGGGAGGGGCAGTGGGGGAGAGCTGGAAAAATACTTAGGTTTTTTGTTGTTATTTTATCATAATATTTGTCCTGGATGTAAAAAATATTGAACGTATTTATCACCTTTACTAAAGTGGTCAAAATAAGTGTCAAATGACCTTGTGTATGCTTAGAATACAAACAGTCATATTTGGTTTCAATAGAAAAAGAGACCTCTGTGTTACTTTTTATGGGACATGCATCTTTGTTTCTTTTTGTTGGAAATTTTGAAAAATCTTAGCTGTGAAACAGTAACCCTAGTTGGCCTCTGCTTATAGACGGGTTGTATTTGCAGCCGTGCTAACCTGTGTTAACACAGAAGGAGTCTTAGGCAACTCCCTTTCAGTTGTCCTTTTGGAAATCATATTTTTAACAGCACTTTTCTTTTTTGGCTTGCATGACATTTTCTTTCTTTTCCTTTCTTTTTGCCGTTTGCAAAGACTCTTGGGAGGATTTGACAGATTTGGTGGAGCAAATGCGCGATGATGCAGAAGGTGCGTGCCACACCAACATCCTTCAGCTTTGTTTGCTTTTTCTTTTTTGTTTTTGAATTTTCTAACCACCCTTTAATTGTTTTCCTTAAGACGGTGTATCAGATTGAGGTTTTATTTCCCATGGCAGTAACTGAAAAAAGATTTATGCTTATGGTTCCAAGTAAAATACATAAATGTATATGTGCACTGATCCTTTAGGATATTTGTTAAATAACATATTTAAAAGACATTTCAAGAGTATGTTGAATTTTTCTATGGCTTATTTTTCATTTGTTTGTTGGGAAGGTATAAGTATATATGGAGAGAAATAGATATGCACAATTTCACAACTTTCAAAAACAGATCCTAGAAATCTGATTTGGTATAGAATGTTGCTCTGATGTGTAGATTTGCATAGCATTAAACTCATTCAGCTAGAATGACAGGTATGTACCACCACCCCCAGCAAATCAGTAGTTATTTCTTCTGCAACCATGGCCCCTAACCTTAAGCAGCTTAGAGTGCTTTGTACAATTTATACTAAAAACAGAAAAACTGAAGTTCTCTTTTACTGTGTCATTTTGCATCCTCTCACCGCTGAAGCACTGCGGATCTCTGAGCTTCGGCGCACGACCTGCACACACACCTCTACTGCTATACCCAGGCAACCCTTGCCTGGCCCCAGCCACCCTTCTCTCCACTGTGCTCTCAGCTGTCTGCTCCTCCTCACCAGCTCCTCCCTCATCTGCACCACCTGCCTAGCAACAGGAGTGCCACAAAGGACAGTGCCAGCTTCAGCCCCCTGCACCCCCGCCCCGTCCGCTCTTCCATCCATTCAGCCATCTGTCCTCTAATTCTGTGTATGCATCCCTCTAGTCAGTGTAAACCCTGTGAGAGCATTGCTTGTCTTGAACTTCTTGGCTCCCTCATCAGACCTGGGGCAGTGTTGTCCTCAATGGTCTGGTCACAGCAAACAAACCGGGGCAGTTTTCTCTTTCCAGGCTGCCCAATTATATATTCTTCAGGACTTCGCTTTAAATGAGTAATTCTGTTCCCGAGTTTCATTTCTTGTGGTCAAGCTATTATTTATACTGTCTTTTTTTTATGCTAGTGAGTAGTGCTTACTATTACATTAGCTGCTACTGTCATTATCATTATAATCTCCCAATCAGGCTGAAGGCTTTCATTCCTTTGATACCCTAGATACTGAAGAAAAATGCTACGTAAAATATATGTCCTTCCTGCCAGGGGTAGTAGCACACATCATAGTCCCTGCCATGACAGAGGCTGAATCAAAAGAATTCTCAATCGCACAAGTTTGGGATCAGCCTAGGCAAGATAGTGAGACCCATCTCACCAGAGAGAGGGAGAATGAGAGGGAGAGGGTCAGGGGGAGGGGAGGGGGAGGAGATAGACTGAAAGGAAATGAAAGAAAAAAAGAAAAAGAAAGGAAGGAAGGGAAGGAGGAAAGGAGGGAGGGAGAAATCTAATATATGTAGGACTTCTTTCCCATGATTTAACAAAGGCAAAATTCCATTTCTTCAATATAAAGTACTAATGCAAGAAGCAAGCCTACTGTAAAAGTCAGAGTTCCTTTTCTTTTAGTTTTGCTGGGGTTTTTGTGGAAGGTTACTGTAGGTGACACCCAAAGGGAACCCAAATGAACTTTAACAGTGTAGTGCATAATATACCCAGAACATGTGAACTCTGTCAGTGCCTTGATGATCTTAGTAAATTGCCAGTCAGGTACTACTTGAAAGTGTTACTCAAGGTCCTATTTGTACAGCAGTCTTTCTGGAATGCAGTTGTTGAATTCAGAATGGGAGGAAGGGAATGGCTTTCCATGTTAACTTTTGTGAATCATTTCATTCTCGTCTTCTGTATCATTTTCTGTTTCTCATGTCTCATAGACTTAACCACAATCATGTGAAATTTAGCATTTTGCTGTGTTACATTGTGGGACTACTTATCCCTATCTCTCCAGGGTGAACTGGTCCCGAGAACGACGTGCCCGTGGATGATTAAGAAAAGTAAAAGAAAAAGAGAGACAAGAAAAACGAGATAAAATTCTGAGATCAGGGGGCTTACAGTCTCTCAGACTGCTCTCCCCCACACCAAAATCCAGATACCTTTTTTTGAGCGAGAACCAAGGAAGCAGCTAGGACAGATGGGTGCATACCAAACATTCCAGCAAGGATAATTAAAGGACCACCCAAGACACGCCTATAATCCCAGCACCCAAGAGGCTGAGACAGGAGGATTGTAAACTCAAGGTTAAACAAATCTTGTCCTCAAAGCTGTTCTAATCAAAGACTGTCCTTCTCCACATTAAATGACTTGGAGATTTTGCAAATGAATACTGGTAACAAGAACCAATATATAGTGCGGGAGTATTAGCCACACCTAACAGCAATTCCCCAGATTCTGAGAAAGTAAGAATGATACAAGTCCTTTTGAGAGATCTTCACTGCTAAGCTGTTTCAGTTCTGTTTCTCCTCTGTTATTATGGATGTGCCGTAACAATTGGCTTCTCTTTTTTCTTACCCCTTCTTGAGACAGTCTGTTTATATTGCGTAGGCTGCCCTCAAACTCAGGATCTTCCTGCCTCAACCTCCCCAGTAGCTGTGACAGTAGGCAGGTGCTACTGCATTGGGCAACAGTTTGGCTTTTTAATAGATGAAATGTTAATTCTGGCTTTCGACCTCCTTAAAAGCTACTTTTTAAAAATAACAAACTCAAGCTAGGCGTGATGGCACACATCTGTAATCCCAGCACTCGGGAGGCTGAGGCAGGAGGATTGTTGGAAGTTCGAGGCCAGCCTGGGCTACAAAGTGAGCTTAAGGTCAGCCTGAGCTTCATGGTGAGAGGCTGTCTCAAAAAGACAATAAATAAATAAATAAATAAATAAATATTAAAAAATAAAAATAACAAACTCAGGTTCCACATTTGAACTGGTGGCTGTCTCATTCTTGATTCTGGTTGTGCTGGGGATTGACCCCATGCTCTCACACACCCAGTGTTTATGTCACCATCAAGCTGTGCCCCCATTTCCACTTGTTTTAAATCTTAGCAAAGTCAAAGCTTTTACTAGAGAATTATGATTGCAGTAAAGCTTGCCTTACGTTCAGTGTGTCTCTGACTATGTCTGGTAGAATAGGAAGGGCCTGCTTAGGGTGGATCGCATTCTGCTTACAACCCACAATTGTCTTACGTTGCACACCATTATATTCCAGTAATTTGTGTCTAAAAGTTTTGAAGCACACCAGGAATATTATGAACATTAAATAGTAAAAAGCACATAGTTTACTGTCCTTAGTTTCTCAATAAACACTGCATTCCTGTCTATACTCATTACAAGCCTTTTAGACAGAGTCTGAATTTGCAGTTGGTCATATTACTGCCCACCTGTCTGGGGTCTGAAGTGGTCAGGATGAACTGGAGTTCGGGGACTACTGTACCTGTGTAATGTGCTACTTACAATCACCATTTCTCTGACACTCCTGTTATGTTCAACCTGACGTCCACTCTGCTAAAAAACAGAAGGAACATATATGTGAGTTTCTTGGCTTCTAGCACTGTGCCATAGTCATTCGATAAAGTTTATTAAATTTAGTAAAGCTGGGGTTATTTTGTTTTTTGTTTCCTGATTTTTTTTGAGACAGGGTCTCACTGTGTAGTCGAGGCTGGCCTCAAACTTGAAGTAATCCTGCCTCAGCCTCCTGAGTGCTGAAATTACAGGTGACCGTCACCATACCTGGCATAAAATTATTACATTTATGAGAACTAAATAATTACAATAGCCATTTTATTGTTGTTCTTAGTATTTCCCAGGCATTTCTAAATGCTTTTTTAACATGTATGAACTTGCTTAATCTTCAAAACCCCTGTCACTTTATATATGAGAAAAGTAAAACCTGCAGAGGTTAAGAAACTCTCCCCAGAGAAACGCTGCTCAGAAATACAAAGGAGCAGCCTGCTAACATGTGCAGCTCAGATGACTCTCCGTAGAAGCACGCTGAGTGCGAAAGAGGCAGTTTAAAAGGTCACATACTATATGATTCCGTTTAGTTAACATCCTTGAAGTGACAAAACTGTAGAAATAAAAACAGAGAGAGAAGTAGGTATGGCTATAAAGTCAGTATGGATCCTTATGGTGATGAAGTGTTTTGTGTCTTGACTGTTATTCAAGGTCAGTTTCCATTCTACATTTTACAAGATATTACTTTTGGGAGAGTCAGGTCATCTGGTTGTATCTCTTTGTATTATTTATCGCAACTTCATATGAGTCTTCAGCATAAAACAAAAAGGACAACAACAGAAAAAAAGGACAAGTTTCCTGAGGTCACACAGCTCAGGAAGACCTGGAGTAGAATTCAGACTCCCACAGACTGGCTTTAAAGCTGTGCCCCTGGCTGCTGCACCAAAGTTCTTGTATTTATTTGACCCAAGAAACTTGGAAAATGTCTTTTTATCAGAACTCAGTCCACACTTCATTTACTGATACAGATGTAAGACAGGTTTGGTGAAGGTGTTTTAGCTCTGTTGAGGCCAGCTCTGTGGAACACTGAATCCGATCACAGCCGGCTCAGGGTTTGTGGCTTCAGGCCTCGTGGGCGTGCCAGTACCCTGTGCGGCCTCTCTGGCTGGCAGTCTGCTGAGCTCGTTCCAGCGCCGGCCGCTCTCTGAGTGTGAAAGAACTTCCTGAGGTGGCTCTTGGCAGCCGGTAATTGTTGGCAGAGGTTGAGTCAGCAGCCCTGCATCCTTCTATTTGTCTTTCTACGTCCCCGCCGAGAAATGTATCTTTTCTCCTGTTGCTGCTATTACCCCTATATTGATGATTCTTCAACTCCAGACTTTTAATTTACAACTGTATGGTGAAAAATATGTTGAAGATTCTTCCACAAAAATATGCCTTACTATATCTAAAACCAAGCTTATACTGGTTGCCTCTGAATAAATTACTCATGTTTAGATTTCCTTCCACAGCACACTGTTTTCATCTCCATGTGCAGAAGCCTTGGGTGGTTCTTCTCTTCTGCCCCTCCTCCTTTCCACCTCTTGCTCCTCTTCATCTTTTTTCTGGTTCCGGGGATTGAACCCAGAACCTTCATGCTGAGCTACATCTCTAGTCCACGCCCAGCCCCTCACCCCCATGTTTTGAAACAGAATGTCACTACATTGCCCAGACTGGGCTCAAACCTGTGGGCCTCCTGTCGCCACTTCCCGGAGTACTGGGATTATAGGCACGTGCCACAACTCCTGGCTAGGTTATTCTTAATGCCTCCATTTCTTTAACAGGTACTCCTCAATTCAACCCTTTCTCTCCTCTGACCTTGAATCACTGCATTTCTTCATGGCAGCCATTGTGATCCCCTTCCCTAAAATTCATTTTGCTTACCTCTCAGATTAATCACTCTAAATAAAATTTGAATCACACTTGCCCTGCTCAAAACCTGGGGTGGTTTCTGTTGCCTGCACGTCTGACTCTGCCTTCCCTGTCTGTGTTTTGCATTTATCCCTGTAAGAACTCCCATTCCATTATTTTCTCCACCTTACTCCACACACCCATTCCCTTTGATACTTCCCTCATTTTCTATGATTTGGCAGAACATTTGGGGATCCGCTCCATGTCCTACAGAACACCAAAATAGAACATACTTCAGGGTTGCTTCGTTGGAGCACAGGTATACAATATTCCAGGGTGTTGGACAAAGATGATTTCTGTTTTTTATCAGGTCTGGAGTTTGACCTACTAAATCAGCCTATTAATATTTCTTAGATGTTGGCAAAAGACATAAGACCTCTAGGTCAGAGACTGAGGACTTAATTACAGTGCTGATGTTTGCAAGGAGCTGCAGCATCAGCATATTTGTGACAGTTCCCTTGTTCCAGGGACCCATGGGGTGACACTAGAGCTCAGTGACATAGTAAGCATGGGGTAGGTTTGTGTTGAAGCTGGGTTTGGGGAACTTACTAAATTTTGGGAACTGCTGCTTTTGTAGGAAAAAATAGTAAAGCCTCATCTGTCATGATGATCCACTACATGAAGACCTGGAAGAAAGGGCCTGTGGAAGAGTGGTTAGGGAGCTGAGGGCAAAGCTCTGTGGTAGAGAACTTGTCTGGCATGCCCAGACAATCTAAATCAGATTGGATTCAGTCTAGGCAACAGTGTTGCCCTCTACCATCTGTTTAAATTGTTTCTGTGGAATAAATTGAGAAAAGCAAGGAGCTCTTCAATTATACTCACCACCTATGTTTTTTATACTATGTCACATCAAAAGCTGACGATTGTACTAACTGCTAAATAATCCAGGCGCATTTCTGGATGTTCTTCTGTGGCATGAGATTTGTTGGATAAAGGTACCAGAGAAGCTTTGGAAACTTTCCATAAGTAAAATTATGTTATGATAAGGGAACCCAGTGAAGAAGAAATCAGAAATGATTTTGTAGAGAGCTCTCTTACAAGCTTAGGTTATAAAAGAAATCTATTAAAGATGCAAGAAAGAAATACCTAACCAAGAATGAGTAAGTTGCACCAAAGAATCATTTGACAAAATTAAATCACCAGGTAAACTCACTCATTTCATTGCTGAAGCCAACTAAGTAGGCCTTTTTGCTTGTTTGGAGACAAAACAGCACCTGTTTCTTTCCGGAGACTAGCTGTTAACCTTAACCTGAATAAAACAGAAGTGGAATTTCCTGTTTACTCATAATTATGGAACTCCTTAAAGTATGGCAGTTAGAATAGCGTGATGAGCTCTGTGTCTGTCACCCAGCTTCAGTACTTATGAATTATTTGCCAGTCTTACTCCAACTATACTCCTGCAGCTGTGTTTATGATTTTAAAGCAAACTTCAAACATCATATCTCATTGCCTGTAAATACTTCAGTATCACACCTAACAAAATGAACTGATTTCTTTTTTTTTTTTTTTTTTTTTTGGTTTTTCTCCGGTACCAGGAACCGAACTCACGACCTTGCGCTTGCCAGGCAGGCGCTTTGCCGCTGAGCTAAATCCCCAGCCCCATGAACTGATTTCTTTACAGTACCTAATATTCAGCCCATTTTCAAAGCCTGTCAACTTCCTCAAGTCTTTATCTCCTTTGGTTTATTTGAATCAAGATCCATACAGGATATACATTATTAAGTCTCCTGGGTCTCTCTCGTTGTTGTTTGTTTGTTTTATGCGGTACTAGGTAGTGAATCCAAGGCCTTTACACTGAGCCACATCCACAGTCCTTTCTAAATTTAATTTAGTTTATTTATTTATTTATTTATGACATGATCTCACTAAGTTCCCCAGGCAAAGCTCAGACTTGGGCTTCTCCGCCTCAGCCTCAATATAGTATCATGCCTGGCTTTTAGGGTTTTTTCTTAAAAGCTTTATAGAGATACTGTATAATTCACATATCATAAAGAGCACCATTTCAAAGTATATATAAATCAATGGTTACTAATGTAGTCACAAAATTGTATCCTTTCATCATCACCATCTAGTCCTTGAACATTTCACTGCCCTAAAAATGAACCTCATACCCATCAGCTGACACTTTCTAGTCCTCCTTCCTCCCAAGCCCCTGGCAGCCACTCATCTACTTTGTTGTCTCTGTAGATTTGCCAATTATGGACGCATCTTGTAAACAAAACCATTACCTCTGTGGCCTTCCTGTGTCCTCAGGGCTCAGCACAGCATGTCAGAATGCCAGGGACCACTGTGTGGATGCACCACTCTTGCTCTTCAGTTGCCAGTTGGTGGGCATTTGCTTCCCCTCGGACTCCTGAGGAGAAGGGCCACTGTGAACATAAATGCATACATTCTGTGGGGGCTTTGGTTTTGTACTGGGAATATCCAGAAGAGTGGAATTTCTAAATCAGATGTAATTCTTAGGTTTAGCTTTGCGGAGAGCTGCTGGACTGCTTGCTTTCCAAAGCTTTTGCACCATCCTACTTTCCTTCCAGCTGTGCACAGAAGCTCTGAGTTCTCTACATCCTCACTGACACTGGTTATTTTTCTCTGTTAAAAAACTTACATGCATCCAATGAGTGTAAGCTCATTGTAGTTTTGATTTTGTATTTCCCCAGTGAACTCACTGGCCACTTGTATGTCTTCTCTGGAGAAATATCTATTCAGATCCTTTGCATATTCTTTTTTACTGGGATATTTGTCTTTTGTTGGTAAGTTATAAGAATTATTTATATATTCTAAATGGTTGGTCTGATTTTTGTAAGTATTTTCTCCTAGTCTATGGTTCATATTTTCACATTGTGGGTTTTTTTTTGTTTGTTTGTTTGTTTGGTTTTGTTTTGTTTTTAAAGACAGGGTCTTGCTAAGTTGCCCAAGCTGGGTTTGAACTTTCAATCCTCCTGCCTGAGCTTCCCAGAGTGTTGGGACTATGGATATGCACCACCATGCCTGGTTTTCATTTTCTTCATGATGTCCTTTGAAGCTGAAATGCTTTAAATTTTAATTAAATTGTCATTTTGGTGAAAGCCAGTTTACTTTTTTTTTTTGTTGCTTTTTGTTTTTTTGGTTTTTTGTGTTTTGCAGTACCAGGGATTGAACTCACGACCTTGCGCTTGCCAGGTAGGCGCTTATGCCACTGAGCTATATCCCCAGCCCCCTTTGTTGCTTTTTGGTATTGTATCTAAAAGACCATTACCCATTCCCAAGTCATGAAGATTTAGACCTGTGTTTTCTTCTGATAGTTTTATAGTTTCAGCTCTTTGACCTTGTTCTCATGTTCATTTTAGCTAGTTTTTAAAGTTCTTTCCCATGTAGATATCCAGTTGTCCTAGCAACATTTGTTGAAATGCCTGTTCTTTCCCAGTTGAACTGTGGGCATCTTGTCAAATGCCAGTTGCCCGTACGCGTATGGGATTATCTGTGGACTCTGAGTTCTATCCCTGTAATCAGTGTGTATCCCTAACAACAGTCCCACACATCTTGATTGCTGCTGCTTTGTGGTAAGTTTTGAAATCAAGCAGTGTGTGTGAATCTTCCACGTTGTCAGGATTGTTTTGGCTATTCTGGGTCCCTCTGTGTGTACTTACCCATTTCTGCAGAAAGACAGTTGGGTGTTTGATGGGTATTGCTTTAAATATGTACATCAACTTGAGGAGTATTGCCATCTTAGCAATAATAAGTCTTCAGTCTGTGAACACAGAATGTCTGTTTTGATCTAAATTTTATGTTACAGTCATCCTTTTAATGTCATTTTTAATTGTTCATTGCTATTCTGTAGAAGCACCATGGCCCTATCTCATGTCCTCCCCTCTCCCCCACGGGCTTTATTCACAAGGGACACTTTGCAAGTCTCCCAGGGATGGTTGAAACTGCAGAGAATACCAAACTCTTTATGGGTGTGTACTATGTGTTTTCTGTATCTACCTGTGATAATGTTTAATTTATGAATTAGGCAGAGTCACATTAACAATAATAAAATAGAACAACTACAGTAATGTACTATAATAAGTCATGTGAACATGGTCACAAAAGATTTTATTGTACTGTAGATCTTAGTAGTCTCAGTATAAAATCCTTTCTTCTTGCCTTATTAAGTTGAGAATATTTGCCTCTTCGCATAAACAAGTGCTTTACAGCTTCTTTTTGGTGTATCCAAAGCATCGATACTCTTGCTCTTCTGGGATTCTGCTAAGTAAGATACAGCTAGCTGAGCACAGGCAGGGAGGTACTGCTACAGTTGACCTGGTCAGTGTTGACCCTGGGTCAGTGCTCGGCAAAGGGTGCTTCACAGGCTGGGCAGGAAAGGAGGGCAATAGCACAAGATTTCAGCACATGACTCACAATGGTATAAAATTTAAAGCTTGTAAACTGTTTCTGAATTTTCCATTTAACATGTGACCTCCTGTAGATAGCAAAATCTCAGAAGAAGGAACTGCTGTATAGTGAAGTTTTGCACATTTGTCTTGTACCTTCCAAACTCACTAGTTAACAGTGTTGCATGTGTGTGTTCTGCAGGACTTTTATATACAGTGTCCTATTTGCAAATATAATTTACTTCTTCCTTTCCAGTCTGGATGCCTTCCGTTTTCTTTTCTTGCCTAAATGCCCTGGCTAGACCCTCCGGTGCAGTGTTAGTTAGAAATGGTAAGAGCAGACATCCTTGTCTTGTTGCTGATCTCTGGAATTCTTCAGTGTTGCACCATTCAGTATTGATAGATGTGAGTTTTTTATATGTCTTTTATCTGAGGAAGTTCCCTTGTCTTCCCAGTTTATCAAGTGTATCAGTAACTGGTGTTGGGTATGTCAAGATACTTTATCTGCTCCTATTGTAATGGTTATGAGGTTTTTGTACTTTATGCTATTAATATGGTGTGTTACATTCACTGAGTTTTGTATGTAGGACCAGCCTTGGATTCTGGTGTAAGTCCTGCTTGGTCCGGGTACATAATCTTTTTACGTGTTGCCAGGTTTGGTTTCCCAGTATTTTGTTGAGGAATTTTTGACCTACAGTCATAAAGAGTATCATAGTTTATTTAAAGTCCCTGTTTGATTTTGGCCTCAAAGAACTACTAGGCTTATATAATGAGTTGGAGAGTTCCTTCTCTTCTATTTTTTGGAATAACTTATGAAGTAATTGGACTTCAATCTGCTTTGTTTTGTTGGCGTTTTTGCTTTCCTCTTGTTGTTTGTTTTGCAGCACAAGCCTTTACCCTGAGCTACATTCATAGCCCTTTACTTTTTTTACTTTTTTTATTTTGAGACAGAGTCTTGCCAAGTAGCCACATTGCGCAGACTATTCTTGAATTTGGGATCTGTTCTTAGTGATTTGTCTTTGCTGAGACAAAATACTCAACACTCAAAATTAAAGGAGGAAAGGTGGCATGGCAGAGGGGCATTACAGAGGACAAAGTGCTCATGGCACGGCAGGCAGAAAGCAGTACCCTTCCTTCTTTCCCTTTTCAATCCATCCATGCTACACACCTGTTAGTTGGTGCCACTCACACCTAGTATAGGTCTTCTCTCTTCAGTAAATCCATTCAGCCACACCAGAGCTATGTTAAACACAGTACCCCGTACCTAGGGTCCAAGATCACACTCCCGTGACCCAGGTACCTCCCACAAGCCCTGCCTGTGAGTGCACAAGCTGCAGTGGGACATCTAGGTACAGGATATTACTGCTGCAGCCTCCCAGGGCTACTGCGCTCAGCTGTTGTTGTCTGTAAACAACTGAGAGATTTCAACATGAGACCATCTGGTCCTGGCCTTTGCTATAGAGTTTTCTTTTTAATTAATGTAGTATCTTGTTACAAGACTATTTCAGTCTCCTATTTCTTTTTGAATCAGTTTTGGTAATTTGTATCTTTCTGAGAAATTACACATTTCATCTGTTACTAATATGTTGTCATGTATTTGTCCATAGTATTTATTCCCTTGTAATTTTGTTTTGTTTGCTACCATAATATCAATACTGATGTCCTATCTTCCATTCCTGATTTTAGTAGTGTGGATATTCCATCTTTATTAGTCACTCTAGCTAAATATTTGTCAGTGTTGTTGGTCTTGTCAAAGATGGACCAGCTTTGTTTCACTGATTTTTCTCAATAATTTTTTCACTATTTAATTTACTTCTCTAGTCTTCATTTTCCTCCTTCCAGGGTCTTCCATTGAGATATGCATATATATTATTTGTCCCTGGTGAAACGAAGTATGAAATGATGGAATTATAATTACTGTGCCAGAGCAGGAGGATCTGCTGAGTCTGAGCACCTGTGGAGTGCCCGACTTGCTGGTGTTGCTGGAGCCTAAGGTTTCCCATTTCTAACATCTCTCCTAATGACTAACTGCTGATCTTGTAGGACCATATACGCATGTCAGAGACTAGGTTGGCTGTATCTGAGTCAGTCACTGGTGGGGATTTCCAAACGGGCCTGCTGTTCGTTTGTGTTCCAGAGATGCTGATACGGCCTCCCTTGAGTACCAGGGTCGTGTATGTCGCTGTGACTGATGGGACTGTGTAGTTTCTATGGGAGAAAAGAATTAGTGAGCAAGTCCAAGCCTGTCATCTTACTGATAGGAAATGGAGGCCTTGAAGGGTGGGATTCCTCACCTGGATTGATACACCATGAGGAAGTTGGGGAAGTTTGTACATGAGGTGTTTGTTCATGAGGTTTGTACATGAGGTGATTGGTAGCAAGCAGATCAACAGCAGTGGTGGACGTGCTCGTTCTGCTAAGTCTCATGTCATCAGCATCCACCTGTGATTATGAAGTCACTAGTGGAAGGAAATGATGGTACATAAATTGGTGATTAAATTTCCTTGACCAGATTTCAACCCAGGGAGAATGTTGCTTAAGTAAATGCCCTCTCTACTGAGTACGTGCAGTATCTGAAGGGGCACTGAGAGGAGCGAGTACCTGTGGCCATATGAAATCTAAAGGTTCTTGTGAGTGGTTAAAACTCTTAGGTGTCATTGAAAAGTAAAGCTATGGTCTGTGAAATAGGAAGTTCGGAGGATTAACTACTGTTGTGCTAACACATAAACTGTTCCTACTTAACCAGGAGTTTGTTCTAGTGTAGTATGCTAAGTACTAATATGACATTAAGTATAACTTAGGTTATTCATAATTTTGCTGTCCGTGTCTTAGTCATTGCACCATAAGGAGATTAAATGTGGTCTTGGTCAGATGATGGGTTTTTAGACCAGTGAGATGAATCACTCTTAGTTAAATGACGAGGCTTACTTCTGTCCTCACTACTGACTAAATGAATCAGATGACTCTAACATTTATTAAAATATTCTTAAGGAAATTAGCAGTCTCGAAGAGCTACAGTAGTCACATGCTCATAAAAGAATTTTGATTTGAAACCCAATTCATATAGCATATTATCGTCCCTTCCATGTGATTTCTGTAGGGGATGGCTCTTGCGATGTTCCTCACCACTCATCTGATCACCAGAGTAGAAATGCAGAAATTCTTCTTTGTTCTCCCTCTTCTCCCTTTTCCTCACATCCAAAGCCATCAAGTCCTAAAATCGGGCCAGGTATGCACACCTGTAATCCCAGCACTTGGGAGGCTGAGGCAGGAGATCACTGTGGTTTTGAGGCTGGCCTGGGCTATGTAGCAAGATCCTGTCTCAAAAAAAAAAAAGTCCTAAGATCATGACATTCTACCCCAGAATGCCTCCCTCTTCTCCATACAGCACCCACTGCTCTAGTTCCACCCTTTATTTATCTTCTCAGCTCTTACAGTTCATGCACCTTTCCAGCCGTCTTCCACCCGGGTGTGGAGTGACTTACCTAAAATCCAAATATGCACCATCAGACCTGTGCTAAAGACTTCCCCAACTTCCAGTGAAGCCCATTCTCCTTAGACGAGCTGCTCGGCAGCCGGCCCTCACCGCCTCACCTCGGCTCACTCTCAGCACTCCTGCGTGTGCACCCCTAGCCTCTGGCATTTTTTCAGTTGTGTTTGTCTGAACAGGCCAGGTTCTTTCTCACTTCTGTGCCTTTACCTGATCTCTCCCACTGCTGACCCTGCACACCTGTATCTCTACCCTTCCTTACCTAAATGATTTTTGTCTTTTAAGACTGAAATAAATAAATAAATACTGAAAGTATGATCCTTTGACGTTTACAGGTAAACACACCCGCCCCTTATATTTAGAGGGAAAATGGGGGCCACAACAGGTAGTTTTCTTCCTGTGTCCCCATTGTGTCCTTGTGGAGGAGTCCTTGTCCCAGCATGTTTGCAGTGCTTTCCAGCCTTGTCCCAGAAGTACACCCTGTTGCAGTGGAGAGTGTGTACACTTGAGCCTTCCTGAAACTCTGAGTTAAAATCAAGTCTGCTTAGCTTCAACCATATGGAAAGTAACACTTGATTCCCTGGCATGATATTTCATTTAATATGAAAGCATTTTGAATTATTTGTCCTGGAGTACAGTTGATTTTTGATATGCCTGCAAAACTAGATGCAGGTGCATTTTGAGTTCCAGGTCATCCTGGGCAGCATAACAAGACTGTGTCTCAAAGACAAACAAAAAAAGATAATAATGTTTATCCTGAAATTCCGTTTTTTAAATTTGTTTATTGAGACAGGGTCTAGCTCTGTAGTTAAGGCTTGTCTTGAACTCATTGTGTATCCTAGGCTGTCCTCCAACTTGAGGTGATCCTCCTGCCTCAGTGCTGTGATTACAGCATGTACAGTGCTCAGCTTATCCTGAAATTCAAGTGTTCACTATGCATTGCTTCATTCCATTTTCTAGAATCTTAATGAGCCAAGCTTGGTAAATAGCACCTTGGTGGCAGAGTCTAGGTCTGTTACCTCTTTATTGCTAGCATTAAGCAGTAGAACAGTAGATGCTCACTAGTTAGAGAAGAAAATAATGGGTTAACTGAATTGTTGGGGTGGTAGTGTTAAGTGCTAGCACTAGGAGTATTTTAGAATGTAGTTGTTTTTGTCACAGGAAGAATCTGACTGATGACATTGTGAAAGTTGTATTTGCCCACCCCATGCTGGAAATCAAGTGCAGATCTTCACGAGTGTTTGTCAAATGCTCTAGAAGTGCAGTACACCTCTAGCATAAAAATTATATGTATTTAAAGTCAATTTCTGCCACTCTGGGAGGCTGAAGCGGGAGGCTCACAATTTGGAGCCCAGCCTGGGCAACTTAGTAACTTAGCAAAATCCTGTCTCAAAGAGAGAGAGGGATGGAAGGACAGAAGGAGGGAGGGGGAGAGAGAGAGGGAGATGTAGCTTAGTGTAAAGGCTCTGGGTTCGGCCCCCTGTCCCACCCCCAAAAAGTCATCCCTGCCATAGTTAAAAAGTAAAAAATGCACAGGAAAATTCCCATATTGTGCACATTTAACTGTACAGGTTTCCATACAACAGCATCACGTTGCCATGGCATTTTCTCTTCCCCTCAGGAGTCGTGCAGCCTCTTCACAGCACGCACTGGGGCTACATTTATGTCTGAATACAACTCAAGAATGAAATAAAGTTTTCTTATAACAAGCAATTTTCTAATATTCATTACTAGTAGCCAGTGTTACAAAATGAGAAAAATTCATTTAAAATAGTATTTTAAGTAGTACTTTTAATTATACTAACCAAGAATCATAATTATTGATGACTGTACTTTTGTGAACCACACAAAAAAGTTAGTAAAAGCATTAAATGATACTCATTTTAGCCTCCGTGCTATATAACAATGAGAAGTACATCCCTTTATGTGTTTGTGTCTTATAGTCATATTACCTTGATTTTTATTTGACTTTTGTTTTAGAGTAGTAATTCTCAAGGGAGGGCCCTTTTTTTGGTCACCCACGGGACAGTTGGTACTTACTGCACGGAGACATATTTGGTTGTCACACCCAGAGGATGCTGCTGACATCTAGTGGGTAAAAGCCTGAGGCACTGTGAAACTTAGCTCACAAAGTAGGTCCTATAAAAAGAATTATGTAGCTCGCTGGCTGAGGATGTCCACAGTACCAAGGTTAAGGTAGTACTTTCTAAAGAATGGGTGTTTGGGTTTGGTGCCAGTTAGTTTGAGTTCTGGCTCCACACTAGTGGAAGTCAGGAGTTCAGTTCCACAGGGACTAGTTAAGTTTTCTGTAGCCCTGCACCCCAATCTCAACCAGATGTCTTGAACACTTCCTACTGAATTCAAGAACAGTGACAGTGTAGAAGATGTTTTAGTATAGTCATGACCGCTGTGGCAAACCTCTCAAATGATGATTTTTACTTCAACCCTGGTACTCCCCATGTGTCATTCTATCCAGGGTGACAGGTCCCGAGAACGAGGTACCTGCGGATAAACAGAAAAAGTAAGAGAGACAAGAAAAAGAAGAGAGGCAAAAGTTGGGATCAGGGGGCTTCCAGCCTCTTGGACTGCAGCCCTGATTACCAATCTCAGTCACCTCTTATTAAGCAAGAACCGAGGGTATAGCTAGTACAAATGGGCGGATACCAAATGTTTTAGTAATTAAAGGACAATCCTTCTCCAGTTCTGCCTCTTATGCTGCTGGCAACAATCCCCTGGTGGGCCTCCCACACTCAGCACCACACTTACTCAGTTCAGCTGGGGCTTAGAAGCTGACCACCAGTTATCAATCCACTACAATCACAGTCCTTATTTCCCATTAATTTTTTTTTTTTTTTTTTTTTTTTTTATGTCATTTGTGCTGACTATGCAGTTCAGGCTGGCCTTGAGCTCACTTTGTAGGCCACGCTGGTCGCTGGTCTCAAACTCGCAATGATCCTCCTGCCTCAGCCTCCCCCAAGTGCTGGGATTACAGGTGTGCACCACCACGCCCGGCTTTACTTCCCATCAATTTTTACAGTGTATGGCAAGACTGAAGAACAGGGATCTCCTGCAATTCAAATACATTCTTCAGGTGAAAGGTTTCAGTTCATTTTTGCAACAATAAACCGATCATTGTGCGTCCTCAGTGCTTTCTAATCAAAGAATGTCCATCTGCACACCCATGGGCTGCTTCTGGCTGGATTGGAATCAGGATGTAAACTGATGCTCCCTCACTTGCATGCAGCTCTCCAGCTCCAGCCAGTCCTGCCCCTGCAGGGAAAGTGGGTGGGGAACAAGCAGCTCTCCACAGCACTTAGACCCACACCCATCAGACACCTGCAGACAAGTGCTGGGAATAAGTAGCAGTTAATGCTGATAAAGTTGTTCTTCGTGGCTGGTTCATAGGGGACAGTGTTTCACCATTGTCTTGTGAGCTTATTGGTCAAACCCAGGGCCTTGTGCATACTGAGCAAGCACTTTACCACTGAGCTACACTCCCAACCCCTTGTTTCCCATGACAGGTTGATCTACTGTGAACAAGGAGAGTTGCATTTAGACAGTGATGGCAAATCTATGCCACACGTGTTATTGTGTTTAAGACAGAAGATGTCAAGCCAGGCATGGTGGCGCATGCCTGTAAGCCCAGCACTCAAGAGGCTGAGGCAGGAGGATCATTGCGAGTTCAAGACCAGCCTCGGCTACAAAGTGAGCTCAAGGCCAGTCTGAACTCCATAACGAGACCGTGTCTCAAAAAAAAAAAAAGACAAAAGGTGTCAATATAGAGTTGTTTTTTCTAAATTAAAAACCTCAGTATTCAGGTTGAACTGCAGTGCTGGCACTTAGTGATAAGAGGGTTTAGGGTTACAGTTTGGCACTTGATCGCCATCACTGGCCTAAAACATTTATTGGTATGCAAGAAATAATTAAGGATAATATAGAACAATTCTGACTTTTATATAAAGTATTTCTTAAAATATACTACCTAAGAAAGCACTATAATAAGCCAAGATTTATATAATTGGAATTGTGAAAATTTCTTTAAAATTTGACCATTTGACTCTGCTCTAATTCAAAACAGATATAAGTAAAAATACAATGTGAAAGAAATACTTGGGATAGTTTTCATAAAATAGTCTCTTTTTTGCACACAAATGTTTATAATAGTTTTATTCATAATCACCAAAATCTGTAAGCAACAAAGACATGCAGTAGATGAGTGGATATTCGACTGTAGTACATCCATACAAGAGGAAATTATTCAGCAGTAAAATAAATGAACCACACAAGAAGACATGGAGGAGTTTCAAGTGTATATTGCTTTAAAAAGTCAGTGTGAAAAGCATACATAATCATATGATTCCATTTATATGACTTTTTTGAGGTGCGCACCGGGAATCGTACTCAGGACCTTACACTTGGCCGGAAGGCACTTGTGCCACTGAGCTATATCCCTGGCCTCTGTATGACTTTTTGAAATAGGTAAAACTATAGCAATAGTAAAAAGATTATTTAACACAAAGAGTGAGCCCTAACATAAACTATGAACTTTAGTTAGTAAAAGTAGATGAATATTGGCTCATCAGTTATGACAAATGAACCATAAGAGTGTAAGATGTTATTAATAGAGAAAACTTGGGAGGGACATGGAAACTGTCCATATTTTCTGCTTGCTTTTTTTCATAAAACTTAAAACTTTTTTATGACACAAAGTCTAGTAATTTATTTTACTATACAGTGAATATAATTCTTTTTATGGAAAAAAGTGAAGCAAAATTTCATAACAGAATAATAGAATAACAACAGTTAATATATGGCATATTGCTATCTTTAAAGTAATCATTCAGAGAACAAGTTGTGAGCGTAAAAAATTCTCCAGACAGTACTACCACAAACATTTCTTTTCAGTGAACTTAGAGATGCTAGTAGTATAACTATCTTGTATTAATAGTCTCTTTTGTACAAAGTGGCTCCTTGGTATTGTGGAAGCACAGTTATTTAATATATTTGATATTTGGGAGAATGTACATACATAATGGAAAAACAATTAGCTTTGATTGTCCTAATACTTCCTAGTGAACTGGTTGCCTTTGGACCATTTGACTGCTACATGGCTGCTTCAGACCTAAAAAGTAGAATACTAAAATGATAGTAACAAACAGGGAAACAAGATAGTCACATGGAAGAGTGACCAGGAGGAGGGCAGAGAGGACAGAGTTTGGAGTTAGACCCAGGGGACACGGACTGTGGCCTGTTGTTGATGCTGGTTGTGCTCATGGACCAGCTACAGCTCTTTGATGGTCATAAAATGTATCACTTGCTCAAGGTCATGTGAGTGGGGACTGAGTAGCTGAAGCTTTACTTTCTAAATCTGTCTTTCTTCCCTTTAAAATCATTCTGTTGGTGACTGTCTCGTTGCTTGTTGTAAGGAGTGATCACGATCATCCCTGGGGAGCCAGGGGTGGTGGCACCTACCTGTAATCCCAGCTACAGAGGAGGCTGAGGCAAAAGGAGGTTCATGAGTTCAAGGCTGGCATGGGCAACATCGTGAGTCCCTATGTCAAAACAAACACAAAGGATGTGTAAATTGTGGAGAAGCACCAATAAATCTTCAGTCCCTTGACTGTTCTGAGTTCTGTCAAATAAAATGTAGTACTTAGTCCCTTTCATCAGAGTCTGTCTTCTTGGGTTTTGAGAGACACGTGCTATAGACTGAATCTTAAATATCTGGAAGTCAAGGTCTAGTACTGCATTTACTACTAATGCTTATGCGTAGTTTATGAGTAATGATGAGTGATCATTAGTATAAACGCCAGTGATGCTAACAGTGTCCCTGGAACAGTTGGCGTAGTGCTTTATTCTTTCTACACTGGCTTTGGCTTTAGAGCACACAGTTTTAACGCACTGTACTCACAGGCCATGGAAGCATAGAGAGCGGTGAGGGCTTGGTAGTGAGCGATCATGGTGCAGATAGGGCAGTGGTGAAATGTTAAATGACCATATTTAAGGCTTATGAGTTTATCAAGTAATGAATTTCTACAGCTTAAAGGTATTCTTAAGGGAAACCGTTACCTTTTTTTCATAGCAATGGCATGGCTTAGAAGAATGCAACAGCCGAGAGTGTAGTATAGTCATTTCCTGGACTCCTCACGAGTTACCAACATGCTCACCACATCACCCTGGGGGAATTATACTGAATTTTACCATGCACTCTCCGCTAACTGGACTTCCTCCTTCCCCCTTGGCTGCAGACCCGAATTATCTCATGGCTAACGAACGCATGAACCTGATGAACATGGCCAAGCTCAGTATCAAGGGTTTGATCGAGTCAGCTCTGAACCTGGGCAGGACTCTGGACTCTGACTATGCACCCCTCCAGCAGTTCTTCGTGGTGATGGAGCACTGTCTGAAGCATGGCCTGAGAGGTAGGCTTGGTCTCCCATGCAGAGGTGCATGCAGCTGGCTCCTGGCAGTTTGCAACTCCCAAAGAAAGCATTCTCCCCATGGACTCTATAATATAATCTGCAAGAATGTAGGTTCTGTGAGAGCAGAGCTCTGATGACTTAAAAGACTAACAGGGCTTTAAAATACAGATCATTAAACATTAAAGTCAGAAGGGACATCACAAGGGCTTTAGTCCAGTACAGCAGCTCTGTCCAGTAGATGGGGCAGTAGGCCTGCCCATCATGAGACATGACTCGCCCAAGGCCACAGTGATTGGGGCACAGCAGGTGCTAGAACTCACGTCTCCTGACCTGCTTCAGGGTTCATGACCCCAAGCCTTTGAGGCAGGACCCAGTCTTATTCCCTTTGCTTCCTTTCTCCTTCCCTTCTCAGTATGCAGACTGAGAAACATTGTTCTTTTCCATTGGACTATTTTCTTTACTAATACTGTAAAGCTTTAAGTACCAAATTAGTAAAATGTTTTATTAGAGCATTGGGCCACAAGTTCTTCCTGAAAAGGAAGGATTAAGTCTTGGAAAGTAGAGACTTCTTTATTTTCATAAAATTTTATTTATTCTGAAAGCAAGAATAATTTTTAAGTTGTCTAGTAACCTAGAGTTGGGTCCTTAAAAAGATGGGAGAAGTGTGGGATGTGTGTGTGTATTAAGAGTCTTTATACTGTGAAATTATTGAAGTGGTACTTTGTTTTTGTTTTAGCGAAGAAAACCTTTCTTGGACAAAATAAATCCTTCTGGGGGCCTCTAGAACTGGTAGAAAAACTTGTTCCAGAAGCTGCAGAAATAACAGCAAGTGTTAAAGATCTTCCAGGACTCAAGTAAGTCTAAGGGTGAATTCTGTTTCTTAAGAGCACGTTCTTATTGTTTCCTTGAAGGATGGTAGTAAAGGTGACAATGTCCGTAATCATTTTATAGCAATCCAAAAGGCACACTGTTGTTATGAATAAACAGTTATGAGAGAAGTGGTACGTACAATTTTAAGAGAAGTGTGCTTTTGAAAGGTAATTATTCATCCAAGAGAATTGTCTTTATGTTAAAATACCAGGCATTTTCTTATTTCTTTCTTTCTTGAGGCTGGGAGAATCAGCCTCAAGAAATTCAGTCTAGGAAGGTGGCATGCTTGATCTAACAGAGTAAAAAACAAAACAAACACATACTCAGCAGGGCTTATCGGTGCGTACTTACAATCCCCAGCACTTAGGAGCCTGATACGAGAGGATCAAAAGTTTGAGGACAGCCAAGGCCACATAATGAGTTCAGGACCAGGCTGGACTTCATAGCAAGATCCCATCTCAAAAGAAAAAGCATTGAGTGGAGTTCGAGAACCAGTATTAAAACAGATATCAAATGAACCTTAGGAACTGCCACCTACAACTTGCCTTAAAATATGGGATTACTGATCACCCTCCCAAATGCAGTTAGTTTAATTTTAAGCATATAAAGGATTAAATTTTCTGTGTCTGCAGTAGCCTTTGTCTAGTACCATAATCCACACTAAATTTAGGGGGATTTTTCAGTACAAATCTGGAGGGATGTTTCTAGCCGGGTTTCCAGAGGTCTCGTCTTCATAATGTAGTTACATGCAGTGATTAATATTTTTGCAAAGGCATCTGTCCCAAGTATACACTCAAGTCTCAGTATCCCACAAGAATCCCTTGCACTGGGATGTGTTGGAAAGATTATGAGAGCACTTATTACTGGGAGACCACTGGCCAGAGCGGGTGAGTCTGCTCCACTGTGGCCCCTGCCTCTGTTAACTATGATGTTATACTTACATTTTGGGTTACTGTGTTTTCTAGGACACCAGTAGGCAGAGGAAGAGCCTGGCTTCGTTTGGCATTGATGCAAAAGAAACTGTCGGAGTACATGAAAGCCTTGATCAATAAAAAGGAACTTCTCAGGTATGAACATCTTTTTTTAGCTTTCTTCTTTCTTTGGTATGTTCTATATCGTACAGAACAACATGGATTAATCTGATGAGTATAATGTTGAGCAAAGAAATAAAACACACAAAAAATATATTGTGTATTGTTCCATTTATATAAAGTTCAAAACATAAATTTTTATAATAGGAAAGAAGCCACTCCTGCCCAGTGGCTTTCAAGTTTCTGGTGATACAGTTTGTCAGTCTGGATGCTGGATGCATGCATGTGTTTGCTCTAAAATGCATGTGGGCTGGGGCTGTAATGCAGTGGGATAGTGCTTACCTAGTATTGTAAGGCCCTGTTTCAATCCTCAGTAGCACAAAAAAGAAAAAAAAAATTACCTGTGCAAATCTGTGCCCTTTTGCATATTTTTTTTATAAACTGTTAAATTTTACCAAAAGAAATTCAAACATAGCAGATTGCCTCTGAGAAATAGTATGAGGAAGAAGTAACAGAATTTAGAGAAATAGCTGGATTTTCTAAGAATCCAGTTTTTACAAAAACTGCACTGCAGATCATAATGGAGCATTGTCTTGGTTTTGCCTCAGCTACATATGCCACTGATTTGTTATATTCTTCCAAAGAAAGTTGAGTAAGTCAGGAGAAAGACAACTAGGACCATTCTGTGGAGTTAAATGTTTCTGCAAAGCAAGGGTTCAGTTTCCCAGGGCCAAGCCTTAAAATGACACATGGTCTAGTTCTCAAGCACTAGGAAGCTGCAGGGGGTGTCTTTGATCAGACTTGTATGGTTCTAGATGGAGCCTGAAGTATTAACTGGCAGTCTTTTGAACTTGATAGAATAGTTCTTCATATACATAATTTTATTGCTTTGACCTAGTCATTTCACTCCTAGTTACACTAAAGAAATGCATATGGTATGTGTACCAAAAAGTCTGGACTGCAGTGTTCTTAGAAACCCTGTAGCCTACATACACCAGAAGTATTCCAGATGTCTATCAACAACGAGTGGAGTAGATACATTGCAGCATATTCCTGCATGGAATACTACTGACCAGCCATGAAAACACATGAACTACAGCTACATACAGTAATATATATAAATCTCACAAATGAATTACACAAAGGAAGCCATAAACAGAAGAGTTACATACTATATGATTCACTTACATAAAATTTTTAAATGGGTAGACACAATCTATGATAATAGAAATCAAGCTAGTATTATGGTTACGCTGGAGAGATGAGGATAGTGTTTGGGAAAGAACAGAAGATTTCTAGGACTCTTTCCTGATCAGGACAGCTATTGCACAGATATGTCTCTCAAGAAATGAATGCAGCATGTGCATATTTTTCTGTCTAGATGTTAATCACCAAGTCAGGAAAACTAAGACAACGTCTATGCCACTCAGGAGCTTACAGTGTGATGTTGTTACCTGCTTTTGTGATGTCTGCTGCTGGGTGGATATAGCCATGCTCAGCTTCTGTGCAGCTACCTAAACTTTTAAGATGAGACTTCAGGAGAACAAACTGGTACTCAGTTTTCTTCAGGGGCTCTCGAAGAACGATAGCATGTGGTCAGTTCTGAGAGATGCAGTACATTTATAGATCATTTTTCTGCTGTGTTGAACTGTTCTACTGTTTGCTAATGTCTTTTATGGAGAATCAGAGAAAAGAGAAACTAAAATCAAGAAATGATATGGACTGTTAGCAGTGATTGAGGTTGTAAGTCCCAGGTGACTTTTGCAGTGTAGTAGATTGCAGTGGTGTTTTAATCAAGAGTGATTGAAAACGAGTATTTCGGGTCACTGGGCTAGTTTTGTTTTGTCTTTGTTTTATTTTTTGGTACTGGGGATTAAGCCTGCTGAGCTACAGCCCAACCATCAGGGGAAAATGTGTAATTTTATTTTAGAGCACACGTAGGAATTTCAGGTTCCTAGCAGTATTGAGCAGACATACAGAGATCCCTGCATCCTCCCCTCCCCTGCACAGGCACGGCGTGACCCCTCAGCAGTATCCCACACCAGAATGTATGTTTGTGTTCATTACTGAGCCTGTATGGACACGAGTGTCTCCAAAATCAGCAGTTACGTTAAGGTTCACTCTTGGTATTATGCATTGTATGGTTTTTAAACATGCATAATGGCATGTGGCTACATGTCTCTGTAGTATCACATAGAGTGGCTCTAAAATTCTCCCATGCTCCATCAGTTTATCCCTCCCTCATTCAGCCTTGGCAAACACTGATCCTTTTACCATTGCCCTGGGTTTTCTTTTTCCAGAAAGTCAAGTAGTTGAAATGATACAGCATGTAGCACTTTCAAACTGCTCCTTCTCACTTAGTAATACACATTTAAGGTTCCTCTCGTCTTTTCATAGCTTGGTAGTCTATGTTTTAGTACAGAATCATGTTCCACTATCTGTATGTATCACACGGTTGGTTTATCCATTCCCTTACTGAAGAATATCGTGGTTGCTTTCAAGTTGGGGCAGTTATGAATAAAGCTGCTCTGAACACTCAGGTACAGGATCTTGTGTGGATCCCACTTGGGTAAATACCAAGAGATGAGATGGGGTTATTCAGTAAGAGTTTATCACTGAGGTTTTGTGTATTGGGAATCACTGCATCACTTAGCAGTATTTAATCATCTGAGGGTCTTCTCAAGAATTTTTACCCATTTTAGAAAATTTCACTTCTAGGTAGATTTTTTTCTCTCTGTTTGTTTTTGTTTTTATTTTTTAGACAACGCCTTGCTATGTAGTTCAGGCTAGCCTTGTACTCACTATGTAGCCCAGACTGGCTTCAAACTCACAGCAATCCTCCTGCCTCAGCCTTGATTACTGGGATTATAGGTGTGAGCCACCATGCCTATCTTCTTGGTGTCTTGAGACAGGTTCGCACTATGCAGTCCAGGTTGGCCTTGAACTCGCTTATGTAGCCCAAGCTGGCCTCATATTTGTGACGGTCCTCATGCCTTAGCTTCCCATGCCCATACCTAGCCATGTTTCTCTTTTGATTTTTTGTTTTTTTGTCATTTTCAGCCTGTTTTGCATGTATGTGTTTGTAGCCTTTTGAAATTGCTCCATCCATAAACTGATGGAGCATTGGCTAAGGAAGAGGAAGTTTTGGCTAGAGGAGTACAGAACACATACAATAGGATGTTACAACCCGTATAAGCAAAGTTGTGGGAAATTTTTTATTAAAACAGAAAGATGCTGTTAAGTCAAAAACAGTTTTCAAGTTACTTATAATGGTATAATCCTTTTTTATTTTTCCTTATATCTCCATATATTATCTGAAATGTTATATATTGTCTTAACTTATTAGTAAGTAGAATTATATGGTTTCTTTCACATTTATTTTCCTTGCTTTTTTCTGTGATGGAAATTGATTTTATTAAACAATAAAAGTGATCCCCTAAAATTTTATTTTATTTTATTTTAAAGAATTGAAAAAGAAAAGAACAATAGTAAAATGCCAACAACATAGACAAAAACAAAACACCAAAAACAGTAAGAATGATACAGGGCTTCAGAACAAAATGATAAGGATTAACAGTGGTTGTTATATTACATATTTTTATCTTCATCAAAGTTAGTCAAATTACCAGGTATAAGAATGCAAGATTAATCAAACCATTAAAGGTAATAAAAAATAAAAACAAAAAAATTATAAACAATACAGAATTTTACCAAACAAGATGATAGGAATTCAACAATGGTTGTTATGTTACATATTGTTGTCTTCAAATTATTGGTTCAGATTACCAGATATAAGCATGCAGAATTGGTCAGAAAAACAATTAAGTAAAGCATTAACTGTTCCTTTCAGTAAACCATTAGACATCAGCACTACAGGTATCCCATCTATCCTTCTGTATACATATATATATTTTCCTTTCCTTCTTTCCTTCCTTTTCTCCTTTCCCTAATCCCAGTTGTTTCCTCTTTGGAGCAATTTCTTTCCCTTCCCCAATATCTACTGTATGTTTTGGGTTCCACTTACTCTTTCATGTTCTTATACTAAGGAGACAACATGATGTCTGCACATGTAGGTCCAATTTATTTCATTTATGAGTATGGTCTCCATTTGCATCCATTTACCTATAAAAGCCTCGAGTTTATCTTTTTTTATAGCTAATACTCCATTGTATAAAAATACCTTTTTTATCCATTCCTCATTCAGTCTATTAGGTTGCTGCTTGTTAGGCATCTTTTGTTAGTCAAAACTAATATATATATATAATTTAGCAGTTCACTTTTTCCATTAGTACATGTCTGTGGTACATGGTTGCATTCATCATAGGGAGTTGGTACATAACACTTTTTTTTTTTTTTTTGAGACAGGGTCTTGCTATGTAGTTCAGGTTGGCCTTGAACTCATGGCAGTCCTCCTGCCTCTGCCTCCTGAGTGCTGGGATTACAGGTATGCGCCACCATACCTGGCCTCATAACACATTTTAAAGTTCACATTTTAAAGATCTTTATTCAGTGCATTACAGAAATGGTGTGCTTAGATAGGCTAAATAGAAAAAGGCAATCTTTTTAAAAAAGTTTCTAAGATGCCTAACAAACTGCAAAATTATCCCATGGTACACCACAAATACAAATACATCTGAATACTCACTTCAACCACAGTACCATACTGCTACTATTTTTTTCAGCCAGACCCTCCACATACTGTCTAAAGAGTTATTCATATGCCCGCTACCTCAGACATTTACCAAAACCTTTGTACTGTTTCACTTTTTCACTCTTAACCATAGATGACAGTATCCAACCATGAGGTAAGCATTTTTCTCCTTGGCTTCATGATGGGTTTCCAGGTCTTATCACAGTACTCTGTGGATTCTCTTTCAGTGAATTCTATGAACCGAACGCCCTCATGATGGAAGAAGAAGGGGCTATTATCGCTGGTCTGCTGGTGGGGCTGAATGTCATTGATGCTAATTTCTGTATGAAAGGAGAAGATCTGGACTCTCAGGTATGGGAAAAATGTTCATTTAACCCAGTATGTCACTCTGTGTTCTCTTACATTATGATGTGGATTCATAAGGTATCAATCAAGTTAGAGGAAAGTAAATTATAAATAAAATTTCCTTTAGTTTTGATGTGAATATTAAAAATCAGATTTTGTCTTCTGGAATGTTTTTTCAAATTATTGCCTTGGCTGTGATACTTATGAAGTATATAATCTTATATATAACTGCAGGGTAATAGGGTAGTTATGAGTGAAGCCTCTGAAGCCAAACCTGGCAGCGTGAACTATGTTTAAATCTGACCTTCCTCATCTCCCAGCAGAATATATGTTGGAGTTACACAATTCCTTAGTGCTTTGAATTCTTTGATACAAAGTGGGGATAAAAAAATGTGTTTGACAGAGTTATTGTGAGGAATGCAGGAGTTAGCACTTGTAATTCTCTTAGAAACAGGGCCTAGCACATGTTAATTGCTGAACAAATAAAAATGCTGATTCCAGTCTGGCTACTTCTCACCCTTTCTCTCTGAAACACTAAAATGAACTTTGGTTAGGTTTTACTCTGGGAAAAAAGGAAAGGAAATATCATTTGTTTGGGATTTTACCAAATAAATTAGCTGGATAATAAAACGGCAGTCTTAGATGAATATGTATATCAATGAAAGTTAAAGAAGAGACATCAAAATGTGAGCAGTGGCTATCTTTTTTTTTTTTGTCTTTTTGAGACGGGGTCTCACTATGCAGTCCATGCTAGCCTTGAGCTCACTTTGTAGCCCTGGCTGGTCTTGAACTTGCAACAATCCTCCTGCCTCAGCTTCCCAAGTGCTGGGATTACAGGTGCATGCCACCATGCCCGGCTTGATCTTTTTTTTTGGTCCTGGGAATCGAACTCGGGACCTTGCATTTGCCAGGCAGGCACTGTGCCACTGAGCCACTGAGCTGTATCCTCAGCCCCAGCAGTGGCCATTTTAAGGTGGTGAGATTATGGGCCTTCTGTATTACTTTTTTGGTGTTCTCTGAAACTTAGGGGAATGTCCATTATTTTTGTAATTATAACTTTTAAAAATTATTCCTAGAAGTGACTAGCAGTTCCATAGCAGAATACCTGAAATAAGTAAAAAAGAAACTTGAAGAGCATATTTGTGTTTATATTAAGCTTTCTATTCACTTTCTTAGTCATGATCTGGTCTAGGTCCTATTGATTTAATCTTGATTCTTTCAACTCATGTCAATCCTTAATTACATTTTAAGGAAAACATGACATTTTCATCATAAATTTCTGGTTTTATATGACAGTCTTATCATTTGTGTACCTAGAGAGAGACATTGTTTGGTGCCTTTGAGAAATTATCTAATTTTGTATTGAATTCTGAAAATCTCTGTAGGTTGGAGTTATAGACTTTTCCATGTATCTGAAGGATGGGAACAGCAGTAAAGGTAGTGAAGGGTATGTACAAAGAAAATTGGATTTCTCCTCTTTCTCTTCAGTATTTTCCCCTTTTGTAGTGTTGCAAGTTTATCTCCATAACAATGCAGCAGACTTGCCAAACGATTTTCTGAAGGTGGATTTAATAAAGTCTTGCTGAGAATATCTGACTATTGTTCCTGCTGCCAAACCCTGAAAGGATTTTTAGTTAAATGATTGTTTTGTTCTTTGGCTCAGGAGCAAACAAAGTAAAACTTTATAATAGGATTCCAGTTTCTCTACCTGTTAAAGTGGTGTTTGAAAACACAGTTTTTCTTAAAAGGGACTGCATTCTCAATTTACTTAAAATTTGCAGTATGAAATATGCATCATGGGGTTACATAAAACATTAACATAAGGTCAGGCATGATGGTGCATGCCTGTAATCCTAACTCCTCAGAAGGTAAAGCAGGAGAATCACAAGTTTGGGCGCAGCCTGGGCAATGCAGCAAGAACTGTCGCAAAACAAAAAAGCAGACATTATGGGGAGCTGAATGAAAGGTTTATGGAATGTTTACAACCTTCACAACTCTTCTTGTAAGTCCAAAATTATTTCAAAATAAAACGGTAAATTTTTAAAATATTATTTATGGTACTTGGTGATTAGAGAACAGAAGTGCAACTTACACCTTTTACATACTTAGCAGTTAAAAGTATAATAATTAGTTCAAAGTTTTAACTGTGGACATTGAGTCTAAGAGTATATCACTTATTCTGCAGTTGTAGACTTTATTTGGCATTCAGGTGAAGAGTCTGTTTATGCATATTATGCATATTATAGATTCGTTGGTTCTAAGTGCTTGTCTTTTATACCATTTACTTTGAATATGTATATATAGTACTTATATACAGCGCTTAAAGGCAAATACACGGCCTTTGACAATAATATATTACAACAGAGTGAATTTAATTCAGCTTCTGTGACAAGTGGAAAATTGTTGCTATAAATAATACTAGTGAAGCTGAAAAGTTAACTTGCAAAAAGAAAACTTTATAAGCCACTGATAGAGCATAAAATGTAATACCTAAAACCCAAGTTAGCAAGGTTTGTAAGCACTTCCTGTTTTTCTTAATTTTACCTCACTTTTTTGAGTATAATTGAAATAAAATCATATATATTTACATCATACATCATGTTTTCAGATACATATACATTGTGAAATGATTACTATAATCAAGTTAATTTAACATCACCTCACATACTTACAGCAATTCTTAATTTCTTCCACTTAAAAACATGCTACAATAGCACAGATTCAAAAAGGGTAAAAAAAGAAAAATGTGCTCATCGCCAAGAAATTAAAACAATTACATGAATATTTTTCCAGAAAATTGATACTATATTTCTATACATTAATATACTTTTTTTTGGTGGGGTACCAGAAATCAAACTCAGGACCTTGCACTTGCCAGGCAGATGCTGCACCACTGATTTATATCCCCAGCTTCTAATACACTTTTTAAAATAAAACGTAGATAATGCCATATGTACTGTTTTATGACCTGCTATTTCATTTAACAGAGTGTAGTAGAAACCTTTCACCTCAATAAATTCATATCAACTTTATCTCTTTAACTTTTTCTTTTTTTTGCTTTTTGAGACAGAGTGTCACTATGCAGTCCACACTGGCTTTGAGCACACTTTGTAGTCCAGGCTGGTCTCAAACTTGCAACAATCCTCCTACCTCAGCCTCCCGAGTGCTGGGATTACAGGCGTGTGTCACCACACCTGGCTATCTCTTAACTATTTAATCAATAACTTTTTTCCATCCCCTTTCCCTCCCTTACTCCCCCTCTTATTTTCCATTTGTCTTAATAACAGTCTCCCTCCTACGTTCATGTCATCATTTCTAGATTCCACATACTAGGGAAAACATGCAGTATTTTTCCTCCGAGCGCAGCCTGTCTCACTTAAGAGGATCACTAATTCCTTCCATTTTTTTATAGATGATATGCAGAATTCCATTTTTGTTACTACTGCATAATGCTCCATTGTGTGTATATAACACACTTTCTTCAGCTGTTCATCTATTGATGGGCACCTAGACAGATTCCATACCTTGGCTGTTGTGGATTGTGCTTCACTAAAGAGGTGCGCAGGTATCGCGATAGTGTGCTGGCTTTAATTCCTCCTGGCGTATGCCATGGAGTGTTATAGTTGGATCAAATGGTAGTTCTCTTTTTAGGGAGCATTTTTTGTGGAGCTCTTTTTGTTTGTTATCCCAAAAGAAAACACTCTGCCTACTAGCTATCATGTCCCAGTCTCCCTCCACTAAGTCCAGGCAACCACTGAATCACTCTACCCTTCATAGAGTTTCCTATTCTGGGAATTTTTTTTTACTTCAAAATAGAACATTCTCATAGCAACAGTAAAGAGTTTCACACAACCAAAGAAATGGAAATCCTGCAAAGTGAGTTCTCACCATCTATTATTAGAGTGAAACTAGAAAGGAACAGCAGAAACATACTTAGAATGCAGTAACTTTCTATTTAAGCACTTCATCAACATGGATTTCTTTTTTTTCCTTCCAGTAGTGCAGATCAAAACCAAAGCCTTCATACTGAGTTCCATCCCCAGCCCTTTGTTATTTCTAGTTTGAGACAGGGTCTTACTGAGTCACTGAGTTGCTCAGGCTGGGTTTGAACTTGTGATCCTCCCGCATCCACTTCCAAGACTCTGGGATTATAGATGCGCACTATGACACCCAGCTTCGTCTCGGAACTTCTGAGCCTTTCTTGTTGGTGTGTCATGGGTTATATGTCACGTCTGTCTTCTGGCTCAGTGTATCTGTGCCCTAATTTTCTTCTTACAATTTATGAAAAGAGTGGGTAGGAGGAAGGACTTTGGTATTTCCAGTGTTACTTGCTTGACCTTTATTTCCTCTTCCCTACTCCCAGGGATGGTCAGATTACTGCAATTCTGGACCAGAAGAACTATGTCGAAGAACTCAACAGACATCTGAAGTAAATAATGAATAAATAATTCTCTTTTACTAAGATTTGTTGGGAGAGAGTAAATTCAGAATATATTCATCAGACATACAGCATTGTAGCTGGCAGGCATTTAGTTAGGATATGACAAGATTTAACTGTTTCAGTGAGCTTTGATAAAAGGCAATCTCAGATTATTATGAAATTATAACTCTAGTGATTAAAAGCATTCACTGTAAAATGGGAAGAAACTTCAAAAGGAAAGAGGAGCTGGGATTGGGGAAAGTCCAAAAGAAGGAAGGGAAAAGAATTCTAAAATATGTGACACGTGGAATTCTTAACGCAGTGGATAAAGCCACAGATCACAAGGCTGAGCTGGAGTAAACGTCCCTTATTTGAGTTCCTTCAGATGACGCATCTTCCTGCTCCCTTGCGCTCCACATTTAGGCATTGAGTTCACTGTTACCAAGTCCTCACCAAGTACTGCAGAGCTCTCCAGACCAGAAAGCAGTTCCCCTGTCCAGAGAAGGGGGACCCACAACTGTTGATAACCTTGAGGACTTTGATATTTCTGTTTTACTAAAGACTGCTGATTAATTCAGGAGATCAGTATATCCATTAGTTATCCTGCTAATAGTTTGTAGAACTTCCATAAATTCTATAATGAAAGCCACTTTTAATTCAAGACTTACAATATGGCTGTGTTAGTATGGTGTAATGTTTTAGTTTTCTTGGTTATGGCTGACAAATGCAGTTCAAGTTCACTTTTTCTGGAGACCAAGAGCCCATCGTGACTATAATGAGCCTTAGAGATATCAGCCAACTCAAGCCAACTGTGTGACTGGTTGACGGTGAATACGAACATGACCCTGTTGTTTACTCTTTCCTTAGTTTCTAACACATAGGGTGGTTGTAGAGTAAACGAAATAATGCTGTGCAAGCAAAATAGCTCAGAAGAGTGGTTGTTGAGCAGGCTTGGTGGCTCACACCTGTAGCCCACACTTCTCAGGAGGCTGAGGCAGGGTGATCAAAGATTTGAGGCCAACCTTGGCAGCTCAGCAAGCTGCTGTCAGAGAATTCATAAGGGGCTTGGGGTATCACTCTGCTGCCCACGTTCAGTCATGGGGGGAGCTTAATTAAATATTTAACTGAATACATACTGCAGTACCAAAGATCCAGCCCCTGTGGCAAGACAGCCTGTAAGTCCATCGACAATTGTGGATACTAGATGATGAAGGATAAATGCGATGGAGGTCTGATAAAGAAGGTACAGCTTAACATTCTGTTTTTCAATGACAACTATATGGGTTTTTTCTTTTGACAGTGCTACAGTAAATAACCTCCAGGCCAAAGTAGATGCATTAGAAAAATCCAACACTAAACTGACAGAGGAGGTATGTGTTTTGGAAATACTTTGATCTGTAAAATTTAATAACATGCATTAGTGAAATGTTTATATCACCTTAGAAATAAAGGACCTGACTTTTCAGGTGCTATCTGCTCTAGCACGCAGCTCCTCGCTGTGACTGCGGTTGCACCTCAGCTTCTCTTGCATCCATCTGGACTGAACAGGCTCATTGGCCGATATGAACATTCTTTCTGGGCCGACCTCTAGTAGATATTTAGTACAAAAGCATGATATTCATCATCTCTTTGTTTAATAAGTATTTTGGGCACTATTCTATGCCGAACCTAGTTACCGATTTTTATGTGCCAAGCGCTGATTTATGTGTCCAGCATGGCAAGCTCCTGCCCCCGGGCCGTGGGGTAGATAAGGTAGTGAGCCCTGGTCGGAAGCCCGCCCGCCTGCTCATGCGGCCCGCTGCTCAGGGGTGCTGTGCTCTGGGTCAGTAGTCGCCTGACCCCTGAGGACCCGGCCTGTCGCTGGCCAGGACATGGTGTTGCTTCTTACCCTTTCGGCTTGAGTGACCCTGAAGAGCAGCTGAGGAAACTCTTGAACAAAGTCCCTAAAACAAGAAGAAAATTCACCTCATGTTCTACTTATGATTAATAAAGCTGGTTTTTCTGACATGCCAAAGGCTACATTATAGATTTTTTTCTTCAGTAACATTAGGTGTTTTTATGAAATATCATAAGTAAACTTACCAGTATTACAAAGATTGTCTTCTGTCTCCTACTATAGTGGCCCCATTATATACAGTAAGATAAATTTGGTTTAAGTAGAGTCAAATTAAAGTCAGGAATATGCTGTTGAACCAGTTTTTCTTCAAAAACAAGTTTGTTATAATTTTAAAACACTTTTGCAGCTCTGTGAGCTTCAGTTTTGAGTGAAGATTTTTATTTAAAAAAATTTTTTTGGGGGGGCTGGGGATTTAGCTCAGCGGCAAAAGCGCCTGCCTGGCAAGCGCTAGGTCGTGAGTTCGGTTCCCGGTACCGGAGAAAAACCAAAAAAAAAAACAAAAACAAAAACAAAAAAAATTTTTTTTTCGTACCAGGAATCAAACTCAGACCTTGAGCTTGCCAAGCCGGTGCTATACCACTGAGCTGTATCCCCAGGCCAAGATTTTAAAATTATGTATCAGAACTCTAATTCACAGAAATGCCTCTTAGAATCGTATCGCACAGGCCTGTCCATCTGGCACCTATGTTTTCTCCTCCAGCTGTGCTGCCACCCTGTGGAGAGGCACAGCGCAGCAGCTAGGCGGTCTCCACTCTTGCCCCCCGTACGCTCACAGCTGGCATTTGTAGCCTTTTAACCTTGAGCCAAATATCTAAGTCTCTCTTCCATTTCTTGGCTAACCTATCTATAAAATGGTTTGCTCATCTCTACCGTATAAAAATATTTTGTAAGGTTATTCACATTAACTGATTTGTGCACAGTAATGCCCTAGAACAGTGTCTGACGCTTACTAAGCACATAGTAAATGTGATGGTTGCTGGCACTGTAGCACACACCTGACATCCTGGCTACTTGGGAGACCGAGGCAGGAGCATCCTAAGTTCCCTGCAGACCTGGGCAACTAAGCAAGACTATCTCAAAAGTGAAAAGTACTGGGATACAGCTCAGTGGTAAAGCACCTCTGGGTTTAATCCTGTGCTGTCAACCACAACAAAGGGATGGGCTGTTAATTTTACCCCATCACAGAACTTTTCCCTGCCTTAGATTTATTACACTAACCATACTCATCTATTCCTTAATTATCTTACCGGTAACATTTATTTGCTTAAAACTGAATGTAGCACTATGTGTACTTTATAGAGAACAGATAAAGCTGGTCAGGGCTGCCTTTTGTCTTTTCCATTTTGAGATTTAAGAGGGCCAGTAGAAATGGACCTCTTTCCCCAGTATGAAAGGATCAGAACATGTCAGTGTCCCCTTGACCAATGATGAAGCTGAACTAACATGCCCAGCTGGGTCCAGAGCCAAAATTAGGTTTCATGGTTCTTTCTGTGAAGTTGAGTCTTGGACTCACCTGTCTGCAGTGAACTTAGATCTGGAGAGGAGACTGCTTGTCCCAAATCCCTTCTTACACTTCAGCAAGCCAACAAGCCAGACAGAAGCAGGCTTGGAGCTCAGCTTCGAAAGCAGAGCCACCCACCCTCTCATACACTCCCCAGCTGGACTGGGAGTCAGTAGAGCCCTCTGATACCAGCAAGGAGCTGGCTGCCCACTTCCCCCCCTGCGGGGCTCAGGCACTGCCCATCCTCGGGTACAGCTGAGTTCAGGAGGTACAGAGAGGGCAGTGTTTCAGCCTTGCTTTTCCCCACTGTAGAGTGGGAGCAGGCATGCAACCCCTTAGTAACACTCTGCCCGCAACAGGACCTTGTCCAGGCAGGTGCCTAGGATCTGCTAGGGTCTCTTCAGAAGCGAGGGCTCGGGGTCAGCGACAGAGATCTTCCGTGGAACTCAGGGCAACCTGGCTACATGGGCCTACAGCACACTGGGACCTCCTTACTACACACATTAGAAACAGGCCTTCTGAAGTTCTTTAGGAGAACTTTCTATTGATAGCTTTCTTTATTTCTAAGAATGAGCCTGAAAATTATTTCCTAAAAGATTTACACTGCTATTAAAGAATAAAAGATTATTTTTAAAATCTTACCACTAGCTTGCCGTTGCAAACAACAGGATTATTACCTTGCAAGAAGAAATGGAACGAGTGAAAGAAGAAAGCTCCTACATACTGGAATCCAGTCGGAAGGTGAGCCTTCCCTTGTTATAACACGGATGTACAAAATGTTCCTGGAGAGTGCGTGTGGGCTGCGGGGGAGGGGTCTCCAGAGGAGGCCACCTGCGCATCTTGCAATTGCCGTGCAGGCTGCAGGTGTGTGTGACAGTGAGGGCGACGCCTTCTCACCCCCATGCTTCTGCCGTCAGTGCCACCTGCGTACGTTTAACGACTGCAGGAAAGTGTAACTCAGTTTCCTGGATTTGTGATTTGTACTATATGCAGCTGCTGTATCTGTGATATTAAACATGCCGTTATCTTCACAGTGTGACTGTTCTGTAAGAACTGACACCTCATTAATCAGATATCCTGGGAAAGAGTTACCATAGAGTCTGCTGGATAACCTAATTGCTTGAAGCAACAAACTTTTATACGTGTCTACTTAGCTTTTTGGCAAGTTAATTGCACAATTTCAAGCCTTCTTTGTTAGAGGACATAACTCACTTAGCCACTTAGGATGGCTGAGGACCATAATTGTCAACACTGTACTAAATTATAATGGTGCTACTTTAAGGGACTATAGAAACTGATAGTCAGCCAGGTGTGGGGGTGCACACTTTCAATCCCAGTGCTCACTTGGGAGGCTGAGGCAGGACGATTGCCACAACTTCAAGGCCAGCCTGGGCTACATCGTGAGTTCAAGGCCACCTTGACTAAGACCCTCTCAGAAAAACAAACAAACTGTGCCCTGAGAGGAACAGAAGCAGTTTTCTGTGCCTAGAGTGAGGGGCATTGATGTGCCAACTTCATGATACACCTGTAAATGCTCAGAAGGATTTTTGGATGACATAGTTATTTTTAATGTGATCTATAGATAGTTGAAGACTCCAAATACGAGAACTCTGGAGAACTAATATACTATCACTTAAATGTTTGGCTCAATTCATATTTTTCAGTGAATACTGTTACTTCTTAAAAGCTATTTTTAAAATGTCCAGCTCATGTTTTGGGTAACATGTTTTAGGTTTTCAAGTAAAGTGGCAGGAAACTCCCAATTCAGCCAAACCTTTTAAAATTTTCTAGACTTTTTATTTTTTTAATTGTCTTAATTCATTGTTATATCTGCTTTTAAGTATACCACTTTTCTTTACTAAATAGTAATTCAAGTATCTGCTCTTTGCTGATTACTTAACTCCTTAAATATATATTATCTTACTTGTTTTTTCAAGGGTCCTAAGCAAGACAGAACTGCTGAAGGGCAAGCACTAACTGAAGCAAGAAAGCATTTAAAGGAGGAGACACAATTACGATTGGTAAGCATTGCTTAGGAACACAGAAGTTGGTTCCTGAGGTGGTGTTTTGCAGATCTGCTAATAAACAGGAATGTCAGTACTGCTCTGTAAAATTTTTATAAATCCGATGAAACTATTTTCTTATCCTTTGTAACCCGCATTTCCCATAATGCTTTTTCAGTCCGTGTTTTGAGTATTCTCAACAGCTGTAAGATTTTGCCAATATTTTTTTCTTTTACCTTTGTAGTTTGTATCACAGAAGTGTTAGATGACAGAAATTACTTTAAACTCTGCAGTCCCCACCCCTCCACCACCTGGCCCTTCGTGCCTGTGGAGAGTCAGCACCTAGAGGAAGCAGCTCCTCTTTCCCTTCCTAAGAATTGTAAATACAAAATTACACTCTTCAGCTGTTCTTTCTGGATTCGTTCTTGATCTTAGATACAAGTGAAAAAATGTATAGAAAGGAATACTATTCCTTTTTTGTTTTTGTTTTTTTAGGGGTGTTTTGGTTTTTCTGAGACAAGATCTTACTCTGTAGTCCAGGCTGGCCTCAAACTCATAAATAAACCCTATGTGAGCATTAGTAGCTCATGCAAAGTTTAGATATATGATGAACTAACGAAATTCATATCATAATGTCTCTAAGAATGGAGAAAAGCCTGAAATTAAGGGATGACTTAATCTGCATTAAAAAGTTATTACAAAGTACTAGTATAGCCAGGCATAGGGGCGTACACCTATAAGCCCAGCACTCAGGAAGCTGAGGCAGGAGGATCACCGCAAGTTTGAGGTCAGCCCTAACTATATAGTGAGTTCAGGGCCAACCTGAACTATATAGTGAGACCCAGTCTCAAAAGTCAAAACAAAACAAAAAAATATTAGCAGTATATGACAGTTTCAGGTTTTTTAAAATTGCAGTAATGTTATTTTAACATCCTTAAAATAGTTAGTACTTGCCATCCATATGGATAAAACTTAGATCTCAAAACACTCTTCATAAGGAGGGTCCTAGAAATAATACAGCGTTTTCATAGAGCCTATAGTTCATTTTCTGTCATGTACAGGGGGAGTCTCTGTTAAATGGTGCATACTCAAAATCTTTAAATTAAAAAAAAAAAATCTTTAAATTTTTCATGTTCTTTTATCACAATAAGGTAAATGTTAAGAAAGTAGGTGAGGCTCAGGGTGTGCCTGAGTATACAGGTCTTTGTATCTTTGCTCCTCTGAATAGTGTTGCAGTAATTGGCTGTGATATTGCATTCCTATAATCCCAGCACACTAGGAGGCTGAGGCAGTAGGATCACAGATTCAAGCCCAGCCTGGGTGACTTAGCAAGACCCTGTCTCAAAGTAATAAAAAAAAGTGTGGGGATATAGCTCAGTGCAGAAGCCCTGGGTTCAGTCCCCCGTGCTGATGTTGATGATGACACTGACAGTGGTGATGAGAATGTTGTTGCAGTGCTCCCTAAAAGTTCAGTTGCCTGTACTGACCGTTCCCTCTGCTAGGTTTCTTGGACTCTTGAATATATCAGCATGCAAATTGCAGAGAATTACACCTGCCTTGTTTTGTGCTGAATACTTTAACACTCTACATTTCTAAAATAAAACAGCATTTGTCTCAATGTCTGTTGAAGTACTGCCAAGATGTGATTCACTAGCCCTGTCTTCGGCTAGCAAGTTTTCAGATTTGCATGATTGAGAAAAGTTACTGTGTTACCCTAATCATTATTCTTACCATTAATGTCTCTGAACATGAATGACAGCTTTTGGCTATTTCACCAGAGCACGCAGACCTTCCTTTCCCTGTGAGACTGTGTGGCTTGCGCTTATGTCCTGGCAGGATGTTGAGAAGGAGCTGGAGCTCCAGATCAGCATGCGGCAGGAGATGGAGCTGGCCATGAAGCTGCTGGAGAAGGACGTGTGTGAGAAGCAGGAGGCGCTGGTGTCGCTGAGGCAGCAGCTAGATGACCTCAGGGCTCTCAAGCATGAACTGGCCTTCAAGCTGCAGGTAGGGGAGGAGGGGCTCGGCTCCCAGGACCTGGGGCTCTCCCACCCCTGTGCGGCGGTCACAATGGGGACATAATGGAGGCCCACTGCAGCAGTGTTCTGGACAGGCAGGCCATCATAGGGTCCCCCGGTGGTGTTCTGGAGAATCCAGGCCACTTTTTGCACTGCAGGGGGGGTTGGGAGGGACTCTTTATCCTGAGAACAGTTTCTACTCTAGCCTTAATATGTGAGCTGAGTTGCACATTCCACTCCCCCAGGCTGCACACATAACAGTACTAATCCTAACCAAATTGCTTTTTTTTTTCCATTTGGAAATTAACTGCTATGCAAACATATGAGCACTTTTATTTCCCTATTTTCTACTTACCATTAGGTTCAAACAGCATGTATAGTTATATTTCAGGATTTTATGTTATATAGATCTTCTATAATTATTTTACATACAGAGTTCAGACTTAGGAGTAAAACAGAAAAGTGAACTAAACAGTCGTTTGGAAGAGAAGACTAATCAGATGGCTGCTACCATTAAACAACTGGAACAAAGGTAAAATGCTGTTTTTTGTAGAAAAAACTGAGCTGTCAGTGTGAGCAGTGAGGAGACTTGCTATGCATTTAGCAAGTGGAAAATATATTAAATTCTTCCAACCTAAATCAGACATGTTAGTAGAAAGAAAGCCAGTTAGATTTTCTGTGTTTTCTAAAATGTCATTGAAAACATTGCCAAGAAACGTCATCCTTTTCTGAGTACTTTGAGCATCGGATGTGGGAATTTAACACACTGTAATTCCAAGCATTTGACTGATTGAGGCAGGAGAATTACTCGGAGTTTGAGGCCAGCTGGGCACATAGCGAATTCAAAGCCAGCCTGCACTACGCAGTGAGACCTTCTCTCAAAAAGGGAACGAGAACTTACCCCATTTCATTGTCATGATTAGAGGTATATGTGTACCAAGATGAGAGGACTTTGAAGGATGTGTTCGTAATTGTGTGGTTTTATTTTTTATCACCAAAGCCTTTGACTGCTTTAGTCCAGGTGATACCTAGACTGCATTCTGAGATAGGTGTCCTGCCAGGACCTGCTCTTGATCTTTCCCTCCCTCCTTCACCTTGAGCCCTTTTCTGTCTTCTGTGTTGTATTCTTTTTCTCTTGTGACCTTGTCCTGCATGGCCCAGTCGCTTCCTCTGACACCTCCGGGGCGCGTTCTGCTCTGCTCTGCACCTAGAGAGCAGTCTTGAGTCCTCGTCCTGCGCCACCACCTCGGCCTCCCGCCCCACACCCATGTGTACAGCTCACTCTGCCCAAAGCAGTCTCCCTGTGAGACTGATTCCTGTTTGTCTGAAAGCACTGTTTTCTTTCTAATGGCTCAGCAGCCAAGAGAAGTAGCTCAGATTCGAAGATTGAATGCAGCACCAGCGATCATTTGATGTTTGCACTTCTATTTTTTTAATTTTGAAAGAAATGGGCAAAAAAAGCGGTGACAAAGTTTATTTGAAATAGTAAAAGTGAAGAGGGAGGGAGAAGCTGGCTCTGCAGAGTGAGCTGGGGATGAATAAAAGGATAAAGCAAGATAGCAGTACACCCTGGAGGACACAGGGCAGGCTATGGTGAGGACAGCCCCGATAGCCTGGCATTTGCACTTTTCATTCCTGCTTAGCCCTTCCACTTGAGTACGACTGAACTTCCAGCCCGTGAATGTGCATTCCATCTGTCCCGTCTGTTTCTTTTCTGATAGTTCACCAAGCAGGGATGCCCTTCCCCTTCCACTTGGGAGTATTCTTCAGATTCATTTTTTACATTCGGGCTCAAATGGCACACACATGGCTTAACAGCTTCCTCCTGATACCTCTTCCCAGCGAGAAATAATGTCCTTGGGATTTCCATTTTCATGTCCATCTCTGTCTATACCACTACGGCACTTCTCACCATCTGCCTTATCTTCCAAGCCTTTATGTCTCCTATCTTCAGTAAGAATGTAAGCTCCATGAGGTTAGTGAGCTAATCTCTTAAGGTCCTTCATCAGATCTGTCTTAGTGCCCTGAATGTATGAGGCATAAGTTTAGCATATTGGTGAATGAATGAGTCAGTGACTTTTTTTCTTCAGGTGATTCTAAAGCAAGGAGGGCCCTGCACAGCGATGCGTATTAATATTTGCTAAAAAGTTAATTGTAGATTTACAAATAAGCTTGAACTCTCTGGTGTGGACGATAAATAAAAAGGTATTCTGGGTGTCGAGTGTGGGGTGCACACATGTAATCCAGATTCTCTGTGAGGCTGAGGCTGGTGGATCACAAGTCTGAGCCCAGCTTGGATGACCTAGTGAGACTCTGTCTCAAAATTTAAAAAAGGACTAGGGGTACAGCTCAGTGTGAAAGTTCTGGGTTTAATCCCCAGTACTACCAGAAAAAAAATGGTGTCCCAGAAAAGAAAGTTAATTAAAAACTGGCTTAGAGGTGGTTACAAGTTTATGACTTAGCAGATTGATTTTAGTATGCATCAGTTTTGCTTTTAAAGTGTATCAGATTATTTTTCAGTGATTTTTTGACTTGGGATTTAAAGTAAAGCTAAAATAATGATCCATCTCTCTGAATATTAAGCTGACTTGTTCTCTTACAATCTTTGTGTTCCCTGTTTATCCATTTTCTCATTCCCCTTTCAATTCATTTTCATTTTTATTTTATTTAGTGAAAAAGATTTGGTGAAACAGGCAAAGACCTTAAATAGTGCAGCAAATAAACTGATCCCAAAACATCATTAGGCATTTATATAGTTGGTCACCTCACAAGTCTGTTATCCCAAGTTAACTGTAAAAGGAAGAAATCTGAAAGTTATTACATTTAAATTCTAATCTATCTAAAATGTCACCAGAAGTTGGCTTTGAATTTATTGGGTTTTTAAAAACAGTTGGATATATATGTTGGGTTTTTTATATTATTTTCTTCTCAAAGTTAGAAAATTTGGTATAAATTCCAAATTAAATGCCAGATAAACTTAAGAAATTATTTCTGAGTTGACCAATAAGTAAAGCACCATTGAAAAGCCTAGGGAAATGAAGCTCTGTACATACATTAACGCTGCCTTTGCAGCCAGCTCTCGGCACTCGCGGCTTCGGCACGGTCCACCCCACGTCTGCGCCAGCAGCCTGCTCCACACTGCAGCAGAAAGGACCGAGCTGACCTGTGCGCTGGACTCTCTGAAGTAGCTCCGCGTCTTTTAGGCCACTGCCCCCTTTCACTTTCGTTATGTAGGTTAAATCCCCAAGTCAAGGATAAGTACTTAGTACAGTATTTCATTACAGTTCTCTTAATAACCCAAGTTGCTTGCAAGATTTTTGCCTTAGTGACTGAACAAAAGAAAAACAGCGTCCTTACATTTCTTTAAAGTCCATATTTTTTTGGTTTTTTTTTTTTTTTTTTTGGTTTTTTTCCGGTACCAGGAACCGAACTCATGACCTTGCGCTTGCCAGGCAGGCGCTTTGCCGCTGAGCTAAATCCCCAGCCCCTAAAGTCCATAGAGATAAAGTTAGTGATTAGGTAACTTACAGTAACATCATGTGGAAGCTTGAGAAACCCTCCTAATACTTGTCACCTTCTACCTCTGCCCCTTTCCTGCAGTTCCACTTCCAGTGCAGAGCAAACAACTTTCAAAAGAACACTCTTAAAAATGCACTATGCCCTCTTCAAACCTACTTTGCTGTCCTCCTGGCAAGGACAGCATACAGACATGAGTAACAATTCCTGTCTGCTCTTTCCTACCTGGAGACATTTACTGCTTCTGTTACTTTTTGTTTAGATGGGGATTTGCTGCAGGTTCTCAGAAACTAATAATTTAGTTAGTAGAAAAACATTTCAGAGTAGGAAACAGATAAATTATAAACTCACATTCTTTATTATTTACTATAAAAAAAAAAAAAAAAGATTCCCAGTAGATATACACAAGCAATATTAGCAGGGCTTCTTTTTCTAAGTGATCACAGATACAAGCCTTTCTGGGTTTTACATTGTAAATAATCCTATAAATACTTTGATTTTTTTTTTTTTTTAATGATTTTTGAGTTGCAGAGATAGGCTTTTACATAAGCCTCCATTCCTTCAAAAGATCTTGACAAATTTTTGAGACTTTTGTTTTTGGGTTTTTTTGGGTGGTTTGTTTTTTTTTTTCCTCTTTCCAGTATGTTTTGTAGCATTTTAGCTGCGGAAGTGGGGACAAAATAATTCATTTGTTTCCAGCTCATATTTTTTTCTTCTTGACAGAAACAGAACTAGGAGAGTAAGATAGAACCAAAACTAGGAGAGGTTTCATGTACGTCTTTTTTCTAGGTCCTTGAACCAAAATCAAGTCAAATAATATATGTTAAAACAAACTTCATGGAAGATCCTGTGCTCTTGAACATGTTTTAGTTCTACTAATTTTGCACCTACATAAATCAAATTTGCAGTGAATCACCTTTCTGTGAGCATTTGGAAGGAGTGATCAAACACCAAATAAAGACTACAAAACCATGCGTCCGATTTTATTACATAAAAGCCCAAAATATGATTCTTCATAGGTGCAAAGTCATACAATGTTCAAAAGAAGCATTTGTGAGATTCTTCTAGAGAGCAGGATTGGGAGTCTTACAAGACCTAGTGCTGAGTTCTTTGTTCAGTCTGTTGCACACCACTTGGCAGAATGGAAAGGAAAGAGACAGCCACATTCTCATAGAGACTTTTCGTGTATAGTAACCTGAAGCTTGGGTAAGGGCTGATGGGTAATTCCAGTGATATAAGTTATGTTTGGAGAAAGGGCCAGAAGATTCCACACATAAGGTAATTACCAGTAAGCACTTTCCAGCTATGTGTGTAACACAGAAATATAAAGTACCAGACCCACTAGAAAATGAAAACAAACAAATGAGTTAAATTCAAATTACTGTGTAGTTGAGGTTGGTTTTGGATATGGATTTTCTGAAAAGTGATGTTTTATTGTTTATCATCTAATGGCTGTAAACTGTAGTACTAGAATAAAAAAAGTGGAAAATCGGCTTTTCCTCTGCCTGGTTCACCTTCATCTTGCTTTTTAAAAGAATTTGTTTCTTTTCCATCTTTTTCCCTCATGATTTCTTTTTTGTGTGTCCTGCAAAGTGTTTCCCCTCTGTCTCCTTGTGCCTTCTTCCTTGGGTTATTTTATTTTGTGCTGTGAACTTGCTCTCCCCCACCATGGCTTTTGTTTTCATCACGAGTTCATGTGGCTCACATCCAGATTGCGCCTGGCTGAGCAAGGCCGCCAGTCGGCTGAGTTGGACAACCGGCTCTTCAAGCAGGACTTCGGGGACAAGATCAACAGTCTGCAGCTGGAAGTGGAGGAGCTGACCAGGCAGCGGTGAAGAGAGGGCAGCTGAGCTGACAGGGTTGGGTGCTGTCAGGCCAGACAGCCCATCTTTCCCTGTCTTTCCCTCGGGTTGGGATCAGGACAGCTTCCCATACATCAGCCTTCTCCAAATCCTGTCAACATCTTCTGTGATTAAGAAGTAGGAAAATAGCCAGGTGTGGTAGCGCACATACACCTGTAATCCCAGCACTGCGGAAGCTAAGTCAGGAGGATCACCATGAGTTCCAGGCTACCCTGAGCTGCTTACCTGTATTTCCCCCAAGATAAAACCAGGTCTTATATTAATTTTTGCTCCAGAAGACATAATGGGGCTTACTTTCAGGTGATTTATTCATGAATGACAACCCACATTTATTCAGATACAGTCATGTCATCATCTGAAACATTGCCATTACTCTCCAAACCCCAAATTCCGGCTTGAGTTTCTTGGGGTTCCATTTCCTGTAGATGCATTGGCCCCAGTCGCTCATGTCCAGCAAAAAAAGTGCTCCTTAAATGCACACTTCCTGTCCGAATAGCCTGCTCGTAATGTATCGTTACCACACAACATACTGAATTATGAACACTCACGTTAGACACGGTCACATCTGCCCTTGTGAGAGGCACACATTCGTGCATTGTCTGTGCGCCAGCTGGTCACTCGGCAACAGGTTTCAAGTTTGTTTACATAGGTGTTTATGTCTCATCCAGAGGCACCCACTTGGGTATTTACAAATACTTAATTTATGTTATTTATTTTTAAGTTTTACTATCAGTATTATTATTTATATATTAATATTGTTTATTGTTATTTTATGATCCAATATATCTGTTGTATGTTGCAGTGGATGTACTAAATGCATCCATCTTGCTGGTAATCTTAACAGGCTCATTTTGGGGGTAGGGCTTATTTTCAGGGAAAAATGGTAGTTTTAAGGCCAGCCTAAATTACATGGTAAGACCCTGTCTCAAAAAAAGTAAAAAATTAGGAAATTACAGCTCAGGGTTCCAGATAAATAGTAGTTAATAGCCAGCACAATGGTAGTTTCCTGAAATTGTGTTATGTCCGCATGCAGAGTCCCTCTCCCTGTCTTCCCATTGACTCCTTTAGTGGGTGATGTTACTGTCCGTCCTTTCATATGGAGTTACCGCATGGAGGGTTTAAGCAGGTCCAGATGCACACAGGTAAACTAACAAATGGCAACACTGTCCTTTAAAATCATGTTGCTCTGACTCCAGACCTTAACTCGTCTCCCACGTTTTCTCTCAAATGAACTCATATGCTGAAGCCACTGGACGTCTGTTGGATGTAAAACACAGCTCCTAGGACACGAGCTGAGGGCACAGCTGGTACTGAGTACATAAGTAGAAGAGAGACCCACCGCTCGGTGTGAAGTGGTATTCAGCGTCTGTACGCTTCCTACTATACTCTGATGACATTTACAAATACTGTTGCTCAGGTCTACAACTCTTCATTAAGAGCCAGTGTAAAATACTGGTATTTAACTTGGGCGTGGTGGCACAGCCTGTAATCCCATCACTCTGGGAGGTTGGGGCAAGAGGATTACAAGTTCCAGTCCAGCCTGAACAATTTAAGAGCTTAGTGAGACCCTGCCTCAAAATAAAAACTAAAAAAGAGACCTGTGGTGTAGCTCAGTACGAAGGTCCTGGGTTCAGTCCCCAGTATCAGCCCCCAAAACACATATGAGCATACCCACATACATGCACTCACCCAGCTGTTGAGAGTGCTGACCTTCAAGGACTGAGTGAGCCTAACGTGTATTGTTAATCACCCTAGAAAGATTAAGGGTATTTTTATGATTCTTAACGTTACTGGTTTTATTGCACTTCAGTACTTTAAAGCTTGGTTGTTTACATATGTCTGTAGCTTTTTATTTAAGTACTAATTGCTGAACTTCAGCATTCTTTAAAAAACATAAACATAGAAATATAAATTTTTCTCGTTTTTCTTTCCTGCTTATCCCAGGAACCAACTTGAATTAGAATTAAAACAGGAAAGAGAAAGAAGGTTACAGAACAGTCGGAGCCTGAGCCTGCCCGGCCAGGCTTCGCGGAGGCCGGAGCCCAAGACGGTAATATTTGTTAGTCCTTGTTCATTCGCTTCATTCATTTGTGTAGACAGAGCCCATCCCTGTCGTGGGTCACATGCTTAATTGCTGTGGCCTGGAGAATGTGGACAGCAAGCGAGAGAGTAAATAAGCAGAGGAAGCTAGAGAGCTTGATTTGAAGCCTTCCTCGTGCACTCGCTAGCTCAACTTGGTGACCTCTAGTGACTCACCTTGCTCTTCCACGTTTAAAGATTGTTATGGTACCTTAATAAAAATACATGTTTCTTGGATTTCTGCTTATAATTTTCAATAATATGATACAGTAATCCGTCCCAACCCTGAATTTCCCTTTACAGAATTTCTCAAATGTGGATTTGCTTTTTTACAATCGTCTCAGTCAGGAGGATTTCAGCTTGCATATACACACAGAGGGAACTGGGCTCAAGGAAGGGGTAGCGATGTAGGATAATTTAAGGAGAAGAGACAGAAACTTCTGCGGAACAGTCTTGAGACACCTTCAGCTCCTGTAAGCCTGAGGGAACTAAAACTGGCCAGGAGCCTCTTCGGCACCAAGAAACAGAGCAGCCTCTTCTGTATTGAACTCTGAGAAGCATGAGATACTTTTTCTAATCAAAGAAATCATTCCCTTTTTGTATGTGATTATATGTGACAAAGCATGGCATAGTTTTAAGTTTAGAATTTTTAGAGTGAGAGCTGCTGATTAGCTAGAGAATAAAAAACTGGTACATGTGGACAAATTATATAGCACCACTACCCGGTGCTGATCATTGCAAATGTGCCAGAGCCATCTATGAGACATACTGTCTTACCAGTTTAGTATAGTGAACCTAAAATCTGAAGGACTTACAGAGGTTTAATTAAAATCTTAGCCTCTCTTACCTTGTATTTCCAAAGAGGCTTTTAAGTCTCTCACTCTTGAATTGCCCAGCGCTAGGGTCTCTAGGAAGGTAAGCATTGCACTGACCTCTTTCCCTTGATATTTGAGTATAAAACACACATTCCATTTTTAGGAGCTGGATGGGCAGCAGTGGAAAGAGGTGTGTGTGTGTGTGTTTGTGGAGGTATGTGCCTGCGAACTGCCCGGGGGTCCTTGGGGCACGCGGCGCATCGCAAGCTGCAGCTTCGCAGCAGTCCTTGCATGTTGCAGACATGGTGGCACTGGGTTGTCCAGGTGACCGTCCACAAGCGACAGTCAGTGGGTATAGCCGTGCCCGCTTTCTCAGCTTTTCAGAGTTCATTCATGGGTGGTGAAGGGGATAAATGTATATTCCTCCTAAGAAGCAAAATATCTTGAAGTAAATGGGATGCATTTCATGTAAATCAGATACACACTGAATTTTACTAGGAATGTCAGGAATTAAAACCATGACTCTGAAGGTGATTTATTGCAAACTGTATCAGAACAGTTAAGAAACTACTTGGAGCAGAGTATGAGGAAACATGCTTGCAAGTTAGATCCCGCCCTAATTAACAGAAGCCACGCAGCTTCATAGCCAGGCTAAGGCAACACAGAGGAGTGTCTGCAATGTCATCATTGTTTAGCACCTGAGTAATTAATAAACTGGGTTATTTTCTTTTGGCAGGATGGGAGGCACAGAATTCAAGAGGAAAATGTTAAACTAAAAAAGCCCCTGGAAGAAAGCCACAGGTGTTTGTTAATCAAGTATTAACTAAGATAAAATCATTTTGGGGTGGTGGGAAAGGGGGAGATTTTGATAATACGTTGGCATTGACACAGACCAGACACTGATTTAGGCTATTAATTTGAAAGACATTTTGAAGCAAAGTAAATAAATAAACCATAAAACATTTTTAAGCCAAACCTACTAAACAATTTTAGAAGAAGGATAGTAAGTTGGGCATAGTGGTGCATGCCTGTAATCCCAGCACTTGGGAGGCTGAGGCAGGAGGATGGAGGATCGCCATGAGTTTGAGGCCAGCCTGGGCTACATACTGAGTTCAAGGTCAGCCTGAATTACATAGCGAGACTGTCTCCAAAAGCCAAAAAAAAGGAGGAGGTTAGGTCATTCTCTGGTTCTTTTCTTGATTAACCGAGAACTCAGTTATCACTTAAAAGATGAGTTTTCATCTGGCACGGTAGCACGCACCTGTAATCCCAGCTGCTCATGAGGCAGGGTGGGAGGCTTTGGAATTTAAGGCCAGCTTGGGCAATACAGCAAGAAGCTGTTGCAAAATTTAAAAAAAAATTATAAGGGCTGGGGATCTAGCTCAGTGTAGAGCTACCTGGGGTTCAGTCTCATACACCAAAAAGAAAAGGAAAAGTCATTTCTCATGTGTGCTCAGAATCCCAAGAGACGGACGCAGTCCTACCATTTCCTACACCCTTCAGTGTAGAGTATGACTTGCTTCTGCCTCTGCACTCAGGTTCAGGTAAAGGTGCTCAACTGCCACATTTCTTACTTCATTCTCTTGAGGGTCTCAGATTCATTTAGTTCCTTTTTCTTTAACTGGTCAACTGCATTAAAATTTGAACATTCAACTACTGACCCTGGGAGGAAAGTGAAGCCATGCAGACGGGTCTGTAGGAGGGGACCAAGTAGGCCGATTGCAGAGGACTTAGCCAGTAGAGCCCTCTGTGCGGTGCTGTGCTGAGGGCTCCCGTCACTGCACAGGACCTCACAGAGCCCACGCCGCCGAGGCTAACGGTGCGTCAGTGTGGCTCATCGAGGTCCCCAGGGTGCGCGAGTCTACTCTCCGTTCACCCTTGCTGCAGACCAGGCTTCAAACGCGAAGAGCGTGTCACCTTGAAAAGGTGGGGAGAGGTCGGGGAGGAGGAAAGGCCGGAGAGGAGTCTGGACAGAGCTGTCGAGTGTCTGCTTTGGGCAGGGTCCCTGTTTGCAGGCTGAGGACGAGGGCGTTGCCCTTGCTTTCCAGAGCAGAGGCAGTTGCTGGAGCCGTGAGCACCTGGGCACGGTGCAGGCTTGTATCTAAGGAGCCCTTGCCTCCGGAGGCGTTCACAGTGCTCCGCAAAACCCGGTAATTTCTTGTTTCCTAAGCTGCAGCTCAAGCCCTCACCCGTGACAGGGCAGCTGCTCTGCACAGACACAGGAGCGGGAACTAGAAAGGCCGCACACTCACCTGCTGAACGCTTTTCCGGCTCAGCCTAGTTTCAACTAGAGTCATCGCGCTGGGCCAGCGAGGGTGTCACAGATGGGAAATTCTGACTTAGGCACTGCTACTTCCTCACACTGGGATTGGTGTTGTGCTCCGCAGCTTAGAAAGTGTGCTTCACACTCAAGTTACTCTTTACAGAAATAGTCACTTGTTTCCACTTTGTAGATGAGAACACTGAGGAGCACAGAGGTGACATGATCCACCCCATAGCCTGTCCCTAAACACTTGGTCTCTGCATAACACAATGGGACCTTCTGGGGCCCATCCCAGCCAGAGTGCAGTTAGAGCATGCTGCTGCTTCCCCAGAGCCAGGGCTGGGCCTTGCTTCCCGCTTGTGGGTTGTTCATGTGGGGAGCCAGGTTACCTCAGCTTAGAAGAGCTATGTCAACCTGAATGGTTCTCACGTGACATTCTCAATCATTCCCCTTTCCTGATTAACTTGCTAAAGCTGTCATTTGAATAGTATTTGGGAGACAGACAGAAACTCAATATTGATTCGTTACGGAGGGCCATAATGTAGGTCGAGGGGTCAGACTCTAGTAATATAACAGGCAAAATTTCCAAAATCTTGGTAATCAAGATTAATAATTAATTTGTTCCTAAGAAATACAAAAGAACTACAATGTTGCTTGTTTGGCAAAATGTCTGTCTTCTGAACCTTTATTGGGATGACATACATGAAAATATATTAAACTGTTGTTACTGTTCTTTCTCCATTGTAGGCTGCAGTCTCACCCTGCAGATGAACAGGTAACTAAGTCTCCTGTTGTAAATTATCATCAAAATGAGTGAAGTTGTTGGTGTTCCATGCCTAGCCAGGAGATAAGGCTGCAGAGGAAGGAGATAAACGGGTACAGCCTTGTAATGGTGTCCTAAGCAGGCACCGCCTGAAGTTTCCACATGCTGGAGAACACAAATGCTGGGGGGCAGAGGGGGCGGTATGTAAGCCTGGCGTGGCTGTGCACACCTGTGATCCCAGCGCTCAGGAGGCTGTGGCAGGATGATCGCTGTGAGTTTGACGCCAGCCTAAGCTACATAACAAGACCCTGTCTCAAACAAACAAAAAGGAAATATAAATAAAATAACTCCAAATCTGTTTGTAAACGGGAATCATGTAGAGCAAGGGTCAGGAAGCAGCACAGCTTTGAGCAGTTTGCTAAGTAAACAACAGTTCTCCCTTGTTACTTAAAATTATCTTGAAATACTGAGATGCAGAAGCGCTCACTTTGCTTTTTTTTTTCTTTAAAGAAAATGATGTTTATTGGTAACTTTTTTCCCATTTCCCTCCACACACCCGTCTTCCCCTATTTACAAAAGCTTTCTTTCTATTTTTTCCTTCTTTTCTCACTTTTTTCGTTTCCCTTCCTTCCTTTCCCCTCCCGTCTCCCTTGTTCCCCTTGGTTCATGAACTCAATTCTTTCCACAGTTCTGGTCATATGAGTCAAAGCAGCAAATCGAATTCAGTGTTGACCTGATGGGGAGATTTGATGTAGTTCTCGTTCAGTTCAGTTTGCAACCACAGTCGTGCAGAGAATTGAGTTTGTGACTCAAGGGACCACTCTAATTTTGTCTTCATAGCACAGGTAACTCACACACAGTGAGGAACTGTACTCATAATCCCCATATTAACAGTCAGTGTTATGTAAATCGATCCAAGTGTTTCCTTACCACTGAGATACACAAATAGTGTCTTCAGCCGCTTATATTAAATACACTGACAAAAAGCTTTTATTGTGAAATAGTGAAACAAAAGGAAAGGATCAGCTCAGAATTTATCAATGGGTTTAAATAATGTTACATATGCTCAGAGCACTTCAAAAACTTGTAATTTAGCCAGAAATTCTGTAACCTGCAGAATGAGGTAAAACTGTAAGGTTCCAGGCGTCGCCCTGCTCGCCCTGCTGCTCTGCCCACACTGTCCCTCTTCTCCTTGCAGGACTCCGCGTGCCAGGACTGCACAGGGACCGCCAGCAGCTCCTGCTCCATGCCCCAGCCGCCTCCAACCTCGAGTGCCAGCACGGGCACCAGCACCCGCAGCTCCAGCTAACAACACAGTGGCCCACAGCCCGGCCAAGGCTGGTGGCCAGGACCTGGTGGATACCCGGGCAGGGCCCCCTTTCCTGTGTCAGGATCCCGAACGCCCTTGCTCACAGGTGACAGGAATGACTTCAGCAGACCAGGTCCAGAAAGAAAGGCAGTGTTGGATGCTAGAAACTGTGCTCGTTTTCCCTAATGACTAGCTCAATAAAAGTTACTGGGTAGAGCCTTTCTTTTCTATATCAAACGCACTGTGAAGGGCATGGAGGGCTGCTCCTAAGAATAGTGATGGTGACCCTGGGGTTGATGTACTGCAAGATACACAAGCAGACCGGAATGGAGGGGCTGGAGAAGTGGCTCTGGTGCTGCACTCATGTAGCACGTAGCAGACCCTGTGTTTCACCCACAGCACCCAGGAAAAGAGCAATGAAAACGCACCGAGTCCCTCGATTACCTTTGCAACTTCAAGGGGAAAAGATCAAAGGAGATGACAATGACAGATGGTGCCTGTTTCCCAGGTGCTGCTGCACGTAAACTTTGTTTCTTCATTCCCATGACTACCTCGGAAAGTACCTCCACCAATCTGTGAACCCGCACTCAGGGAAAAGAAAGAGTAATATAAACCTGAATGTATTGAAAACGGTGTAACAGTTTCCGGACTGGAATCTGCTAATCTGGGCCTACAAGTGTTCTCACTAGCAGAAGAAAGAACTTTTTTTTTTTCTACTTTATGGCTTCAAAGTTAACTATCCGCCTTTTCCACGGCCCTGACTACCAGGAAAGGCATTGCTGTTCCAGGCCCCCCAAGTCATGTTGCAGGTTCTCCTGCACAAGCAGAAGTGCTGCTGAAATTAAAGCTGTCAGGTTTGTTGATGGCTGAGAGCAGTTGGCTCAGTGTGTACTAAGTGGTTCCCTGAATAAGAAAATCCTTATTTTGAGCCAGGAATCAGAGCTGTAGGTTGTTTGGAGGACGGCACTTGGGCATCTCCGTAGGAATCCTTTGGGGAAAGGGTGCATTCAGCAGGATTATGCTGGAGCTTCTGGGTCGTCTGATTCCTAGCTGTGACCTAAGATCCAGCTTGGTACCAGCTTAGAAACTTGTATATAAATACCCTAGACCGTATTATTATTTGGTAAAAAGGTTAAGCTGGGAAGGAGTCTGTTGTTCTGCAAGCCTGGCCTGTTCCTTGCTGGAGCTGAAGCTGAAGAGTACTAAGGGAAATAAAATCAATGATTCTGGCCTAATCTTACTGCCTTTTTTTTTCCTTTGTGAGCCTGGGTCACCTACATGAGCCAGCAGTGTTGTAGGTGCTGTGGATATTAGGGGAGCAAAACCCAAACACGACACAGTGAGCGTTACCTAATTAGCAAGGAGGCAGTGCTAGAACATGAACTATAAGGAAAAGTAAGTAATCACTTGAGGTTTTACTTGGTATTACACGTATTTAGCTTTTAAAAAAAAAATTTAATCAAACTTCAAAGATCTGTGGTTATTTTGCCCCACCAAATGCAAGGAGACTTAAGTATGAGTACTTCAACTTAATATTATGGCTAATCTTTCCTTAAAAATACGCTTTCCACATAACAGCATCAACAGGATGAAAGAGTAAGTTTAATGAAAGTTGTAGACATTGTGTGTAATAAAAATTACAGAAGTCTGCCACACAGAAAGCACGCTGTGTATTCACATGGACTGGAAGGCATCCACAGTGACCCAGAGTGAGTGCAATCCCTATAAAAAAAAAAAAATCACTCAACCACTTGGGAGGCTGAGGCAGCAAACAAAAGTCCTAAAATTCATAGAGAAAGAATCTCAAGGGAGCCCCAAATAACCTTGAAAAAGAACAACAAAGCTGGAGGTCTCAGTATGTCCTGGCTTCAAAACTCACTCTAGAACTATACTGATCAAATCATAACAGTACTAGCATAGAGACAAAAACACAAACAAGTGGAATAGGGTAACCCAGAAATACACCTTTAAGTAGATGGGCAAATTGGTTTTAATTATCACTCACTGGTAAAGGACAGGTTTTTTTTCTTCCAGAAACAATGTTTTAAATATTGGATAGCCACAGGCAAAAAATGAAGTTGGACCCATATACATAAAGTAAAATGGATCAAAAACCTCTGTAAGAACACAAACGAGAAGAAAATAGAAGAGCTTAAAACAATAAAAATGAGCGAAGTGCTTGAAGGAAACATTTCTCACACAAAGAATGACGCAGATGCTCAGTGATCTGTGCAGAGGAGCCCCACAGCCATAAACACTGCGGAACTGCAAAGTAAAACCACAAGGAGAGCCTTTAGTACACAACTGTACTGTGCAAACGGGGAGGCTAAGGCTGAGACAGGAGAATCGAGTAGGCTGCCCAGGCAACTAACTTACCAAGACCCGGTCTCAAAAAAAAATGCTAAGGAGGTAAATCACTGTTCTGTCCCCAGCAGTGCAAAAGATAAAAGACAAAAGAACACATATTTGCAAAGACGTGCAGAAAATAGAACCCACATTCACTTAATGGAAATGTAAAACTACATTAATACAGCAATCTCTTAAAAAAAAATTACTAGCAATTCCATTTCTGGGTGTATGTCCAAAAGAATTAAAAACTGCACCTCCTCTAAGTATGTTGGGCTGGAGATGCAGCGTGGTGGCAGAGCACTTGCCCAGGCGTGTGAGGTTCTGGGTTTGATATGCACTGGGGAGGAAACTGTACACCTGTCCAGCACAGTATTTAAGGGCCACTAGTATTGTCTGTGCCAAGTGGATGGACCAACGAAGTGTGGTGTATACCCGAACAATTCAGCCTCAGGAAATGCTTCTACCACACGGCTAACGCTTGAGGACAGTGATGTGAGCCAGGCACAGGGAACGCGTCCTCCAGGACAGGAGGTACCCAGATGAGGCCAAATGAGAAAGTGGAACCATGGCTGCCAGGGCTCAGAGCAGACAGTAATGGGTGATTAATGACTCACAGGTAGTCTCACTTGGGGAAATGACAAACTGGTGATAATGGCTGAACAGCAAGGTAAATGCATGGTGCTACATAATTTTTTTTTTTTTTTTTTGAGACAGGGTCTCATGTAGTCCGGGCATGGCTTAAACTCTTTATGTAGCCCAGGCTGGCCTCAAACTCTGGGCCATCCTCCTGCCTCAGCCTCCCAAGTGCTGGGATTACAGGTGTGCACCACTACACCTGGCTCAACTGTAACTCTTAAATGGTTAAAAGTTTTAGATATGTTTTATCAGTTTTTAAATAGTGCTTTCTAGAATGATGAAGAATACACAGACATTCATGCGCACTTGGATCGTTACTCAGGCCTGTGCAGCGAGCTAGGCAGCAACCACACACCAGGGCAGCGACGCACTCCACCTCCACCTCCACCTCCACCCCTAGCGCTGGGATTCAAGCGCGGCCCTCCCACATTCTCCACAGCTGCTCTGCCCTGCGCTCCGGCCCCAGCTGTTTTCGTTTACCTCAGCCTCCCTCAAAGCTGGGACCACAGGAGTGTGCTACACAGATCACGTTTTCTGATACCACTGTCCTATGAAAGGAAACCTGGAACTCCTTGGAGAAATGGCAATTCCGGGTCTGGGAACAAGGAATCAGCTGGGAAAAAAGGAGCTGGCTGAAAGAACTCCCAGCGGCCAAAGATGAAGAAATGTGAGCAACACAGTAAACAGTAGTACTACTATGGAACACCAGCGTAACAGAGGTGACAGCGCCTGTACAGCACAGTCCCCAAGACTTTATGTGGACACCACCACCCCCTGTGCAGAGCTTCAGTGCCCCTCCAAGACGAAGGGGCTCAGCAGCACCGAGCACCAACCTGAGCTGTCACACTGCTGAAAGGCACCTCCCTATGTCGTGGGCCTTCTTTCAACCAGGCTGAGCAGAAATAAAACGCCCACATCTGAGAGGCATCTACAGAATGACTCCCGACAGCTGTCACGGTCACCAAGAGTCTGAAAACCTGAGGTCATCAAACCACCCTAGGGATAACGAAGGGCAGCGCGGCCCTAGGATGAAAAGGGCACTAAGAAAAGCTAAGGCACTTAAGTGCGATGTAGCCATCTACAACGCTGCTTCCTGCGCTGAGACAAATGCACTGGAATTTGCTGGCCACAGGCAGAATGGGTAAGGTGCAGAGGAACCTCAGGAACGGCAACATCCTATGTCCCCTGAAACTATTCTGAAACTAGAAGCTCATTTAAGTAAAAAATCACAGCCAGGAGTGGTGGTGCACACCTGTAATCCCAGCATTCTGGGAGGCTGAGGTGGGAGGATCACCAAGTATGAGCCCAGCCTGGACAATTTAGCAAAACCCGGTCTCAAAACTTTAAAAAAAAGGCTAGTGGGTACACAGAGTGAGTCCCGACAGCTGTCACAGTCCAACAGGGGCCCTGGGCTCCATCCCCAGCACAAAAACAAAGTGCTTTCATACTCCACAAGTACAGTGGAGCCCACCAGAACCTGCCTGAACTGCCTCAGCAGTTTTTCCAAGGAGGATCTGAGAATTTTTCACAGATAAGCAGGGTAGACTTACAAGACCATATCTGTAGCCAGTATATAAAAATGTACATAAAACTCTCCCACGGGTCAGACCATCCTCAGAAGGACCGAGGCGCACTGGGCACAGCACGGTGACCCTGAGGGCACTCGAACCACTGCCCAGACAGCCTCCCCTCATCCCTGCTCACCACAAGCTGCAGCCCGCAGGAAAGAACTGCACTGAAGCACAGTAACAGCCGTTTGGATCTGTGCTGAAACTTCGTTCTAATGATCTAGGCTAGTCCCCCTTCTCCTCAGGCCTCTGGAGGAGCCATTTCTTGTCAACTGCCAAGGTCATTTCACTCACTCCTACCATCGGGAGGAAGGTTTGTCTGTCATCTCAACCGCCTTTGTGGTATTTGAACATGCCAGTCAATACCCAATCCAAAACCAAGCGCTGACAGTTCTACGTGTGGAGTAACAAACTAGTCAACTTACCTTGAAATGTGAAACTAACCAGGCGATTGGTGCACACCTGTAATCCCAATACTTGAGAGGCTAAAGCAGGAGCAGTGTGATGAGTTCCAGGCCAGCCTGGGCTACATAACTGAATTAAAGGCCAGCCTGAACTACATAGCGAGACCCTGTCTCAAAAAAAAAAACAAACAACTGTGGTCACATAGGAACCTTTAACACTTAGTTAGATCCCAAAAAAGGTAGTTTGGTGCAAAGGCCCTGAGCTCAACCCCTACTACTGAAATAAAAAAATGGGGGGACCAGGTACACTTGACATGCTCCTGTTGTTCCTGTCCTCCTTGTCCAGGCTGAGTGCCAAAAATCACTTAAACCCAGGGGTCTGGAGCCAGTCTCTTAAAAAATGCTGGGAGTGGGAGCACCAGCCCATAATTCCAGCGCTCAGAAGGCAGGCTCAGGCAAGAGCATCAAAAGTTCAAGGCCATAGGGCTGGAGATCTAGCTCAGCGGCACAAGTGCCTGCATGGCAAGTGAAACGTCCTGAGTTCAATACCCGGCACCAAAAAAAATTAAAAGTTCAAGGCCAGCCTGGGCAATGCAGTAAGAACTTGTCTCAAAAATAGGGTCTCACCTTTTCCTCGGGGCCCATCTTGAACTACCTATGAAGCCTAGGCTGTGTCATACTCAGATCCTCCTGCCTCAGCCTCTCAGAGTGCTGGGATCACAGGCATGCACCATCACATCCAGTCTCCAAGACTTTGTAAAGGACTGGATATTGAATCTAGTGCCTTTTCACACTGGACTACATCCTCAACCCTTTATTATTTTTTAATTTTGAAATAGGGTCTTGCTAACTCACTAAAATTGCCCAGGCTGGGTTCAAACTTGGGATCCTTCTGCCTCAGCCTGCCGAAGTGTGGTCTGTGCCACCAGGCCCAGCTGCCCACCGTTCTTTTTACACAAAGGATTAAGAAAAAACTGAATCTCCTTGCTAAAATGTAGTATTGGGTCCAAGACCGAAACAGACACTTCACAATGACATACTCTAGAAGGCAACTGAGGCATGAGAAGCCGCCCATCAGGTCCCTGCTGAAGTGGCATCTGCAGTCCTGGCCAGCCCCAGGAGCAGCACACCCCAACACGAACCTCACCCAGCGCAGCAGCAGGGGCGCGGGGCTCCTCAGCAAACCTGCAACCACTGCAGCTCGGCACAATGAGCTTCACAGCAACGTCCCTCTCCTGGACCCCAGCAGCAACTCCAGCCACCACCCTGCTGCACACCCGGACACGACCGAGTCCCCTTCTGCTCTGTCCCGCCCACTGGGAGCTTAGGGCAGGGCTGCCAAGGCCTCCCAGAAAACTGCCACAGCCTTTGGGCCACCAGACCCACCACCGCCGGCGAGGCAAGGCGCAGCCTGTCCCCACCCACACAGGGCAGCCGGGGGCAAGGCTCCACTGTCGCACCCGGTCACACTGCACACACTGCTCTGCTCTGCAGTCTGTAAGAGGACGATTAGAAGACAGAGGAAAACCCCCTTCACGGCTCCTCAATAACACATCAGGGTGCACAGACACTGTAACAAATCGGGAGACACAGATTTCTCTTTATTGGGTACAAATAAGAGTACTCCACTCCGTGACACAGTCTGCATCCTCTCCCAGCAGCTTCACCTGCCCAGTCAGCAATGCCCACAACTGCATCAGGCAGAGCAGACTCACACCTGTCCTCCCGCCAGCCGCGCACACCCAGGGAGCGGCTTGAAGGGCAGCGCGGCCGCCAATAGCTCGGCAAGGTGTGTGCCTGCCTCTTCCCTTAGAGGGATGTGATGAGATTCATTAGCTGACAAGGAGATAACTGCAAGGGAATAAACTCGCCAGCCCCAGCCCCTGCAGACCCTCAGCCCTTTCCCACAGTAAAGCAGAGCCCGAAGCAATCTGTGAAACGGGAGAGAGACGTCACACCCAAGAGCTCAGCACCTGTGGCAACACACGCCCAGAACCCGCATGTGGAAACTCTGCCATCTCGTAGTACAGCAGTTAAGTACATTCTAATAGCAGGATTTTTTAAAATACAACTGAAAACTTACCATTTCTTCTTATATTAATATGCCACGAGTTCATGTAATAAATATATATAAATATAATATGTATATATTTGACTCCCATAATCCAGTAATAAATTCTCTTAAATAATTTTCAGTCTAAAACAAGCTTTCATTGATATTCTACTTACAGTACAAGGACTGACACCTTAACTGGTAATCAGAGGCAGATAGATACTAAATGGGAGAAAAATTTCTCTTCCAGACATCACCTATGCAAAATCTGGGCAAACTCACAAGAAGAACTAGAATTGCATCTCACAGGGCAGCTGTCACCTTGCAAACAGGAACGAGTGAAAGAAGGTATACAGGAGGACTTTAACTCTCCGACACAGATGCACACAGAGTTAGTTTATTAACGACTACATTTGGAAGCCAGCCGTCTGGTCCAGTACTGAAAATAGCAAGCTGTTTAATACGAAAGCAGAAGGGAATGCCACAGTGTACAGAAGTACAGCTTACCCGTAGCCCTCACACAGTTACGCAGTGAATGCTATTTTTACCTAAGCAAGGCACCCTACTTGTTCTAAAATATAGGCTGGGCTACCCCACTGAAGAAGCAAATGAGGGACCTGCATTTCCCCCATCTGGTTTAAAGTCAAGGGAAGCCACTAAGGTTCTTCCCAATCTACTGTTTTGACACACAGTATCACTTACAGTTCTGATGCTAACAAACACCCGTAAGGTTTACCCAAAACCAAAAATAATTAGGGTGAGGGGCCAGATAACCTTTCAGTTGAGACCAGATTTCCCCTTAAGTAGACAGGCACCAGTGCTACAAGGCTTTGCACAAGGCCTAGAAGGCAAAATACTTCTAAAGACATAAAACTGCCAAACTGTCTTACACTCACCTTTTGTCTTTTCAATTCCTACCCCCACCTAAGTAACCGAATAAAGCTAAAATTGAATCTTTTCCCAAACCACACTCCTTTAAAAGTCTGAAATCCTTTCCTGCTTTGGTGAGTGGTTAAAATATATCATTATTGTAACCCCTTGAGAGGTTTTGTATCAGAGCTCTTAATTCATAGGCAAAAAACTAACACCTTAAAAAGATTATTTTTTAAATGGGAGAAAGATTTTAACAAATACTGCTGAATAAAAATATGTAGTCTTTACACTGGGCAACATATCCTCTATGAAAAAAAAAACAAAACAAACAAACAAAAAAAACTGTTTATATAAAATAAAGACCAGATTCTTTTAACCAGATCCTGGGCAGCTTAAACAAAAATTGTAATTTGTGGTTTATTTCATAATCCCAAACTGCATCTTTCTCTCTCTAATCAGTCCACTACAAATTTATCTTAGATACAATTAACCAAAAACCTCAAAATCTTTTCTCTAGCAGCTGCTGCCAATATACTGGAACTTGGTATCTCATGTCCAAGAAACATGTGCAAACGAAATGCTTTCTTCACCCTGAAACAAAAAATGGTACACATTTACTTAAAATGAGAAAGGATTTTACCGGTGGTTCCCAGTACCATTTGAAAAGACAAATGTCAGCATCTTTTTCTGACTGACTGCAGGCTATCTGAGAATGAATGAATTTCAGGTGCAGAGAATCCATTACGCATCAGTGGACACAGTCTGGTAAGGAGACGGAGTTCTAGAAGTGAGTGTAGGGTACATTCTATATAACTGAGCTAACCTAGACACTTTACATCACGGGACACAGCCAGAACAGCGCATAGCAGTCAGAGTAACAGAGCACCCACATGTTTTCGCAACGTTACCAGTGCAGTGTGTGTGAGAGCACACCACTGCATGCAGAAACATGACTGCACTACAGATCGCTAAGACACTTCATGAGAGAAAAAAGATCCTATATATTCAGCAAGAGATGGGACAAGGCAGATTTTGTAGATATGAAACCATGTACTTCCTGAGACAAAAAATCATTTTCATAATACCATCTGGGGAAAGGCAAACAGTGGCAAGTTGATGTGTATCAGTGATGCTCCCTGCTTTCAAAGTAACATCCTCTTCGCACCCTGAAGGTATCTTACGACTGAGATGTGTGCACAGGTCAGTGAGAAGAAAAGTGAAGGCAAGGTCTACTTGCCCCGTGCCATGACTAAGAGCTACTAGAAGCAGCTACACAGTTACTTGTGGGGCACACAGCATAACTGCTAGGAAGTATAGGGCGAGGTTCTACACAGGGGCGACAGCCACGCACTGTCATCACAGTGAGTGTGCAACCCCGGGAGAGTTCCCAGTCTTTCTGCTCATATCTCAGTTACCATTCCTTAAATGCTTATTACAAAGAGAATCTTTGGGGATATAGCTCAGAAGAGCACCTGCCTCTCAATCCCCCATACTGAAAACAAAACAAATGGACCCCCCAAAAAAGAGAATCGTGGGTTAGTGATATAGCTCCACAGCACAAGCACCTGCCTGGCAAGGGCAAGGTCCTAAGTTCAATCCCCGGTACCCCCAAAATAAAAAGAGAATCGTTTCCACTATATTACCAGTTAGTAAGTTAATGATTTTATCAACTGAGAATAATTTCTAGTTATACCTGTTATCTTATTACAATAAACTTACCTTAATATCCAGAACTCCTGAAGTCTTATTTTCCTTTTGGACATGAGTTCAGGAACAGTTCAATATACCTATGGTCTAAAAAGAATTATTCAAAAAAGATTAGCTGTAAGAAAGTTGTAAAGGAGTCAGGTGTCATGGTACAAGCCTGTAATCCAAGAACTCTAGGAGGCTGATGCAGAAGGATCAAACCCAGCTTGGGAAACTTAGGGACTTAGCAAGACCTCTGTTTCAAAATAAGAAATAAAGAGAAAGCTCAGCACAAGGGCCCCAATCCTCAGAATCACCAACAGAAAAAAAAAAAGCTGAAAAGTCAGAAAAAATATTGGCCCCATTTTTCTCATAGTCCAGACAGCAACTCAAGCCCTCTGCCATTTCCCTGGTTACAAACAAACTTAAGTGGAGAGTGATGGTGCACCTACGCTCCGAGCTCAGAATCCCAAGTTCCAGGCTAGGCTGGGGAACCTGGCAAAGCCAACTCAAACTGAAACAGGGCCAGGGATACAGCTCACCCACACAGCGCCTGCCAGGCAAGCACAAGGTCCAGAGTTTGATCCTCAGTACCAGAAAAAAAAACAAAAACAAACCCTAAACCAGGGGTGGGAATGTAACTCAGGAGGCCTGGGTTCAAGCCCCAGTGCCCCAAAGCAAAATAAAGCGAAAGGCAAAATAAGGCCAGGCGTGATGGTACACACTCATGGGTCACCACCAGAGGCTGAGGCAGGAGGATCGCTCGAGCCTCTGGAGTTTGATCAGTCCCAGCAACAAAGCAAGATTCTCATTTCAAACAAATTACAACTGAAAAATGTAACCACTGCACAATCAGTGTTTTCATTATAATGATGGGCAGTCATGCAGACAAGCAAAGACAATACTTACGCACGTGGGACCGGTCCTTGAGCATCGCCGCCACGGCGTCCTCGTGGCTGTCAAAGTGCACATCAGCCTCGCCCGTGGCCTTCCCAATAGAGCTGTACTCCATGGTGATCCGCACAGGCTTCAGTGGCATGAAGAACTACATGACACATGGCAGACAAGACAGCATGCTGAACCGGTTGGTCTGAGAGCCAGCCCTGCAAAGTTCTTTCATACCCTGCAGCTACACCTGGTAATTTTGCTTTTCAGGGTCTCCCTTTCAAGCAAAACTGGTTACAGTTCTCCCAAAAAAACTAACTAAAAAGAATCACAATAAAACCCCCTCCCCCAATCTTTTATGGGGTTTTTTTTTTGGAGACCAAGTCTCACTATGTAGTTCAGACTGGCCTCTAACCTCACTGTGTAGCCCAGGCTGGCCTCGAACTCACAGCAATCATCCTGCCTCAGCCTCCTGAGTGCTGGGATTACAGGTGCGAGCCACCACACCTGGCAATAAATATTCTTCAATCCTTAATAACTCATGTTTTCCCAGACATGGTGATAGATGCCTGTAATTTCAGCACTCGAGATACTGAGGCAGGAGGATTATGAAAGGGCGGCCTGAGCTACATAGCAAGTTTAAGGCTGGCCTGGACTACATAATGAGAGCTGTCTCAAAAAAATTGTGCTTTAATCAGACACATACTTCATCATCCAATTTTTGAGTACTGCATCAACAGAACTACCACACAGAGTGGTTACTGTTCCAAAACAAGGCAGCAGAACACAATGCTTCAGCACAATGTGCAGCGTTCACTCAGATAAAGATACAGGTCCTAGGCAGAATGGTGGCACACACTGTAGTGTCACCTACTTGGGAGGGTAAGGCAAAAGTATCACCAAGCTCAAGGCCAACCTGGGCAACTCAGTGAAATGTCTTGGAATAAAATACACACACACACACACACACACACACACACACACACACACACACACACAGGGCTGAGCGTGTGGCTCAGTGAAGAGTGCCCCTGGATTCAATCCCCAGTTCCCTAACACCACCCAAACCAGTGTGCTGACTGCTATGACTAGTGTCAGGCTCTTTGAAATACTGATGGCAAATCCGAGGCTTCACCAGTAACTAAAAAATTTAGGTTTGATCTATGTTTCAAACATGTTCTCCAATTCATAATGCCCAAAGTTTTGTGTTCTGTTGTTTTACTGCATATAGTGTCTACGGTAAAATAAAAATGTACTTTACATTCATTTTCCCCAAATTCAAGGAATACTGCAAGAAAATTCCACGGTAGCCAGGCGTAGAAGTGCGCTCCTCTAACCCTAGCACTCTGGAGGTCGAGGCAGGAAGATCGCTGTGAGTTTGAGGACAATCTAGGCTACATAGTGAGACTGTCTCAAAGAAACAAAACCAAACTACGCGGTGTCCCCTGACAATGCTAGGCATGTCAGCCCTAGATTCTAGGGTGGTACACACGGTCCCAGCTTCAGGGTGGTTTCCTAGTTCCAGTGAGGAGTTTTGAGTACACAACGGCAGAAAAGCAATTCAAATGTAGTAAAAACCACACTGAAATTTGGTGGTTTTCAGACTAACAATACACAATAATACAGCTTAAGACATAGGGCATGGCGGCAGGCTGCAACTCCCAGCAACCCAGAGAATAAGGACCGTTTGGAGCACTGCACAGGGCCCTGGCTATTAGGATATGCCACGCAAGAGTTAGGGGACCAAGCACTCTCAACTTGCGCTGCAACCCCTCACAGGTCCAGGAGCAGCTGTTATAACTGCTGTCTCACCGAACACTTGAGTCTCAGTTTCCTAAACTAAAAACTCAATAATAAGTTATTAAATTAGGAAACCTAATTTTAATTACTAAACCTACCTCGTATTATTTGGCATCTACAAATTCCTTGAATCTGCTTTTTTCTTTCAATATAATACAAACCCACACTTTTTTTTTAAGACACATGGTCTCACTAACCGTGGTGGCGCATGCCTGTAATCCCAAAACTCAGGAAGCTGAGACATAAGGACTGCTGGTGAGTTTGAGGCCAACCTGGGCTACATAAGCAAGTTCAAGACCAGCCTACACTATGTACTGAGACCTGGCCAAAAAAAAAAAAAAAAAGAAAGACACAGCCTCACTATGCTGCCCAGGTTAACCCTGAACTCCTGAGGTACAGGAAACCTCCTGCCTCAGCCTCTCAGTAGCTGGGAGGACAGTCCTATGCTATCAAACCCAGTTATGCCACACTTTCAGCTACAGTAAATGAAACAAGCTTTCCAACAAGGGATATGTTACCTGACTATCCAAAGATACTCCAAAAATATCTTTCTCCCTTTCCCATTTTAACATAAGTTCAATTTCAGAACTCCCAACCTAGTGGGCCTAGGTATCTTACTGCACACACATTTATGATGTCCTGTGCGTTAGCGTGGAAAGGCAGCCCTCTCATGTGCACGACATGCGGGGAAGGTGTGGCTCCAACATCAGCAGCCTCTGGAAGCTTCTCCGGCATCTCCTTTGGCAGCTCTGAGAGGGAGAACAAAACAAGGGCAAACTCTCCAAAAGCCACTAACACCAAGACCTCTGATACCAAAATTCCCATTTCTTCTGGAATCAGCACAGAAGGGCTCCCAAAGCCACAATGGTGACATGAAATGCCTGCCTCTTACCAAACCCCCGGAGTCACTAGTGCTTCAAACCATCACCAAGGTAAGAACTCTCTTGTAACAACAGAGAGAAGGTAAAACGATCATGACAGAACCTCTAAAGCAAGGAAAATTTGCTGGGTTACAGGTATTACATATAACAAAGACATAAAACTGGAACTGTATCATAACCTCTGTAAAAGGTACTTCAGTACATATTTATAAACACATATTTATAGTGACAGGACAATCCCAGGGTATCCATTTCAAAAGCATTTACTAAATTTCAAAGATTCCAAAGGTTGCTTTGGGGTTAGGAATCAAATAATTAAATCCAGAGGCAAACAAAAATCTTTCAGTCACTATTTCTGCTCTCTACCCAACTGTCCCCCTCACACACACCTGCCCCTGCCGTTTAAATGTTGTCATTTTACTTCCTTTTATTACCTTTTTAGTATTCAGCTTCTGGTAGAGTACAAAATGACTAAGTTAAAAACACATAAGGGGGCTGGGGATTTAGCTCAGCAGCAAAAGCGCCTGCCTGGCAAGCGCAAGGTCGTGAGTTCGGTTCCCGGTACCGGAGAAAAACCCAAAAAAAACAAAAAAAACAAAAAACACATAAGTAAGCCCTCCTGCATCTACTCGAAGTACCTTTATACTCCGTTAATCTTTTTTTTTTTTTTTTGGCTTTTTGAGACAGGGTCTCACTATGCAGTTCAGGCTGGCTTTGAGCTCACTTTGTAGCCCAGGCTGGTCTCGAACTTGGAATGATCCTCCTGCCTCAGCCTCCTGAGTGCTGGGATTATAGGGGTGCACCACCACACCTGCTCCATTATATCTTTAACTCAGTTCCCTCATTCTCCTACAATCTCAAAATTTCACATCAAAGTTATAAAAAAAAATTAACACAAACCAAAAACATACAGTGCAAGCCAGGCGTGGGACGCACGCCTGTAATCCCAGCACTTAGGAAACAGAGGCAGGAGGATCACTGCAAGTTTGAGACCAGCCTGAACTACATAGCAAGACCCTGTCTCAAAAAGACCAAAAATCAAAAACAAACAAAAAAAAACACAGGGCAGGACCCCCACCCCCCCAAATCTCAAGCACCACCAAGACCTTACCTATCTCCTTCTCACTTTCAAAAGCTGTCACGGGTCCAATATCCTCATTTACTTCCTGTTCTTCAAAGACTACATCGGGTTCAGTCGTATACTTGGCAGTAGGAGAAGATGCCATTTTCTTTCCCTTATGAGAGCCAACATGTGTTCGAACTTCAGTCTTCCTGCTTGGAAATATCTCTATGTATCTACGAAACATGGTGCCAATTAACAACAGCGACGGATACCAGTCCATGCGAAAGTCATCTCCGCAGTGGAGTTAATGATGGGATCTTTTCGCCAAGCTAATGCTTTCCTCATGCAAGTTTTGAACAGTGTCTGAGAATAACCTGGCTAAGCTGACTGCACACACAGGAAAGGATCTGGGACTCCTGTACGAACCGGGGTGCTGTTCCAGGAAGGGCACAGCTACGGGGAGTCAGGCCTCCAACAGCAAGCAGTTACCACAGCCCGGGCCTAACCTGAGCGGCTTTCTGCTCCCCTGCTCCAGGATGTGATTTCTTGTACATAGCCCTTTTAGACAGGCTCCCCAAGACCCGGCCCACATAGTAGACTCGGCATCTGACACTGTGAGCTAAGTTAACGTCTTTCCTTTATAAAGTCAGCTGGCCTCAAGAACTTGCTACCATAATGAAATGCAGGTAAGTATAAGGCTACTTTCGTCTCACCACCCTGATGCCTTGCAACTGCAAATAACAGTCACCTCTGTACTAGATGTTAAAAATGTCAATGTGAACAGAACTTCAAGAAGAGGCTAAGGAAAATTCCGGAACTAAGTATCAGCTCTAACTTGCCATCCTAGTGACAGCGGGACTACTCTTCCAAGACAGACTATTAAATGGGAGCTATGAAAACCAACTGTATTTAAAAAACCTAGGAAGATTAAAGAGGAGGCAAGGGTGTAGCTCAGAGGCACAGCTCTGCAGAGCATGTGATCCCCAGAACCACACAAAGAAAAATGTTCAAGCACCACTTCTTTTTTTTGGTACCGAGAACAGAACTCGCAACCTTGCGCTCGCCATGCAGGCGCTTGTACCGCTGAGCTATATGCCCAGCCCTAAGTACCACTTTCTTAAAAAGACTTTTGGGTCGGGCATATGGCTGAGTGACACAGTGCCTGCCTGGCAAGTGCAAGGTCCTGAGTGCGATTCCCAGTACCAAAAATAAATAAATACATAAAACAAAAAGACCTTTGAACCAACTATATAGTATATCCTGAAATACACTAGCCTTGGAGTGGCTTTATGTTCAACCATACTAAGTAAAAAGGTCAAAAAGCATAAAAGAATCATGTAAAATCTGTTTTTACGATTTGTCCAAAACTCAGATCGAAACATACATCATGATGAGCTTCCTGATGTTACACACACACAAGGCCCTGACAAGCAGCTGACCATTTCCTCTAGGCCAACGGCAGCCACATGGAGCTCAGGGTGGAGCACCTGGGCTCAAGTCCACAAAACAAGCTCAACCAACACACAGGAGCAGCCAGCCGCATGGCACCGCCTGCAATCCCAGCAATGGAGGCTGGGAGGAAGGCGGACCACAAGCCCAAGGCCCGCCTGGGCTACAGAGAGTACAAGGCCAGTCTCCAAAAACAAAAGGTGAAGTACTGAAAAAGACAAAAAAAGAGAGAAAGGCAACAATCTACCAAATGTTCATGTCCATCCAAGTCACGAGTATGGCTCACATTTGGCTGTATCACTGGGCTCCGTTCCCAGCCCATCTGCACTATCCGCGTCTGGAGAACCTTAGCAGTCATCACAGTGCACTTATCAGCACGACCTGACACACAGATCCTCCACATCACCAGTCTCCTTCACTCACCGGTTCCCAATTTCCTCCCTGTGTTTCATCAGGGCCTGGCTAGCCATTTCCGGTTCTTCAAATTGTACGTAGGCTTCCCCCGTTTTCCTCCTGCCCCTGTAGTCCATCACAAAAGTGATGTCCACTATATTCAGTCCTAGGACGCAAGAACATTACTATAAATCAGTTCTGCTACCAGAACTACTTTTTCATCCTTAGAATTAACACATTTACTTACACACTCATAAAATCTGTAAGGTTTTCTGCCAATCCCCAAGCTGGGCAATAGTGAATGGGGAAGTACTACACAGTCAAAGACATATATACTTGTATTTCTACAATGTGCAGTTCAAGCAGACCTTCTAAAGCACGCAACTCACTTGACTTTTTTTTTTTTGCCATAATTTGTATTCTAAGAAAGAGATTTTTGACTAACATAGATACTAAGGGCATATATTTTATATGAATCAGATGTGTTTAAATCATAGATTGCCTTTGTCTTAGCCAACTACTCTGAGAAGGTACTTTTTTTAAGATGCACTATCTCCATTTGTTTAGATCATCTTTATTGCTTAAACAATGTTCTGTAGTTGTCACTGTGTAAGTCTTACACTGTCCTTTGTTAACTTCTTTTTTTGTGCCATGCCCTTTTTTATTCATGCACACTGGTTAGTTTAATGGCACCCACCCCGCAAAGGCCTTCTGTTAAGTAGCAGAACAAAGCCTTATGAAATTGTTCTGGCAGGGCATGGTGGTGCACATCTGTAATCCCAGCACCTGGGAGGCTGAAGCAGGAGGATCATTGCAAATTCGAGGCCAGCCTGGGCTACATAAGTGAGCTCAAGGCCAGCCTGAACTGCATAGGGAGACCCTGTCTCAAAAAGACAAAGAAAAAAAAAAAGAAATTGTTCTGAAGTGTGACACAACCCAAAGACCAGCCTGAGCAGTCAAACTCTTCTAAGATACCGAAGGAAACGGGGAAAGAAGCAGACAAGGAGAAATGACGCCTCCAACACAATTAAACTGCTGAGCACCTGCAAAGAAGTCCACGATGTCCTTCTCATTGCAGCTGTATGGAAGGCCCCTCAGCCGAACCACACCATCGTTGGCTGGCAGGGAGGCTTTGACCTGCAGGCTCTTCATTAAGGCATCCACATCTTCATTGTTTATCTCATACACTGCAAGGGAAAAGCACAACATGGATACAGAGTCCACCTGACAAAGGAAGCCAGTTTTTGTAAAAGTATGTTACTCGTACAGTTAGACACTGGGCCACTCCCTCCCCTTCATTCAACTGTAAACACCGCACCACCTAATGATCACCCATATCCCCATTTTCCTAAGACAGGAAGTCACGTGAGCCACCCCTTCTCTCCTTCAACCACAAACACACCACCACCCTCTTGGCCTGCGGATGGCTGACATCGGACAATGACCGCGGGGCCACCTTGGGTCAGCGGTGTCTGACCCTATAAACCGGAAGGCTGAGTTATCCAGGGCCTTTGTTCCCCTCGCCCTCGACTCCCCCCTTCACCCTCCTTCTCCTTCGCGTTTCTCCCTGCTCCTGCTGTCGTCTCGTTATCTTCAATGCACATAGCTACTCATGATGTACTACAAGGTGTGCGCTTGGCAATCCTTTCCCGGTTGTACACACGAACTAGTTTTGGCCCACTCAAACACTACCACTTCATGAGTTTTCCAAAAATTCCAACACCAGCCTTACCCTGTATGCATGTCTCAAAAAAGTAACAAGGAACATTTACTGAATATTCATATGTGCCAGGCAGAGCCTATCCTCACAACTTCAAGATCAGCCTGAACCAGCAACCTTATTTCAGACAGGAAACTCAGATTCTCTGTATGCTTCATTTCACAGCTGTAAAATAATGTTTCCATAATACTCACCGACCTCACTACTGGCAAAGATAAAATAACAGCTTCCCAAGAAACGCACTCCACGGCTGCAGCCCGCCGCCCGGCTCACCTTCCACATACCGCTGGCCCATGTACATGCGGTGCTTCTCCAGGGCCTTCTGCACATCCTGCTCCGACTCCATCTCGATCAGGGCGTCGCCCCGGCGCTTCCCATCTCTATTTAAGAGAAAATGTACTCCCTTCTCACTGTTGCGGATTCTGCTGTCTGAAAGTATAGGAGAAGTCAATTAAAGACAGCCCGCAAGCTGTGAGCTCATGACACAAGTCACTAAATGCAGCTTCCTAGCAACACAACAGGAGCAGAATCCTCATCACGGGAGGCAGCAGCACCCATGAAGGGGTGCTGTCCGAAGCATCCTAAGCAGATGAGAAAACAAACCTCAGCACAGCAGCTGTGAGCTCCTCAGCATTCAGGATCAGCGTCGGCAGAGCAGAGCTCGCACTCAAACCACGCCTGGCTCTGGGTTGATCCCAGTAGGGTGGAAGCAATGGTTATGTCAGACCAGGCACAATTCAAATGCACTCTGTCCATTCCAATGTTTCCAAAACCAGCCTCAAATCAGGTAAGGAATGAAAATACGGCTAGGTTTACACATGAGCATGCGTCTTTAAGATCTATTCATAAAATATCTCCTCAGAGTTGCGCACAGAAGCACACCTACAATCCCAGCACTGAGGGGCTGGGGGATCACAAGCTTCAGTACTGTCCTGTGTCGAAAGAAGAAATAGAGGGTTGGGGGTATAGCTCAGTGGTAGAGCACTTGCGCTGCACATGAGCGGCCATGGGTTCAAACCTCATTCTGAAAAAAAAAAACCCTATGCAAATAATTTTGGAGCCAGGTATGGTGGTGCACACCTCTAATTCCAGCACTTGAGAGAGACTGAGGCAGGAGGATCGCCATGTGTTTGAGGTCCCGCCTGGTCTACATAAGTGAGTTCAAGGCCAGCCCGAACTATATAGAGAGACTTTATCTCAAAAAAAAAAAAAAAAGAAAGAAAGAAAAGAATTGAATTTGGGGTAACTTAGGAAGACTCTGCCTCAAAATAAAATAGGAGGGGGATGTAGCTCAATGGTACAGCACTTGTCTACCATGCATGAGGTCCTGGGTTGAACCCCTAGTACCATAAAAAATAACAATGATAATTTTGCTGCTATAATTTCATTTCTCCCCTTTGATTCTCTTAGTGCTTATTACTTTTGTTTGTTTTGGTTTTTTGGGACAGGGTCTTGATATAGTTCAGGCTAACCTTGAACTCACTATGTAGCCCAGCCCAGACTCCAAGGTGCTAGGATTTTAGGCATACACCGCCACACCCAGTGTGTTTATTTCCTATAATACAAATTGCAGATGTCAGCAAGTGGCGATTATAGCTGTGTACCACGCCTGGCTATTCTACATTTTAAAAGGAAATCATCTAAAAGCCTCATAAGAGGAAACTTTTAAACCATGGTACACACACACAAAAAAATACTCCTTTTTTAAAAAAAAAGAATATACTAGCCACACACTGGTACACTTCCCAAATATGGGTACTTTATGCAGGTGATCTTGTGTTCGAAATGTAAGTATTTCATAAAAAATTACCCTCAACCCCACATTTCCACCAATAGCTTTTTGTTACTTTTTTTTTTTTTTTGGCATGAGTTCAAGGCCAGCCTGGACTACATAGCGAGACCCTGTCTCAAAAAACAACAAAAAAATGGTTTGGTCTTGTAACTCAGTGGGAGAGCTCTAGGTTCAAGCCCCAGCACTAGAAACAGAAGAAAAAACTACCTAAAACATCTATAAAACTGGTCAGAGTGGAATGGGGCTGCAGTTAGGAGCTCCCTCCTGCAATCAGGAGCCTGAGACAGGAGGATCACTGAGCTAAAGGGTTCAACAACAGCCTCAGCAACACAGCAAGATCCTACCTAAGGGGCTGGGGATTTAGCTCAGCGGCAAAAGCGCCTGCCTGGCAAGCGCAAGGTCGTGAGTTCGGTTCCCGGTACCGGAGAAAAACCAAAAAAAAAAAAAAAAAAAAAAAAAAAAGAAAGACATACCTGAGAAAAAGTTAAGTACATCTTCTACAGTACATGACCAGGGCAGTCCTTGAGCACGAATGAGGTACACATCATCCACTTCCTCTCCTAACTTGGGAGGGACCAATTCATACTCCTGAGCAGGCGGGAGGTTTTCCAGGTAGGTGGGTTTGGACTCCTTTCAAGAGAGATGAAGAACTGTAAAAACACTTCACTGACAACCTACTTAGAAAATGTTTATGTCCACAACAGATGCTCTACATGTTAGAATTACTTCAAAGAAGCAACTTCACAAATCCAACTCGCCCTATTTTAGCTTAAATTGTACATGCTAAACCAATAAGCAAGTACAGTCTAGTGGTTTGGCAGGACACAAACTGTATTCAGAGCTTATTCATCAGGCCTAAAATTGTACCTAATAATGGTGACTTAGGTCAGAAAGAAAGGTCCCTCCAATGTGACAAATACTTAAAAGCCCCCTACTACATAGTGCACTGTATTAGACCTGATCTCAAAGAGCTCGCTACCTAGAAGACAAGTATATAAGACTAGATGCTCTAAGAATTCTTATCAAGATACAGAATGTCGCAGGAACGCACATCAGCGCTCCCAGAAAAAGAACCCGGGCGATGGGCGTAGCCAGAAGAGGAGGCCAGAATGTTCCAGCCTGAGGTGAGGAAGAGGCAAAGGCACACTTGAAAACTAGCAAGCCTATGTGCATAAACTGCAGGGTAAAAACAGGTGTCAAAGACAGCCTGCAGGTAAAATGAACTTGGCACCATGTAGCAGAGGGCCTCGAGTGTTGGGCTCAACAAGAATCCCTTTCCTGGATAGGCAAAACAAAGTGTAAAAACAGACATTAAGGAGTGGGTAGATCAGGGAGACAGCAGGCGGCCTTGGAAAGATTAAGCAACAGAGCAAGGGGAGGATCACAGAAGACAAGAGGACCTTGAGCCCTACCGACAAGTACTGCATTTGTAAGTCAGCCAAAGGCAGAAAGAGGTAACGATCCAACAAGCACTACAACCGTAAACTGGGACGGTAACTACGGCTTTAGCGATCAGTGGGGTTCGCGCCTGTACCCCTCCAGCACTGTGAAAGGCTGAGGCTGGAGGCTGGAGGACTGAAAGTTCAAGCCCTGCCCGGGCAATTTACTGAGCCTGTCTCAAAGAATAAAAAGGGCTGGCAATGTAGCTCAGTGTGGAGGACCTGGGTCCAAGCTTCAATCACTCCCCGCCATGACGACTTGCAACCTGCAAGCAGGGCAGACAAGGGTAGACAAATGCGTTCCTTTCACCGTTTCCACGAAAGCTTATGTCCAGGGTCTAGGAGCCACTGGTAAACGTAAGCACAGCGCCTCACACACGGTAATACTCCAAAGATTTTACCACGTAGTAGACTTCACAGGAGGAGATGTTTTCTAGAAGCCGGCTCACGAAGACAGGGTTGCCGTCGGTCTTTCAAGGCAACCTGTTCAATTTCCCAGAATTCCGGCAGCACCGCCAGGTTTTAGGAAGGGCGGTCAGAAGCGCGGCCCCGCGCCCGCGTCCCGCCCGCCCGCCCGCGCCGGCGGACT
>NW_004955447.1:2177468-2179926 GCF_000276665.1 Chinchilla lanigera | reverse complement strand
GCCACGGCGCCGGGGGCGGGGGCGGGGGCGGGGCGAGGGGAGCTCCGCCCCAGGCGGAGAGTGGGCGCGCAGCCATGGTCCAGGTGCTTGCGCACCTACCATTTAATTGTAGAAATTTTTAACGTTAATTTTTTAACGTTGAAGAGCACAGTGAGCATCTTGTACTAAAGAAATGACCATCTTTTCATTGTGCCTCTACCCTTGCTGTCTCAGTGTGTGTCCACCGTCGCATGAGCATCTATCCACTTGAAGTAGACAGCAGTCTTTTTGACAGTAAGTGAATTCATCGCAGATATTTCTCAATTGACTGTCATCCTGTTTTGCATCCCATAGAAAGCACCACAGGCCATATCGATTGCTTTAGTATCATTATAAACTCTCATCAGAGCCGGGCGTGGTGGCGCACGCCTATAAGCCCAGCACTCGGGAGGCGGAAGTAGGAGGATCCTTGTGAGTTCAAGTGCAGCCTGGGCTACAAAGTGAGCTCAAGACCAGCCTGAACTGCATAGTGAGACCTTGGCTCAAAAAGACCAAAAAAAGAAAGAGGAAAAGAAAAACAAAACCTTTCATCAGATCAGTTTTGAAAGCTATCAGTAGTGAATTAACCACACCCCAACATAACAAAGGGTCGGGGATGTAGCTCAGTGCCGAAGCCCTGGGTTCAAGCCGCAGTATCGCAGTCAGGCCGGTGAGCCAGGCCTACATAGCGGTGATCATCACACAGCACAGTTTGCGCACGTGCTGGGCCTTGCACCTGTGTCTGCTCTGCCAGCATACAAATCAGAGCGGGTTAGAACCTTGACTGTATAGGAAGAAAACCCTTTGTGATTGGGAGTAGCACCTTAAGCATTTAGATGCAAAGCATTCACTTTTGTTTAGTGGATATCTGGAGACTATCAGGAAGAAGCACATTTGAAGTATTTTTGTTTGTTTTGTTTTGTTTTGATTCCTGGTACTAAACATTTGGGGATGTAGGCTTACAGTTTAAGTATAAAAGTGATGTTTGGATAGACATATGCCTGGGTTTACAGGAGAATAACAAGTTACATAAATGCAAACTGATGACTGGTGGAATACCACCAGGCTTGAAAAGTTGTACTGGAGCCAGGCATGGTGGTGTATGCCGGTCCCAGCACTTGGGAGGCAGAGGCAAGGGGATTGAGAGTTGGAGACCATTCTGGGCTACAGAGATCCAGTGTCCAGAGGAAGGGAGCAGGAGGAGGAATTTAATGCTATCTGAATATGGTGGCAAACGCCTATCATCTCAGCTACTCAAGTGGTTGAGGTGGGATGATGGCAAGTTCGAGGCCAGTCTGGGCAAAATAAAATGTTTTCTGTGATACTGGAGATTGAATCCAGGGCCTTCACACTGAGCTCCAGTCCTTTTTAAATTTTTGAATTTTGAGACAGAGTCTCACGAATTCACTCAGTTTTCCAAGGATTACAAGCATGGACTGCTGCATACAGCTGAAATTTTTTAATAAGCTAGGGAAGTAGCTCAGTGCTCCAGGGCTCAATAGCTACCAGTCCTGCAAAACATATACTGTGCACATATACATATATATAATTTTTTGCTTTTGTATATAAAGGAAATTTTAAAATAAAAGTTGTAGTCTTACTGAATTTTACAAACCCAACTGACTATAATTAGCCCTCAAGTGCTAATTGTTATGGAAATGAAAAGGCTCTCAGACAAAGAAATGTACGTCAAGGGACTGCTTTTGCTTTTTGTTTTTTGAAGGTCTGTTCTTGACTAAAATGGTGGCAACAGAGATGAAGAGAGAAAAGTCTTAGAAAATTTTCCTCTGAGGTAACATCAGCAAGGCTTAATAAGGACTGACATAGCAGTCAGTGTTTTCTGGGGTTTTTTGTCACTGCATTTGGAAATGCGTGGAGGGAGGTGACTTCTCATCCCTGAAAAAGTTGAAAACATGGTTAAATTCAGAGTTAAATTCACCTTATGTTAAGCCAGTGAACTTTGACCGCAGGCTGTTCTTCTGCAGGTTGTCAGTATAAATGAAGCTGCTGATTCGGGTGAGATTCAAAGCGAGTTCAAAGTGAGAGAAAAGAAAGCCACACAGAAGAAAATGCACCTACAAGACCTGGAGAAGCTGGTTGCAGTGGTGCATTCCTGAAAATCCCAGCACTGAGGGAGGCTGAGCCAGGAGGATGGCAAATTCCATCCCACCTGGACAATTTAGGGAGAGTCTTTCTCAAAATATGGAAGAGGCTGGAGCTGGGAGCTCAGGTTGTAGAGCACCCCCGGTTCAACCTCCAGTATCACAAAGAATAAAATAGAGATGAATGGCAAGAGAGGTAAGAGTAGGAGGAAAGTTAAGAGAGCCGATCGTAGGGGGCTGGGGATTTAGCTCAGCGGCAAAAGCGCCTGCCTGGCAAGCGCAAGGTCGTGAGTTCGGTTCCCGGTACCGGAGAAAAACCAAAACCAAAAAAAAAAAAA
>NW_004955447.1:2173136-2177284 GCF_000276665.1 Chinchilla lanigera | reverse complement strand
TGCCGTGAAGAGAAAGTCCTTAGTAAAATCCACACTCACTTGTTAGGTGAGGTAATAACTGGAAAAAATAGTCTTGGGTGCGGCGTGGAAGGTGTCAGCCACCCTGCCCACGTGCTCTGAAGTGGTGATAACAGAGGCCGGGACAAAGTAGAGGTGAGGAGATGAAGACGGAAGTGCAAATAAAAGTGGAAGTTTTATAAGTGGAAAAAGACTAAGACTGTGCAGGAAGTTTAGGTCCAAAAACTGGGACGTGTGGAGGTGCTGTTGGTGAGGACTGGGCTGCTAAGGACAGAGGAGGAGAAAACAGGCAGAGTGGCTGTGCGGCTCCCAGCACTGTGGAAGAGGACAGGTGGAGGTACAAGCTCAGCTGCAAACCTGCCGGCCACCTTTTCTGTCCGCTGCTCGGAAGCGCAGAACTGGCGGGGCTGGCTTCCTTCGGAGGAAGAGCGGGTCTAAATTGGAAAAATACTGCCTTTAGGGGAGAGCAAGGAAAAGGAAAAAGAACAATCACTTCCCTTGGTTCTGGGGGAGAAGCTTGAAAAGATTCCCCTAGCTCTGAGGAGCGCTTGATTGTGAGCTGGGAGAGGAACTAGAAAAGAACAATTGTTCTGATCTCTAATAAATAAGTGATGGAACTCATTTTATTGGCTGTGCCTTTAAAGTGACCACGCCCTTCTTCTGATATGCAAACAAGCCAGATTAACCTTCAAGGGTCCCACCCTACAGCGATTTTTTTTGCATTTGAAACAAACTAAAGATCGTGGACCACGGATGTCAAAAAACCGGGATGGCAAAGAGAGGAGTTGAAGTCATTCTTGTGTGCGGGGATTAGGGTGCTATCCGTCACTGGAGATTAAAGGAAGACGTTTATTGGCTGGAGTGGATGCTAGAGTGCTTCGGGAATGGAGGCTACCAGTTATTTCCAAGGAGAGACAAAGGCACGCATTTTATCGCATTTTATCACCGTCATCACGGGCCCATCCTGTTCTCTGACCAGAGAAACCGACCACTAGGGCCGCACACTCAGATGCGCAGGGTGCTGGCGGCAGCCGCGTGTTCTTCGGTGAGCTCTGTCAGCTGCCTGTGTTTAGCAGGTCCACGCTAACCACGGTTTGTATGTATCCCATCGATTCCTTCTGCAAAGGAATAAAATGTACTTATTTACCTCTGACACATGGCAGATGAGTGTAACTCCAAGTACCACAACTTCTGCGCGTGTAAAAATAGGTGGGGAGGTAAGCTGGTTACTTAGATAAATGTCCAGTCAAGAACACAATTTAAACAAAAAATAAAGGTAATTTTTTTGTATTTGGGATACAACCCAGGAGTACTCTGCCAATGAAGAACACCATCCTCCTGCTTACTTTTTTTTTTTAAATAGGGCCTCACTGAGTAGCTCAAACTTGCCACGCTCCGCTGACCACTGGGATTACAGGCATGCGCCACAGCACCCAGCTGTCATGGTTATTTCTTTTTTTTTTTCTTAATTTATGTATTTATTTTGTCTTTTTGAGACAGGGTCTCAATATGCAGCTCAGGCTGGCTTTGAGCTCACTTTGTAGCCCAGGCTGGTCTCCAACTCTCAACAATCCTCCTGCCTCAGCCTCCTGAGTGCTGGGATTATAGATGTGCGCCACCATGCCCGGCGGTTATTTCATTTTAGATCACCTTTCTTTGTTCAGGTTTTCTCCTTGAGGTCTCCTGTTGCTCAGGCTGACCTCAAATTCCTGAGCTCAAAGGGCCCTCCTGCCTCAGCCTCCTAAGTAGTGGGCTGTATAGTTGCATGCCACCACAACTGGCTAAATACTTTAAATTAAGAGCACAGTTTTCCTCATAGCAAATGTTTAAAAATAAACTAGACTAAAAATGTAAATTGCATTTCCAAGGGAATTGTAAGAATCCACTGTCAACATGGTCATCATAAGGAGTTGGTTTATTGCAGAACGGTGAGGCAGTTGCAAAACAGAATTCTCTGTGAATGCAGATTTGGTGCTGCTAACGTAGGTGAGGCTCAGTTTAAGGACATTTCGGAGGCACTGCAGTGGGTGCTGTGTCTGCTAGTTGTGTTTACAATGGTCACGCAGCAGCAGTGTGCTTTGCCATCCAGCTCCTGAGTAGTTGTATCAACCAAGTGTTCCTAGAAAAGCAAAACCAAGGGTGCAACCAGGGCACCTGTCATCCCAGCACTCTGGGAAGCTGAGGCAGGAGGATCACAAGTTTGAGCTCAGCCTGGGCAACTTAGTGATTTAGTAAGACTCACTATAAGAATAAAAAAATGTAAAAGGGCTGAGGAGGTAGCTTAGTGCGAAGGGCCTCAGCTCAGTCTCCACAGTAAATAGATAGAATGTCTAGTTGGACAAAAAGCAACAAATAGTGAAAAAAAAGCCAATTGTAAATTAGACATTGGAAAAGACAATATTGTAGTGACTAAAGAAACCTAGTTTTTAAAAACATAATCCTCACATGTATTTTTATTAGTACACTTGTGCAATACATAATGTTTACCCCCCTTGTGTGGAGTCGGTCCTTGGGCACAACACGTCTTAATTGCTTTTCTCATCCCTTTTCCTTTCCTCCCGCTGCTCTTCCCGCGTCTTTATCCTCTTGACTTGCCTGACATTGTAGGTTTCATTTACAACGATCCTTAACCAGAAGGTGCTGAAGTACAAATACGGTATCTAATTTATAGTAAGATTGTTTAAGCAAGTACAGTACCATTATCATTTATAGACTAGCGTGGTGAATGACCCAAGTAGTAAATGATGCCATTAGGGTCCCCGCCATTCGTGCTACCTTCTAGCCTTATTTTGGGGCTTTTCCCTCCAGGTGAGAGTGTGGCACGGTCAGAGGTGTCACGCGTTCCCCACCATTCCCACCAGCTGCGGCCGGCTCCCTGCCCCGCTCCCCGCCCCGCTCCCTGCCCCTTATCCTCCTGGGCGTGTCCAAGACACCTGTGTCTCTCTCCAGCAGAGCCGTTCCAGCAGCACGCCAGCCCCTCACATCCACCAGCCCCTCACATCCGCCAGCCCCTCCTATCCCAGCTGGAGACACTCTTCCCTCCCAGGGGTGGTGTTTTCATTCACTGGGATTTCTGCTATTGACTATGTCATCTGGCCAGGCTGACCTAACGCTTTATAATGCCATGGAGTTAGGCATTGTCTATTTTGAGGGTTATTAGTTCCAGAAGTGTTGATCATGTATATTTTTTTGTGCAAGAGAAACCTACCTATCAAAGTCCTCCTTACTGTCATGGTCCCCGTAGGCCGGTACAAAAATGACATGAGGACCACTTGCACTTCACAGTGAGTGCTGCCACAATCTAACTGGACTCAGAAGAGGGCCACTTCACCACCTGATGGAGTGAAAGATGACAAATACTTGACTTCAAAGCTGGATCTTTTTTATGTATCAGTAAAAATTTATTCTTAAAAATTTATGTAGTTTTGGTTTTTTGAGACAGAGTCTCGGTATATAGTACAGGCTGGCCCTGAACTCACTGTGTAGCCCAGGCTGGCCTCAAACTCATGCAGACCCTCCCGCCTCAGCCTTCCAAGTACTAGGACCACACGGGTGCTCAACCATATCCAGAAATAAAAATTAAAACAAAAAAAAATTTACAGGGTTCATCTTTTTTTTTTATAGCAACATACTTTGATTCCTTTCTTATTGCCTCTGTTTACAGGGAGTTGTGTTTTGTTGTCAAAGCTGGATCTTAAAGAGTGATTGGATTGATAAAGGTTAACAGGATGAAGGAGGGACTGCTCACATAGAGGCGACAGTTTTTGTAAAACCCAAGACACATAGAGAATCTGGACAGCTCAAAGAACTACAAATGGTCTACAGCAGGGCTATTAACCTAATGAGAATTTCAGAAAGGCTAGATGAGGTCAGTTCATTAAAAACCTTATGTCTTGGGGCTGGGGATTTAGCTCAGCGGCACAGCGCCTGCCTGGCAAGCGCAAGGTTGTGTGAGTTTGATTCCCGGTACCGGAAAAAAAACAAACCAAAAAAAAAAAGAATTGCCTTACTGTTGTCCTGGCACTGGTCTGGTTACATCTTGAAGAAGATGGAGTGCCCAATGAAATTTTAAAAAAAAGTGATATAAACAGATTTGCAGTTAGAAATTCAACTCTGGCCAGGGTTTGAAG
>NW_004955447.1:2170212-2173036 GCF_000276665.1 Chinchilla lanigera | reverse complement strand
GCAAGCGCAAGGTTGTGTGAGTTTGATTCCCGGTACAGAAAAACAACCAAAAAAAAAAAAAAAAAAAAACCTTATGTCTTCATTTTAAGGCACTTGAACTTCATCTTGAAGAAGATGGAGTGCCCAATGAAATTTTAAAAAAAAGTGATATAAACAGATTTGCAGTTAGAAATTCAACTCTGGCCAGGGTTTGAAGGAGGCATTGTAGAAAGACGAGATCAGAGGAGATCAAAGGTAATTAGCAGACTGATGTGGTAACCCAGAGAGGAAAAAAAAGAACAAGGACTAGAGCAGCAATTCCAGAGGGGGCTGGACCCTAGAGAAATGCTGCCCCTGCTGAATGAACTCTTTCTAGGGCAACTGAGGCCAGGGGTCCTGGGTAAAGGCCAGACCCAAAGCAGCCAACGGATACATGTCAAAAGGAAAGGCTTGGAGCTGGGGATTTAGCTCAGCAGCACAGAGCCTGCCTGGCAAGCGCAAGGTCGTGAGTTCAATTCCTGGTACCAAAAAAAAAAAAAAAGGAAAGGCTTTAACTTTGTGAGACCCTATCTCAAAATAAAAAATAAAAAATGACCAGGGACCTAGCTCCATGCAAAGGAGCTAACACCACAAAAACAAGTATTTAAAATCCATCCAAGTCTGGGGACATAGAGCACTTGGATGAGGTCTGGAATCATCCCTAGCCCTACATTAAAAAATAACTATAATCAGTAAGCTTTATATATTGGGGGTCTTGCTCTGTAACACAAGGTGGCCTTGAGCTCACTGTGTAGCTCAGCCTGGCCTTGAACTCAGGGCAGTGTTCCTGCCTCAGCCTCCCGAGTGCTAAGTGCTGGGATTGCAGGCGTGTGTTACCGCTGTGCCCAGCCTATAATCAGTATGCTTTGAAAAAAGGAATTGTAACAATTGTTTCAATGCTGTGGTTTGTATATTCCTAGACAATTTATTTCTCACTGCCGGATTGTTCTGACCTAGACCCCTGCTGTCATCTTTGATTTTCAACAGCCTTAATTAATATATTGATTGGGAACTGTCTCAAACATTCTGATGAAGAGTACAGCAAAATCAAATTGATAATAATTAGCCAGTATAATACTGCTTTGAACTTATACTTTCATATAAAGTATATATATTTAATGTATCTCAATATTTTAATGTATTTTCATACCTATACACATTAGCAGTTCTGTTTTTAATCAATAAACAAAATTCCATATAAAAAAGTAAAGGCTTTAATCCTCCTCATCACAAACTGAGGAAATACATGACCAAAACTAACAACTGGTGTTATGCAGAGGATCATAAAGTTCATAAAGCCTTTAATTATAAAAGATTATTGATGAGCTGGGTGTGGTGGTACACACCTGTAATCCCAGCACTGGGAGGCTGAGGCAGGAGGATCACCATGAGTTTGAGGCCAGCCTGGGCTACATAACAAAACTTTGTCTCAAAAAAAAAATTATTGAAATATTCTAATCCGGTTTAATCCCTCTTACAATAGTCTTGCCAAATAGAGAGGCAGAGTATGTTGAATAATTCCCACTGAGAGTAATCCTCTATGCCCCAAGAAAACTCTCATATTTGCTCTAATTAAGAGAAGGAAAAGAAGAAAATGAAAACTTTGTTCAATAGGGATTGAGATGTAAAGATTCTAGATGTCACCTGGATTTCCCTTGCCTTCCTTTCTCTTCCTGAAGTTCTCGGTGTGGTGGTACATAACTGAGGTGTAGCCTGGCTTCAGGGAGAGGTGAAAGGAAGCTGTTCCCCTAGTGATGGCTGGGGTCGGGAAGCAGTCCTCTCCCACCCCCAAGACCTCCCCCCGTTGCCGTCCCGTATTAGCATTTCTGAAGACACAGCACTTTAAACTAAGTTGCATTAGGGTGTCAGGGAGGTGGGTCAGTTTCAAAGCTACCAACAAGGAAGAGCCCTGGAAGCATGACGAGGGAAGGCACAGCGAGGTCAGCCTGAGGGCCTGTGGTCCACGCGGAGAGGCAGTGGGGTACGCGGTGACTGCCTAGGAGCACCCGGAAGCTGTCCCACACCCCGTTTCCGGGATCCCGCCCTCAGCCATTTTCTGTGACTCAGGCTGGGGTGGTTTCCTGGGAAGTTTGTATTTGCTTTTTTTTTGAGAGGGGGGCGTTTTTTTTACTGGGGGGGATTGAATCCAGGGTGCTGTGCCACTGAGTTACAGCCCCAGTCCTTTTTATTTCATTCTGAGACAAGATTTCACCAAATGGCCTAGGCTGGCCGAAAGCTTTCGATCTTCCAGCCTCAGCCTCCTAGTCGCTGGGATTACAGCCGGGAGCCACCATTTCCAGCGCTGTACTTCATTTCCATACAAAGACTTCCTTGGAGTCATCAAGGTGCTTTTGGATAAAACCTTAAAAGTAAAATTAGTCAAATGGGATTACAGCATACTAAAAAGCTTCTGCTAAGGAAATAATTGTTGCAAAACTGCAGGATGGGAGAAAATATAAACTATACATCTGGGGGGGCGCTGGGGATTTAGCTCAGCAGCACAGCGCCTGCCTGGCAAGCGCAAGGTCATGAGTTTGATTCCCGGTACAGGAAAAAAAAAAAACAAAACCTATACATCTGACCATGTGTATACAATATAAAAGGATTTCCAAAATATGGAAGGAACTACAAAAACTGAACAGCAAATAAGCCAGTTTTAGAAGTGGGCAGTACGCCCGACAGATACGTCTCAAAGGAGCTGCGCGACGGCCGAGCACGTGACTAACGCTGAGGTTACTAATTATCGCGGAAAGGCGCAAGGAAACCCGGCGGAGGCAGCGCGGCGTGCGGTCGGAGGGCTGCGGCC
>NW_004955447.1:2143295-2169872 GCF_000276665.1 Chinchilla lanigera | reverse complement strand
GGAGCGGGCCAGGCAGAGGCGGCGGGCGCCCGGGCCCGGAGCAAGAGGTCGGCGGGGCCCTCAGGTGCCGCGTCGCGCTCCGCGTCCGCAGCCGGGAGGAAGGCGGCGGGTGTCTGTTACCAAGAAACACGCGGGTTGGAGTGTGTGATAGAGTTTAATCTGATTTGCACATTTTACAACGCCTACATGTAGTAAAGCACTACATGGTACCTCATTAATATGTACTATTTTATGTTCTGAAGTAGCAGCGAAAGACTTTGAAGGCGCGGGGACACGAAACTATAACCTCAGCTATTCGAGAGGCTGAGGCAGGGGGATCGCAAGTTGGAGGCTACCCTAGACACCAGGGCAGGAGAGAGCTGTGTTCGCGTGCTCGAGCCCCTGGGCTTAGTCCCTGGTAGGATTGCTGCGTTTTTAGGGGGAAGCTCTGACGCCTGGGGTCCCAGCAGACCGGGCGTGGCCACCCGCTTCAGTCCCACACTGGTATTTATTCCAGGGGGAGCAAGATACTGCCCCTTCCGCGAGGAAAACTGCCCAACAGAATGAGCGTGCTCCACAGTAGCACCAGGTGCCCCACAAGCGTGGTTCTGCACAGGGAGCCCGTGTGATCTGCTGTAGCACCAAAAGGCGGTGTGGGCAGGCGGCCTCCGCTGGAGTCTCTCGCCCGCCACACTCGAAGCTGCAGGACGCGGCCCAGAGGCGTTGTCGCTTGGGCAGCGCATGCGTGGATGTGCAGAGGAGGGTGCTGACCGGCGGAGCGGAAGAGGATGCAGAAGAAAAGGCAGGCGAGAGAAAAGGAAGGGTGGGTTTCCTGTACCTGCCAGCCTGGTGCCGCCCGCCTGGTGTGGTGCCGGGCCAGGCCCGGGGCCCTTGCCCTGAGCTACATCCCCAGCCCTTTTCTAGTTTTGGTTTTGAGATGGGGAGAGAGGGTGGGAACCCTCCACAGTGAGACACAACTGCCCCGTGATCCGCGCTCCCACCTGCCAGCTCGAGACCCTCTTGCCTTGCCTTCCACGCACGTGCCAGCACACCCATCTGGCCTGTCGCTTTGTGAATACTTCTAGGCCTGCACAGCAAACAGTATATTCATAAACTACGAGGAAAAATAGTAAATTTTGAGCTTTAGAGTTAATTTCCTTTTTTCTTTTTTGAGTCAGGGTCTCGCTATGCAGTTCAGGCTGAATTTCAACTCACTGTGTAGCTTAGGTTGGCCCCAAACTTGCAGTGATCCTCCTGCCTCAGCCTCCTAAGATTATAGGCATGTGCCCCCACACCAGGCCAGATTTAATTTTCAAACAGCAGTAACTCAGACCACTGCTTTCCACACTTCAGCTTCCCCCTGCACCTCCAGATGCTCTTCACCTCTAAGTACGATTGTCACCCAGTGTTTTCCTGTAAAGCAGTAGTGCTCCATGGAGCGGGGCAGTTTGCCTGCCAGTGACAGTAGCAATGCCTAGAAATACTTTTCTTTGTTATAATGGGAGTACAGGGGAAGAAATATAAGCTTCTAAAAATCAGGGATATCACCAGGCATGGTGGCACACTCCTGTAATCCCAGCACTTGGGAGGCTGAGGCAGGAGGATCCTTGTGAGTTTGAGGCCAGCCTGGGCTACAGAAGCTCCAGGCCAGCCTGAACTGCATAGCGAGACCCTGTCTCAAAAAAGACAAAAAACAAATAAAATTGAAAAAAAAAAATCAGGGATATTGCAGAGCACACTCTAGTGAGCAGCAGAGTGCCTGAGAGAAAACTATCTATCTCGCTCATGATGTCAGCAGTGCTGGTGCTGAGAGAGCCTGACTGCAGTCAGTTCATTTTATTTTAAACTTCATAATCATGAACACCTGTTGAGTGAGCGCATCTTGTAAACGCTGTCCTGAGTGCTTGAATGAGAATGTGATACTTAGTTCGTGGAATCTACACATCAATCTAATTAAGTGGTGACTGCTTTACAAGTGCAGAAAGAGAGAGTTAACTGACTCATCCCCGTGCAAATCTCTACTAGGTGCTGAACCTAGACGGGAGGCTGCAGAGATAGGCAGCTTAGCCAGAAGGCTAGACTTTGTATCACTACCACCACAAGCTGTGTTTCTTACTAGGAAAACATAAATTCAGTGAGAGCAAATTCTTCCTGGACTGTAGCTATGGTTGCCAGCCGAAATCTCTAGGTCTCAATCATGCGTGGTGCTCAAAAGGATCCTGAGTGTGTGTGTCGGGGGGACTTAGAGACGCACTAGCATCAAACCACGGACATCTCAGCTAGGAGACCAGACACAAGCCAGACACAGAAAGACGAGCACCACACCACATGTCCTCACCTCTCTGTGGAAACGAAAAGAGTCAGTCTCACAGGAGACCAAGGTGGCTACTCAGGACTGGGAAGGACAGGGCTGGGGGCAGAATGAAGCTGGACATGGGGCCAAGCAGAGAGAAGAGGGATTAGCCTTGTTCGGCTGTAGCACAGAAGGCTGTCATAAGAGCTATGCTCTATTTCAAAATAGCTAGAAATGATTAATGTTTGAAGATATAGAAATGGTTATTACCCTGATTTGATCATTAAATATTTCCATGCAGAAAATTATCATACTGTATCTCATAAATATGTACAAATATTATATCCCAATGAAAGTAATACAAGCCAAGAAACACTATTTTCCCCCTGGTACAGGGGGCTGAACCCAGGGCCTTTGCACTGTTATATGCCCAGCCCTTAATTTTTTATTTTTTTTATTTTGAGACAGGAACTTTCTAAATTGGTAAGTTGCTAAGTTGCCCAGGCTGGGCTCAGACTCATGATCCTCCTACCTCAGCCTCCTAGAGTGTTGTGATCACAGGCATGTGTCATCAAATCCCACCTTTCTTCTTACCATAATCACAAGAAATGAAAGTAAGTTTTTTGTTTTGTTTTGTTTTGTTTTTTTCCGGTACGGGGAATCAAACTCATGACCTCGTGCTTGCCAGGCAGGGGCTGTGCCGCTGAGCTAAATCCCCAGCCCCTGAAAGTAAATTTAAAAGAGAAGAGGTTTCCTAATATGTGAGTCAATATTCTATTATGCTGTGTTCGTATACACTTAAAATACAAATTCTTCAATAATCAAATAACCTAGGATAGTTTGATTCCACATGAATTAGGTAAATAAGATCTACTTCTTTTTTTTCCCTTTTTGGTACCAGGAATCAAACTGAAGACCTTGCACTTGCCAGGCAGACACTGTGCCAGAGAGCTATATCCCCAGCCCAAGATCTACTTATTGGAGGTCTTGTGTTAGACATGATTGAATATCTTCACCCACAGTACTGAAACAATAACGTCTGTGTCACAGTGCCATGGTGAACATTAAATGCGATGTCGAGTGTCTTGCAAGATTACTAGCAGAAAAGTGCATACACAGTGGAAAACAAATATTAGTTCTTTTCATTTTCTGAAGAGTCTGTGGTGTCCTTCTTGGAGTGGCCTAGACCCTAAGCCTTAGAGTCTCTTGTGCTCCGTGATAGTGCGAGCTCCCGCCAGGCCCTGGCAGGACCAATGGCCATGTTGGCCCCAGCGTGTCATAGGAGACAAAGAGTTGCTTTTGGTCACTGACAGTGGAGTCACACGGGAGTGCCAGGAAGAACTGGCCTTTTGCACCATGCCATGTGGCCTGGTGCCAGCTGAAATCTCTAGGTCTCAGTCATGAGTGGTGCTCAAAAGGAGCCTGAGTGTGTGTGTGGGCGGGGAGTTAGAGATGCTCTACCATCAGGTGAGAGATGCTGATTGTCTGGGGAAAATATATGGAAACTACAGTGACTCTGACTGAGTCACAGTTCCCTAGAGGTTGCAAGGGGGAGGAGGAGGCAAAGGAGAAGGAGAAGGCTCTGTTCCTAGAAACACAGATGTGGGTTTGTTCATTTCTTTACACACACACACACACACACACACACACGCGCGCGCGCGCACACACCCTGCTCCAACTTCAGGGCTACCATGAGTCCATGCAACTACTGAGTTTACAGCTAATGCTGTACTCTACATATTCATGGCATCTCCTATAGAATTAGATTTATGATTTCCATGTTACCTACTAAAGTGAGTTCAAATGCATACTGGAGCTATTGTTTGCATGACGATCATCTGTCACTATGCTGTGAATCTAGCATTTCCCCCACTTTATTTTACTGTTATTATTATTATTTTGATTTTTGTGACAGGGTTTCACTATATAGTTCAGGCGAGCCTTGAACTCACTATGTAGGCCAGGCTAACCTCAAACTCATGGCGATCCTCTTGCCTCAGCCTCCCAAGTGCTGGGATTATAGGCATGTGCCACCGGGCCTGGTCTCCCCTCTTTATTTCTGATACCTTAATTTTAAAAAATACTCCTTTGAGCCAGGTATAGTGGCACAAGCCTGTGATCCCAGCTATTTGGGAGACCAAAGCAGAAGAATTCCAACTTCCAGGCCAGCCTGGACAATTTAGGGGGATAAAATGACCTGGGGATGTGGTTCAGCGGTAGATCCCTTACCTAGCACGTGTGAGGCTCTGGATTCCATCCACAGCACCACACAAAAAAACAAATAAAAAATTCATTTAATAAAACTTGATGTTCCCATGCCATAATGTGGCATAATTATAAATATTTCCCTTGAATATAGAAGTATTTTTTCATGCTCTGAGCTTTATACATGCTATATTCATTTCTGCCTTTACTTCCCATCATCTCTTCTTCAAATGGAGATGGTCGACTAAGTGTTTAACACTCCTTTTTTGGTAAAACAATCCATGCTCTGGATCTCCCTCCTCATATTACAGTAATGCCCTTTCTCCAGCTGAGCTCCTATAGCTCTTTGCACTTAACCCTGTTAGAAGAGGAATCATTTTATGCTGCAAGGATTTGTTCACATGCTGGTCTCTGCCACTGCAACGAGTTCTTTGAGGCTGTACAGTTGTCTATTTCCTTTGAATCCTCATCCTGATAATGGCGATGGATTCATGGTACGTGTGTGTTAAGTGTTCCTGACCGATGGGCTGACCAAATTGGTCTTGTAGGAGATTCTCCACAAAGCCCTTGGGGATGTCCCAGACAGATCCTTTAGAAGGAGTGCATTATAGGATCCCTTCCTGACCACCAAACCAACACTCCAAAATGTTCTCAAGAATGTAAGAGACAGTGAAGCCAACAATGGCAAAAAGAATAATAGAATGAATAAACCAAGAATTGCAATAAGTTTAGCAGAAGGGCAAAAAGGAATCAGCAATGGAAAAAAAATCCAATTACAGGAATAAGACAACCCCTCTCAGTTATAACTCTCAAGGTGAATAGCGTCAGCTCCCCAATTAAAAGACACAGATTAGCAGAGTGGAGCAAGAAACAAAATCCAACAGTATTCTATTGTCTGGGTTACTTTTCTGTCCTTGCTAAGATGAAATACCTGACACCCAAAGTTAAGGGAGGAAAAGTATACTTAGCTCACAGTTCATAGAGATTTTAGTCCATAATCAGCTGGCTCCAAGGGAGGGTGACACATGGCAGAGGGGCAACAGTTCATGCCAGCAGGAGATAGCAAAAGCAACAAGAGGGAGGAGAGAAGACTCTTCCTGTCCCTTATATTGTATGCAGGCTCCCCACCCTAGACCCGGTGTAGTGCTCGTACCATTAATCTTAACCAGAACAATGCTGAACCCATCAGTGGAGTGATCAACTGATCACACGGCCTTAACCCCAGCATCACACACTCTAGATTCAGTCACCTCTGAAAAAGCCCCATGACTGCATGAGGCTTTGGGGCAGACATTTAGACACAAACCATAACAACTGTATACAAGAAACTCATTTAACCCAAAAAAGAAATTCATAGACTATAAATCAAAGGGTGGAAAACAATATTCCATGAAAGAGGAGACCCCAAACAAGCAGGAGTAGCTATCCTATTTTTATAATTTTCTTTTTTTGAGGGTTTTTTGTTTTTTGTTTTTTTTTTCCAGTACCGGGAATTGAACTCACAATTGACAAACTCACAATTGAGATTCTCCACAAAGCCCTTGGGGAGGTCCCAGACAGATCCTTTAGAAGGAGTGCATTATAGGATCCCTTGCCAGGCAGGCGCTGTGCCACTGAGCTAAATCCCCAGCCCCCAACTATCCTCTTTTTATTTTTATTTATTTATTTATTTATTTATTGGTTTTGGTTTTTCTCCGGTACCGGGAACCGAACTCACGACCTTGCACTTGCCAGGCAGGTGCTTTTGCCGCTGAGCTAAATCCCCAGCCCCAACTATCCTCTTTTTAGAAGAAGTAGACTTCAAGTCAAAACTGACCAGAAGCCAGGTGCATGCCTATAATCCCAGCACTTGAGTGGCTGAGGCAGGAGGATCACCATGAGTTTGATGTCAGCCTGGGCTACATAGTGAAATGCTTTCTCAAAAAACAAAATGGAAAAGCAAAAACTTATCAGAAGAGGCAGAGAAGGTCAAAGGAACAATTCAACAGGAAATATAAACAATTATAAACACATATTCACTGAACAGAGGCACCCCACTTCATAAAACACACACTCTTATAATAAAAAAAACACTTCTGGACATAGAGGATCACATGAACATCAACGCAATCATAATGGGGAACCTCAATACCATATTGTTACAAATAGACTGATCCACTAGAGAAAATATCAACAAAGAAATATCAGGGTTGAACCGAACCTTTTCCATTTTTTAATTTTTATTTTATTTTTTATTTTTTATTTTTATTTATTTATTTTTTTTCCAGTACCAGGAGTCAAACTCACGACCTTGCGCTTGCCAGGCAGGTGCTGTGCCGCTGAGCTATATCCCCAGCCCCTTCCTTTTTTATTTTTGAGACAGGGTATCACTTTGTAGTTCAGACTGGCCTTGAACTCACTGTGAAGCCCAGGCTGACCTCAAACTCGTGGCAATCCTCCTGTTGCAGAATTCGAGAGACCAGGGAGACCAAAGGAGGATCAGGAGGATTTATTTGGTTTTAGGTGAATACCAGCCCAGTGGACTTGTGTCTAAAATGGCTGAGCACTGAGCAAAGGAAAAGCTCCTACATTATATACTTTGTTGAAGGAATTGGCACAACCTAGAGGGGGGTTTAAGCAAGTTACAGAAGCTGAGACAAAGGCAGTTATTTACTTAGTGAAAACTTTGAAAGAAGACATCAGGAATTCCAGGATGTCATAGGCCTGAGTTTACAGAAACATAGTTGTCAACCTTATCTATATCTGCTGAAAGAAAGCAGAGTGTGTGATGTCACCGGGCTTGGTCTACAGAAATATCATTGTCTTCTTCAGCAGCAGCTGGCCAAGGGTCAGCCTTGAAGGTAAGGAGATTCCTGAGAAACCAGGAAATCATAGGACTCCATTTATAGGAATATAGCTGTTAGCCTAATCTGTAGCAGAGGTCAGCAGCTACAGGGAGGAGGAAATCAAGGAGGGAACTGCTTGTGGCTAGGAGGAAAGAAAACTGATTTTTCTCTTACTTCCGCTTTTCTCATTCCTCTGATGCTCTGTGTAACAGAGTTCTTAATACAGAACATCATCGTCTGTATTTACCTTGCCATGGGGAGTGGTGCTATTGGACAGAGGCTGGTACCTGCTCAGAGCCATCAGATGAGTAGTGGTGTGTCTGTCTACCAGCGAATCTATAGCTGACTGAATGTTATTGACAAGTAAGGGTAAGAAACAAGACAGGGGCTGGGGATATAGCTCAGAGGCACAGTGCCTGCCTGGAAAGCACAAAGTCCTGAGTTCCATTCCCAGTACCAAAAAAAAGAAAAGAAAAGAAACAAGGCCAGATGTGGGGCACACGCCTGTAATCCCAGCACTCGGGAGGCTGAGGTAGGAGAATCATTGTGAGTTCGAGACCAGCCTGGGCTACAAAATGAGCTCAAGGCCAGCTGAGCTGCATAGTGAGACCCTGTCCAAAAAAGACAAAAAGAAAAAAAAGAAAGAAGAAAAGAAAGAAAGGAAGAAAGAAAGAAAGAAAGAAAGAAAGAAAGAAAGAAAGAAAGAAAGAAAAAAGAAAGAAAGAAAAAGAAAAGAAACAAGAGAGAATGAGACAAATTCCCAGGGTGGCTAGGACTATTCTTATTAGGGTCTTCAACAGATGAAAACCAGCTTCTGAAGAGGGTGTCTGGAGGCCATCCCTTCCAACTCTGTACTGGGACATGGGCTAACTCTTGGATTCTGATAGCAATGTCTTTGATACCCTTACCATTGCCATCAACCTCTAGGCCGCAGCTAGTCAGATTAAACTTTCCATATACCCTTCCTTCTTGGGCCGGGAGGAGGTAGTCCAAGGCCACTGTATTTTGATAGATGGCAGTTGTCATTTAGAGGCCTGCCAGGCAAGCAGATGTAAGGCTCTTGCTACGTCCCTTGTAGTAAGTTCAAGTACAGCCTATCACCTTAAGATGCAGCTGAGCATGTCAATTGGGGTCGGGCATCCCCACACGCCATCTTCTGCCCAGGTGTCTGGGCCATAATATTGGATAATTCTTCCTGTGAGCCATTTGTCCTGCTTCTGGTCCCCTATTTTGACTGTTCTTTTGACCCTTGGACCATTTCCCTATACAACGGGTACCCTAAAGCTGGTCCCTGTCTTCAGGGATTTGAAGGATGGTCTGAGTGTCCCTAGTATGCTTGCCCCTGGCCACCTAGCTGGCAGATGCCAGTAGCCTGTAATCCACATATCCGGTAGAGCCTGGGGGTGCCATCCAGTCATTTGGGGCCTCTGGCTGGTACCAAAGAGGGAAAACGAGAAAATGGGTCAGAGAGTAGTGGCCGTGACCAACTTTGTTTCCCTCTCACAAGGTTTTTCCCAGAGTGTCATTTGTAATATTGTTGCCCTAGACAGATTAATTCTCCCACTGAGTCTGTAAAGACTTTTCCCCAACACAGTGCTTCCTTATGCTAGAGCTCTTCAAACACCAAATGCTTGGTTTAGTAATGGTAGAGTCGTGAGAAGTCGGCATGAGGAGAGGTTGAGATTTTGGGCTGTTTTCAGCTAACTGGGTAAACAGGTTTCTGGCTAAGGGGGAAGATTCAGGCAACTCCTATGGGAAATGTTCGCAGAATGAGTTAAAGACTTGAAACAATTGGTCCTAGTGGGTCCATGTCTTTTTGACAATGTATATATAAGCTGCAGAGGGGCTGGGGATTTAGCTCAGTGGCACAGCGCCTGCCTGGCAAGTGCAAGGTTGTGAGTTTGATTCCTGGTACTGGAAAAAAAAAAAAAAAAAAAAAAAAACCCAAAAAACTGCAAAGGCAGATGTCTCATAACAGCTGTAAAGTCATAGGATAACCTGCAACCATTCAGGTAAGCTTGTCTGTACAATGTGCGGTGCACAAGGTCACAGGCCCCCATCAGGCAGTCCGGTATGGTAGGTAGTCTCCTGAAAACAGCTGCCTCCTGTCAAGTCATTAAGCGATACCTTTTGCTGGTCTGCTCAAGCGTCCAATCGATAACCCGTTATACAGGTCATGCAATACCACTGACACTCATTCCATCGTCTGTCATTTTGTTATCCCCAGGGGGAACACATGTAACGACTGGTCCCCTTCTGGGCCACGTGAGAATTGGGGGTAATCTCTATACTATCTTTCCCATGATAAACTCCTGCATAAGGCTGCATGTGGGCCCAGGGGTGTGGCTTGGCATGCGTCAAAGTACAATGAAATGGCCCCTCTTGGTTTGATGGGACCTTTGTCCTATTTAAAAAACCAGCATTCCCTGTTTCTTTTTTTTCCCTCTTACATAGACCATGAACCAAGCTTCATAAGGTGGGGTTTCGGGTCATAACCGTAGTAGGGTTGGTTGTGTCCTGGGTCACTAACTGAGCAGATTGTCTCATTATGATTACATGACCCCCATGGTGTTCCTGTACATCCATGAGTATAGTACAACCAGGTCCTTGTCATAATATTTCCTGACTATGGGGTATAGATATGATGGGTATGTTCCTCTAAGAATTTCCCTCCTGACAGGGGTAAGAAGACAATCATAATAAAAAGTTGAGAGACTTTTATTGTCCTGCAGCTCCCGTTGATCCTCAAGCATCAGCTGTGCATGGACTGGTCACTTCCGGGATGACCAGAGCAGGGCTGCTGTTCTCTGTGGAGGCGCAGGCTTGCCACAGGCTTGTCCATTTCAGATGGTCTGGATCCTGCTGGCTGGTCCACTGTCTTGGGCTGCCGACTTCAGCTGATGGTGGTGGATCCAAGGCACAATTCTTGCAACTTTAACAGCAGTTGCGGTGGACAAGATTGCCATAGTGGTCAATAAGTGGTCGGATTCCATTTCTTGACCCAGACGCCACAGGCCTGAAGGGAGACACTGGGTCTGCCGGCTTACTGGCATTCTCTTTTGTCCCCAGCCATGGATACCTCCCATGGCCATTCCCAAAGCCTGTATCTGCCTCCATAAGGTCAATTCCCCTAATTCACAGAGATCACCCTTGATTTCAGCTATACTTCAGGGTGGCCAACCACTAAAATCTCATAAAGGGATGCCCAGTTTGTGTGCTGAGGGTGCACCTGACCCAGAGGAGGACCGTGGTCAGGACGTGATCCCATTTCAAGTGGGTCTCTTAGCAATAGTTTTTCAGCAATTGCTCATCTGGCTCATGTGCTCCACCTTTTCTGAGCTCTGTAGCCAGTAAGCAGTGTAAAGTTTCCATTTTATTTTATTTGTTTGTTTTTTGTTTTTTTTCAGTACCAGGAATCGAACTCACAACCTCACGCTTGCCAGGCAGGCGCTATGCCGCTGAGCTAAATCCCCAGCCCCTTCCATTTTATTTTAAACATCTGTGTGAGCTTTGGACTATCTCAGCCACAAACACTGGCCCATTGTCCCTCCCCAGTGTGAGGGTTAGTCTGAATCATGGGATGATGTCTCTTAGCAGTGCCTTTGCCACTTCTTGTGCCTTTTCTGTTTGGAAAGCCTGAACCCATCCTGAGAAGGTGCAGGCAAGCACTAACATATTCTGATAGCTTCCCACTTCAGGAAGCAACGTAGTGGGTTTTTTCTTTCTTTCTTTTGTCTTTTTTTTAGACAGGGTCTCGCTATGCAGTTCAGGCTGGCCTTGAGCTCACTTTGTAGCCCAGGCTGGTCTCGAACTTGGAATGATCCTCCTGCTTCAGCCTCCTAACTGCTGGGATTACAGCCGTGCACCACCACACCCAGTGGTAGTGGGGTTAGTAGTCACTGTTTCTAGAGTTACAGAAAGATTTTCATGTAGGAGACCCTGATGTCAGTCACCCTTGGATTTGACAACCACTGGTGCCCCTTCCATCCATTAAAGTTATAACTGAGAGTGGTACTCAAATGGTCAATTGTTGTCCCAGAATTAGTTTCTCAGCTTGCTGTTTCAGCAAGGCAGTGGTAGCAAGTGCTGTGAAGCATGGAGGCCATCCCAGGATTGCAGAGTCCTGTTGTTTTGACAACTATGCCATCGGGCAGTGCCAGGATCTCAGGACCTAGGTTAAGACTCCTATGGCCATTCCCTTCTGTTCATGGACACATAGAAAGAAAGCTTTGTTGTATCTGACATTCCTAAGGCTGGGGCCTGGGTCAGGGCTTGTTTGGTGTAAATACCTTTTCCTGGTCAGCTTCCCAGAGGAGGGGCCCTACCCACTCCACATGCACCTTTTAACGTCATATACAGGCTTAGACATAAGTGAGGAATTTGGGATCCAGATACGACAGAATCCTGCTGTCTCCAGGAACTCTTATCTGGCACCAGGTGGTTGCAGCTGTGAGGGCACAAACAACCTTTATCTGTTTAGTGCCCAGTTGGTCTCCCCCTTGTGGCACTATGAAGCATAAATATCTGACCGTTTCCTTGGACACCTTATATCCAGCTCTCCAAGGGAAATGAAGGTCTTTAGCTCCCTCATAACAGTCCTTGAGGGTCGGGATGACTAGAAGGAAGACACCCACATACTGCAGCAAGCTGCATTTGTCCTCCTGTGTGGCAAAAGCTTTGAGATCAGTGGCCAGTGCCTCTCTAAAGATGGTTGGAGAGTTTTTTAATCCCTGTGGGAGCCTAATCCGGATGAGCTATTCCATGCCTGTGATAGGATCCTCCCACGGAAATGCAAAAGTGGGCTGACTGATGGGTTCAAGGCAGAGACAGAAAGGGGCATCTCTTAAGCCCAAGCAAGTAAACAAGGTAGCACTTGCTGGGGTCAGTCCCATCGACATGTACAGATTTGGCATGGTTGGGTGAATAGTCCCTGTGGCCTGATTCACAGCACACAAATCATGTATTGGTCTATATTCATTAGTTCCCAGTTTATATACTGGCAAGAGTGGAGTGTTCCAGGATAACTGGCACCTAGCCAGGATGCCATGTTCTAAGAACCACTTTGAATACCTTGTAAAGTTTCCTGTTGTGGGCGGGCAGTATTGGTGGACTTGGACCAGAATGGCTCCTGGCTTCAGTTCTGCTATTACTGGTGTCTGATTTACAGCCAGCCCAAGTGGGTTATCTTCACCCTACACCCTGGGACCTGATGCACCAGCCCATGCAGCTTATCTGTTCCCAGCTTGGGTGACTCATCGGAATACAGTCTCCATTCCTCTGCTTGTGGGACAGCAAGAGTCAGCACCATAGCCTGTGGTTGAACCAGGCTTAAAGTCATATTTCCTTGTGGCCCATAGGTAATCCGGGCCTGTAGTTTTTGGAGCAAGTCCCTTCCAAGCAGGAGAACTGGGCAGTTTCGAAAATACAGGAACTCATAATTGAGCTCTAGTCCCCCACAACACACCTTTGTGGCCAGCAAAATGGCCTCTTTTCTGGGACCCCAGTGGCTTTCCAGTGACTTCTTGGATAGTGGGCCGACGGGTTGTGTAACTACTGAGTGTTCAGTTCTGCCGTCTACCATAAAATTCATCACCTGGGCCCACATTTCATTGTGAGCATGGGCTCCTGGGGGCCTAAGGAGACCGAGCGGGGTCTGGCCTTATCCTCATAACTTTCAGTTCCCAGCAGTCTGATAAGGTTGGTATCTGACTCCTCCTCTGGGGCCATAGCCTTTAGCTGGCAGCTTCCTAGTTTTATAGCTTTCATCATTTCCACCATCATTTTCTGTGCACTCCTTATTTCCAGTGCCCTTTCTTTCTACACCATGTACATTGATCCCAATCTGGCTTTGGTCAATTCCCAAGTCCCTGTCTGGTTTAGCCCTTGCCTTGTCCATGTCTATGCTCTCACCCTTTGGTAACCTCTGCTTGTTTCCCTGTGAGCAGTGCTGCTAACAGGTCTGCTTTCTTTTTGAGCATCTTATCAGCTTCCCACATGGCCTCCTGCTCATGGTTCACATACACTTCAGTGGTGACCTCTAAAAGCTATACCAAATTCATGCCAGCAAAACCCTCTAGCTTTTATAGCTTTCACCTGATTTGCCTCTGAACCTGTCACAGAAAGGTGCAAAACCGGAGGGAGGTACAAGCGAAGAAGTTATAGAAGCTGAGACAAAGGCAATTATTTAGTCAGTGACAACCATGAAAGAAGACATCAGGAATTACAGGATGTCATAGGCCTGAGTTTACAGAAACATAGTTGTCAACCTTATCTGCATCTCCTAAAAGAAAGAAGATTCCAGGATGTCACAGGGCATGGTTGTTATCTTCAGCAGCAGCAGGCCAGGGGTCAGCCTTGAAGGTAAGTTGATTCCTGACAAACCAGGAAATCACTACACTCCATTTATAGGAATGTAGCTGTTAGCCTAATATGTAGCAGAGGTCAGCAGCTACAGGGAGGAGGAATTCAAGGAGGGAACTGCTCAAGGCTAGGAGGAAAGAAAACTGATTTTTCTTGAAGTTCTGCTTTACTCCTGCCTTACCCTCTCAAGTGGGGGATTGCAGGTGTGTGCCAACATGCCTGACTGAACCAAACCTTTGAACAAATGGACTTAGTAGATATCTACAGAGTATTCCACCCAACAGCAGCACAATATATATACTTTTCAGCAGCACATAGAACTTTCTAAAAAATAGATCACTTGATAGCCTGTAAAGCATGCTTAAATGAATTTCTTTATTTATTTTGATCAATTAATTGATTTTTTTTGTGTTTTTTGAGACAGGGTCTCGCTATGCAGTTCAGGCTGGCCTTGAGCACACTTTGTAGCCCAGGATGGCCTTGAACTCACAGTGATCTTCTTGCCTCAGCCTCCTGAGTGCTGGGATTACAGGTGTGCACCACCATGCCTGGTGCTTAAACAATACCATCTTAAATAATCAGTGGGTTACAGAAAAGAACAAGGAAAAAATTAGATAGTTTCAAGAATCAAATAATAATGCCAATATGACATACCAGAACCTCTTTGAAATTGGTGTCCAAACATTGGAATAAACCAACATGAGTAAGAGAAGGGAAGTGGGTCCCCAGGACCCAGAAATGATCTGAAATAAGAATGGAAACTCATGGGAAGAGTGAAGAGACTCAACACAGAAAAAGGAGATGGCAAGCACTGCTTTCTCCTTGAGACCTGATTCACTATGTGGGAGGTGCAGCTTGAAACTGCAGACATACAGTGACTACGGGTGACCCCAGAGGCCTCCGCAGAAAAATGTCTCAGTGTAACTAAGAAGTGAATATAGTGGACTGCAGTGGCTGGTGAGTTACTTGGGTTCAGACATCCCACAGGAGCGGGTGTTTGGCTGGTCGCCATGTTGGAGAGAGGACAACGTAGCTCAGAACTCAGGGCAGATGTGAGCTTCATCTAGTGGCTCACAGTGTCAGGGTGAGGTCGAACTGAGTTCCAGCTCGCAGGAGGTCAGGGAGCCAAGTTCAGGTATGCAGGAGGCACATGGATTGCTGCAGGCTGAACAAATCAGGTTTCAGCCTCACAGCTAAAACCCAGCCTGAATTTCAGTGGAACTAAAGGCACAGGATTGCAGAGATTATCCACTACCCTGCCATAAAGCTACGGCTGAAGTACTGGGATTAATCAACACGGATCTGGGCTCTGGCTGCCTACTCTGTCTACCAGTAACAGCAGAGACATGCCCTGAAGTGAACATTTTCTTCTTCTTTACTTGTTTTCTTCTTTTTTCTTGATTTTTTTTTGTTTTTATATTAGTGAACATTGTTCTAGTTTTTTTGGTTGTCCTGTTCCTGTTTTTATTTCTTCCTTCTCTCTTTCCCTCCTGTCTTCTTCACCTGTTTCCAAAATTTCTTGTAATTTTCCTTTGTCCTCCAGCCTTGCTTTTAATCTCTTCCTCTTCTTCTATTTCTCTATTCACACCCCCTCCAGCTCCTTTTAAATTTTCTTTCCTGAGGGTCAAATTGCCATACTGAGAGCTTATTTACTGCATACAATTTTCTGGTTTGTTTTATATTTTGTTATATAACCACAAATACAGTTCATATGGTTAAAATGGCAAATGAATAGGTATAACAGTTTGTAATTTTATAGGCTGTGTTTGATGCTATTGTTATAGCTGATTGTACTGCTTTAGCTAAGGTAACATAATTGTTCTAATCAGGTGTTCTTCCCAGTATGCCAAGACTGAGATTGCCTGAGGCTCATAAACAATAGTATAAGTTAGTGCCAAGAAAACCAGGGGCTAGGTCATATAGGCAGCAGCTTCTCAGCCTCAATAAATTGAAGAGGTAAGATCTTGCAGCAGATTCAAAACCCAAAAGCCAGCTACACCTGGAAGACATCTCTGAGAATTACTCATTTCCTGAGGGTTCTAGATACTAGCAATAAAGCTACCTGCCAAAGCAATTTATAAGCATCAACCCAGGAATTAAACTTAAAAAATAGAAATGAGAAGACACTTAAGCAAGATGCAGCCCCAGACTTCCAGTCCACCCAAGGTAAACCCAGAGGGCAGTGAAGTGGAACAATTGGAAAGTCACCCACTTGGACTCTTAGAAGTGGTAACAGCAGAAGTAACAAAGCAGATGAATGAGGCTCTAGAAAAAATTAAATCATAAATAATCACAGAGAACTACAGAAATGGTGACCATAATGAAAGACATTCTTAGTGACTCTAGAGCAGATACAGATAAAAAATAGAGGGGCTTGGGAAAATGATGGAAACCATGAATACCCAACATAAGAAAGAAATTAAATCCAAGAAACAGATTTAAACAGATACCCAGGAGATTAAAAATTCCATTGAAAGTATATGCAATAGAATGAGTCACTGTGAGGACAGAATATTACGTTAGAATATTACGTTAGAAAATAAGATTGCAGTTAGCAATCATGAAAAGAAAGATTTCTTAAAACAGCAAGGGAGGCCGGGGAGATAGCTCAGTGGCACAAGCACCTGCCTAGCAAGCACAAGGTCCTGAGTTTGATTCCTGGTATCAAAAAAAAAAAAAAAAACTATAAAAAAATAGCAAAAGACCATGAAAAATCAATCCAACAACTGCTAGATGATGCAAAGAAAAACATAAGATTGACCAGAGTCAATGAAAAAACAGGAGATAGTGTAAACTATATAAAAAGAACCTGTTCACAGAAGTAATGGAAATAAAACTTTGCAAACTGAAAAAGAATTAGACATACAGGTAAGTGAGGCATGTAGAACTTCAATTAGCATGATCTAAAAATACCTACACCAAGGTACATAGTAGTTAAAATTCCAGAAACTCAAAACAAGAACAGAATATCAAAAGCTGTTGGATAAAAGAAACAAATCACCTATAAAGTCAAGTCCATCAGAATCATAGCAGTCTTCTCAACACAAACCCCCAAGTCAAAGACAGCTTGGAGTAAAGTATTTCAAGCACTACAAGAAAACAATCTCCAACCCAGACTGATGCATCCTTCAAAATTATCCTTCAAAACTGGTAGAGAAATACAGTACTTCCATGACAAAGAACACCTGAAGAAATTCATGACCAACAAACCAATAGTTGAAAATTTTCTGAAGGATAGTCCTGAAAGAGATGATGAGGCCTACAACTCCAAGAACCCCTACAGAATGAATTCTCCAGGCAAGTCAAGTAAATAAATGGGGGGGGGGGAGGAATCAACAATAGGAAAATAACATGACGAGAAAAAATCAGTACACATCAGTTATAACCATCAGTGTGAATGGTCAAATTCACCAATCTAAAGAAATAGACTGGCTGGATATGGCAGTACATGCCTACAATCTCAGAACTCTGGAGGCTGAGGCAGGAGGATCACCATGTGTTTGAGGCCAGGGTGAGCTAAATAATGAGTTCAAACCCAGTGTGAACTGCATACTCACTCCCAGTCTGAAAAACAACAACAACAAAAACAAAGAATAAAACAAAGCCAAAACCAAAACAAAAAACCAGACTGGCAGAGTGGATCAAGAAGCAAGTTCCAACAATATGATGCATACAAGAAACACATTTAATTTAAAAATAATTTATAAAAAAAATTCATAGACTGAAATTTAAATGATGTAACATAATTGTCCATGCAACAAGAACTATGAAAAAAGCAAGGTACCTATTGTATTTCAGACAAAGTGGACTTTAATCCAAGATTTTTTTGTTGTTTTTTTTTTTTTTTTTTTTTCTTCCGGTACCGGGAACTGAACTCACGACCTTGCGCTTGCCAGCAGGCGCTTTTGCCGCTGAGCTAAATCCCCAGCCCCAATCCAAGATTGATTATGACAGACAAAGAAGGTCACTACATCCTTGTAAAGGAAATAATCCAAGGGGAAGTGATAACAATCATAAATATATATGCATCAAATAACATTGCACACAAGTATATAAAACAAATATTAATGTACATGATAAACCATACAAACACTAATACATTTGTAATGAGGGGCCTTAATACTCTACTGTCACAAATAGACCAATCAAGTATTACAAAAAAATCAACAAAAAATATCAGAACTGAACCAAACTTTTGAACAAATGGACTTAGTAGATATCTACAGAGTGTTCCATCACACAACATCAGAATACACATTCTTCTCAGCTGCACATGGGACATTCTCCAAAACAGACAACATACTAGCTCACAGAACATGCTTAAGTAAATGCAAAGGAACTGTAATTGTCCCATGCATACTATCTAACCTTAGTGCAATGAAATTTGAAATTAATGGTATAAGAAACTGCAAAAACTCCATAAACACATGAAAATTAAATAATACCCTCCTAAACAACCAATGGGTCACAAATGAAATGAAAGAAGAAATTAGACAGTTTCTACAATTAAATGATAATGTGAATACAACATACCAGAACTTAGGGAACACAATGAAAGAAGTCCTATGAGGAAAATTTATAGCAGTGAATTCTCACATCAGAAAAACAAAGCAAGCTTAAATAAACCATCTAATATTGAACCTCAAACTTCTAAAAAAGGGCTGGGGATATAGCTCAGTGGCATAAGCACCTGCCTGGCAAGCGCAAGGTCCAGAGTTTGATTCTCAGTACAAAAAAAAAACAAAAACAAAAGCAAAACAAAAAACTTCTAGAAAAAGAAGAGAAAGTCAAGTGCAAAGCTTACATGGGGGAGGAAATTATAAAGATCAGAGTAGAAATTATTGTAATAGAGACTAAGAAAACAATACGAAGAGTCAATGAGTTGAAGAGTTGGTTCTTTAAAAGGTCAAGTAGGACTCATCCCAGGGATGCAGGGATGGATCAACATATACAAATCAATAAATGTCATGCACCGTATAAACAGAGTGAAGGACAAAAACCATATGATCATCTCAGTAAATCAGAAAAAGTGTTTGACAAAGTCCAAGACTCATTCATGATAAAAACCCTACAGAAAATTGGCAAGTCTTTATCTCAATCTGATAAAAGCCATTTATGACAAACCAATAGCCAACATATCATACCAATATATCATACTAAATGATCAAAACTGAAAATTTTTACTCTAAAATCAGGAACAAGTAAGGATGCCCACTCTCCCTGAATATGTTCAATATAGTTCTGGAAACATTAATCAGAGCAATTAGACAAGAGAAAGAAATAAAATAAATAAGGTTAGGAAAGGAAGAATTTAAATTCTCCTTATTTGTGAATGACATGATAATCTACATAGAAGACCCCAAAAACTTCACCAAAAGACTTCCATATTTAATAACACATTCAGTAGCACAGCTGGATACAAAGTTAACACTCAAAAATCAATAGCATTCCTGTACACAAATAACAAACTCAATGAGAGAGCAATTAGGGAAACCGCACCTTTCACAACAATGCCTGAACAATGAAACACCCAGGAATCAATTTAATAAAGGATAAAAAGACATTTATAATGAAAATTACACTACTCTGTCAAAGCAGATTGAAAAGAATATCAGATAATGGAAAGATATCCCTTGCTCTTGAATGGGAAGAACCAATATGGTTAAAATGGTCATACTTCCATAATTTTTATATAGTTTCAACTCTATCCCAATCAAAATACCAATAGTATATCTCACAGAATTAGAGAAAACAATCCTAAAATTTATTTGGAACTAGAAGAGGCTAGAATAGCAAAAGCAATTCTGGACAACAAAACAAGGCAGGAGCCATCACCATCCCTGACTTTATATTATACTGCAAGCTGGGCGTGGTGGCGCATGCCTGTAATCCCAGCACTTGGGAGGCTGAGGCAGGAGGATCCTTGGGAGTTTGAGACCAGCCTGGGCTACAAAGTGAGTTCAAGGCCAGCTTGAACTGCATATTGAGACCCTGTCTCAAAAAAGACAAACAACAAGCAAACAAAAGAAACTCAAATATATTATACTGCAAAGCTACTGTGATAAAAACAACATGGTACTGGCAAACAAACAACAACAAAACAACACAAGCAGACCCAAGGACCAATAGAACAGATTAGCAGATGCAGAAACAATTCCAAACATACAAAGCCACCTTATTTTTGAAAAAGGACCCAAACACTTTCACTGGAAGAAAGATAGCCTCTTTAATAAATAGTGCTGAAAAAATATCTTTCCATATGCTGAAGATTAAAACTAGATCTATATCTTTCACCATGAACTAAACTAAAATCAAAATGGATCAAAAACTTAAATTTTTTTTATTTCTACATTTAAAAAAAATTTTTTTTTGTACCAGGAATCGAACTCATGACCTCAGGCTTGCTAGGCAAGTGCTTATGGAGCTGAGCCACATCCCCGGCCAAAAACCTACATATTAAAACAGAAACATTAAATCTGCTTGAAGATAAAATAGATAAAACTCTTGAAGACATAGTTGTAGGTAAAGACTCTGATCAAAACCTTGATTACACAGGAACTATCACAAAGACTCAACAACTGGTATCTCATTTTATTAAAAAGGTTTTGCACAGCAAGAGAAACCACCAACAGAGTGAAGAGACAACCCACAGAGTGGGAAAAAATTTTTGCCAGCTATTCCTCAGACAAAGAGCTACTATCTAAAATATATAAAAAACTCAAGACAGTCAGACTCTCTAAATTTAAAGACCCAATCTAAATAGGGCAACTCAAAGTATAGACATGTCTCTGATGAAGAAGTAAAAAGAGTAAGTAAATATATGAAAAAATGTTCAGCATCACTGGTCATTCAAGAGATGCAAATTAAATCAATGCTGAGGTTAAATTTGGTTTCAGAAGGAATGGGGTACTACCAAGAAATCAACCAATAACAAATGCTCGTGTGGCTGTGGGTAAAAGGAACATTTCTCTATTGTTGGTGGCAGTGTAGACTGGTGCAACCACTGTGGAAATCAGTTTGGAGATTTCTTGTGTCCAAAACACAGTGCCTTTTTTTGCATTTTAAAAATTGGTACATTTCTGATATATACAATGATCACAGGCATCATAAGGAATTTGTACCTGTATTTTGGACAGAAGACATTACTGCCCATTAAGATTTTCTACTACTGCTGGGTGTGGTGGCGCATGCCTGCAATCCAGCACTCAGGAGGCTGAGGCAGGAGGACTGTTGCAAGTTTGAAACCAGCCTGGGCTACAAAGTGAGCTCAAGGCCAGCCTGAACTGCATAGTGAGACCCTGTCTCCAAAAGATTAAAAAAGAAAAAAAAAGATTTTTTACTGCTAAATTTATTTTGCATTTATATGAAGTGATTATTCTGAACACAGAGTACGGCATGTAAATAAGGAATTTGGTAATATGGATTGATTACCTTGGTTATTTGCCCAGTGCGTGCTTTCTGATTGCTTTTTTGCCACAGATACTACCTCAAATTTAGTGATACTGGGAGGGCTGGAACATTTCTCCTGAAGTGAAACCAATAGTGTGACTTTCCAGGACCAAATTCTTGTAGGCGGAGGACAATAACTGCATTGTGTTGTACAAAGCAGTATCTCCTGTCTCCTGTTGTCAGTGCATTGTGCCGGCTCAGGTTGCTATGGTAGTGACTATGACAACTATGGGCAGCAGGAGAGAAATGCCAGAGAGGGTGTGTAATGGCCCTGGGCAAGAGAGAACAAATGGCCAGGAGGGGGATGGCCTGGGGCCTTTGGATGTCAGCAGTCTTCTAAGCAGGGTTCAAAACACACACATACAAAGATCTGACTTCCACATGTCTTTGTTTGCTGTGATGCAAACTCTGGAGTATTCATAACTATCATTCACTCATCTTGCTTTGTGTTATTTGGAGGAAGGAAACAGGGGTGGGGGAAGTGCCTAGGGTACAACCCAAAGGGCTGCAGCTCTGGACAAAGGGCTCCGCTTCACTAAGGCAACTGTGCATTTGTGTGGGTGAAAGCAACAGCTGCTGATTCTTGGGATATTTTTAAGCTGCACTCCATGGAGATACTCTCCATGCCTATATATGGTCCTTCAAGCCAAAGGACCTTGGGAGGATGGGTGGGCTAAAAACATAGGCTCCTTGAAACAGCTTCTCTTGGTCTTTGAGGGCACAGAAGCAGCCTGCTTTCTGGGAAGCGTGGGCAAGGTTGAAAGGCCTCTCATCTGACAATCAGCAGCAACTCCCCCAGCCTCCACATGGTTGCTAGGCGCTCATGAGATGCCCGGAGAGACTTATTTGTTCGGTCTCCATATACTACTTTAAAGCTGCGTAGTTACCATGGTCTCGTGTACAATGTGCACAGGAGGCAAACACACTCAGGGGCTCACAGTGGACTGAAGCAGCTCGCAGACCGAGCCCCGAGCCATGCACTATATGCAGCACAGTTAGCTTTAGACTTTCTGACCTTGACAGTGTCCTTGGGTTGGGAGAAGCCACTTTGAATGGGCTCAAAATTGCCCTTCTACCATCTCCACATGCAGCTTAGTGAAAAGTAGCTGTGAGGTTTTACATTTAGTGAAGAAAACAATTTGTTAAGGGCAATGCTAAACTGACAGATCAAGAAAGACAACTCAGTATTTACTGAGCTAGTACAAAACTGTTCAAGTAGTGTTTTATAATTTACATTTTTTTTTTTTGAGACAGGGACTCGCTGTTTAGTTCAGGCTGGCCTTCAGCTCACTTTGTAGCTCAGGCTGGCCTCGAACTCGCAATGATCCTGCTGCTTCAGCCTCCTGAGTGCCAGGATTACAGGCGTGCGCTACCGTGCCTGGCATATAATTTACATTTTATAGACTGAGATCTTAAGAATTATACTAAACATAGTACTTGGTAAAATGTTTTAAACAACTGGCTTCTAGAAACTATGTATCAATTTCTATGTTGTGATGCTTTGACACTGAGAGTGAATTGGCACAGAAAAGTGGAGACTCAGAAATTTTAAGTTATAGTTTATGAATGTAACAAAAATTTAGCTAGGAGTAAGTACATACAATTTGCTTTTGAATACATGCCATTGAATCCTCTGACCACCAAAATAGGTGGAGTACCTGGGGAGGAATATATAAAATATATAAAATCTTTTTATTTTGAGGCTTTATGAGTTTTGGTAATAAAGGGATACACCAAAGTTCATGAACCTAGGGTCAGGTTGAATTGCTAGTTATATGAAATGAGATTGTATAGCATGCCAAACATTACTTAGAATATGTTCATTTGAATTTAGTCCATCTGGAATGGAAAGATGGGAAACAGAGTTTCTGAATTCAGATTGTATTTACTAGCTGTGATCTTCACCCAATTACATAACCTCCCAGCATTACTTTCCTTTCTATAAAATTGGGAAAATATCTTGTATCAACCTTATAGAGCAGTATAAGCAATAACTGATTTAGAAGCAAAATATATGAACTCTTACGGTGATTGACCCGTAGAAATATTGTCAATCGTGGCCAGAAAAACAATCTTACACAATGAGCTAAGGAGATGGAATAATTACTGCACTAAATATTATGCTATTAAACATTCCTGCAGGACACAGTGCAATCCTCAGGTTCCCGAGGAGCTGTTGCTAGTGATGCCTTTCCTGGTACTTGTTCGGGTGTCTGCTCTGCTAGAGCTGGATCATGTTTCTGAATCAGAAGAGAACAGCTCCTCTGGAATTTTTGAGGCCAGTTTAGTCCCAGGGTTTGAACTGACATTCTTTTCCCCTCTCACATTAATAGCATCTACTTTTCATTTTATAAGCAAAAGAATATCTTTACAGGTAGGCAAAAAGACAGGCTATTGTGAGGGCAAGGAAAGTTCCCCCCACCTCATAACAATTATTTTCATTTCCGGCAGTTTTTAAATCCCCAGTCACTAACAGAACCTGTTTTTGTCAAACCAGAGCCTGTTGATTTTCTGTCATGGGATATTAAACAAAATATTGGCAGACACAACTGTGTCATGCTGCCTACGTGCTCATTCGTGACCAATCTGCAGACAGTCTTGGGTCATCTACACTCTTTCCCTTCTCATATTATTCTGAGGCACATTCTAGGCATGTTATTTCACCTGTAAATATTTCAGTGTATGTTTCTAAAAGCTACAGACTGTTGAAAAGCCTAACTACAATGTCATAATCACACAAATAAAAATCCAGCATGCCAATAAATAGCATACACATCTTTTATTATTTTTCAGGCTGCTCATTTGGATCACAGTGCAAGTGAGACTGCACACAGCACTTGATTTTCTCTTGTTTCTTTCAACCTCTAGGATTTTGGTGGGGGCCTGGCTTGGTTCATAGACAGTTTAGTGCTATCTGGAGGTGGCAGTAGTGGTGAACCCATGGCACACATGTTGTTTTTCTTTTAAGACAAAAGATGTTAATGGATGAATTGTTTTTCTGAAACTAAAACCTCAGTATTCAGGTTTAATTGTAGTGTTGGCAGGCTGGCTCGCTCCCTGCCTTGTAGGTGCCTGGAAGGAGGGCCTCTGGTGCATGGGAGCCACGGGCATGGAGCGCTGGTCTTCTGGCCGGTTCGCTCCCTGCCTCGTAGGCCCCCGGAAGGAGGGGCCCAGGTGCATGGGGAGCCATGGGCGGGGAGCACCAGTCTTCGGGCTGGCTCACTCCCTGCCTCGTAGAAATTATCAATGGTTATTGTTTTACACATTGTTATCTACAAGATAGTTTCTCAGGAAAACAAATAGACAAATGACAGTGAGTTACAGACAAAAGAGGTAGGAGATTATCAATAGTTGTTGTACTATACTTAGGTATCTTCAAAGTGGCTTCTAAAGAATATAAATAGAACTATACATGAGTGACCTAGCCCTTATTTTTTTTAAGACAGGATATTACTATGTAGCTCAGGATGGCCTTGAACTCATGATCCTGCCTCAGCTTCCAAATGCTGGGATTATAGGTATGTGCCACCATGCCTAGCTCAGATGTCTTTTTCAAGGGTTCTAAACTAAGTCTCTGAGGTATCATATTACACACTTACTCTTCCTAACCTGGTCATGCTAATCTCACTTTTGGAAGACTTTCACAGGATCACACACTGCAGTAAATTAGGACCACATCCAGGGCTGGAGCATAGGATTTTTACATCACAAATCTATTATTTTCTTCCTGAGAAACCACTTTGAAGATACCACCATGTATTACAGCAGCCATTGATATTTTCCTACTAATCTGTCCATAACTCTGTAATGTTTGTATTGTTCCTATGCTATTTCGTAAATGGATGTGTTTATTACTGTTTCCTACAACAGCCATTGAGAATAGTCAATGATTATTCAATTGGTCACTCATGTATAGCTCTATTTATTTTCTTTAGAAACCACTTTGAAGATACCAAAGTATAGTACAACCACTGATAATCTCCTACCACTTTTGTCTGTAACTCACTATTATTTGTCTATTTGTTTTCCTGAGAAACTATCTTGTAGCTAACAATATGTAAAACAACAACCATTGGTAATTTCCTACCACTCTGTCTGTAATTCGGTAAGCCGCCCAATTACTGTTATCCTTCTTTTACTCTTTAAAATAATAAAAAAAGAATATAAAAAAATCTATTGTTTTCATTATATTAGGTCCTCTCTCCTCCTTTCCTGCTATTTTTTGAGAGTGCAAGTCACAAATTATTCTAATAACCTCTGCTGTAACTGAGGTAGCACAAGATTCCAATATTGTCTATGAAAAATCTTATGTCATTTTACCAAACTAACTGTATAAATGCAGTCGAACGTATTTCTTATTTGTACCTCCTTCAACAGCATCTGCCCTTTTTTTCGTTGTTGTTGTCTTTTTGACGTTGACAGCTTGTTTGGAGGTTCTAGCAGGGGAGCGCAGCTCCTGGTATACCCTTGACTGAGGAACGGCCCTCCTCTATCAGGGGTGGTTGTCTTCTTCGACTGAGCACACAGCTTCGGGAGGGACACACATGTAACGTTGAGGGAGGGAGGGGACACCCACCTAGGCAGCCAGATCAGCTGAATCAACCCTGGCGATCAATGGGGTAACAGATGTCACAGCCAGATTGCCCTCACATCCTTTTTCGTCCTTTTGGGACACGGTCTCCCAATGCAGTTTAGGCTGGCCTTGAGCTCACTTTGTAGCCCAGGCTGGCCTCGAATTTGCAAAGATCCTCCTGCCTCTGCCTCCCAATTGCTGGGATTACAGGCGTGCGCGCCATGCCCGACCAGCATCTGTCCTTCGAACTGACGAAATAGAGATGGGTAAGGCCTGGACCTCACTGGTTTGGTCAGGTTTGTGAAACCTTCCGCGTGGACGCTTGGGCCATGGTAAGCAGCAGTGGCCTGCGCCCATCCATGGCCCTCTGCCCTGCACGTGGCCTTCTCCCGTCCACGGTCCTCACCCACGCAGGGTGGCCCCCTGCCATGCATGGCCCTCACCCCTGCAGGGCAGCCTCCTGTGCAAGGTCCTCACCCCGTAGGCAGGGCTGCAGGGACACACGCGGGCTGCGAGTTCCCAGGCGAGCCTTCCCCGGGACAAGCCCGCAGGTCTGCGCACGAGGTGAGGCCCTCGGGCTTCCAGCAGGTTCGGAGACCCCGTGCTCCTCACGGCCCTCGACGCTAAGCACGCGAGCCGCGTCCCGGCTTTCCCGCCTTCTTCTCCGCTCTTCTTCAGGTACGGACAGAGCCCGTGAGGTCACACCGGGTCCTCAGCCCCCCACCCCCACCCGGCTGCAACCAGAGAACCGCCTCCGGTAGGAACGCTAGCGGCGAAAGCGGCTCCACAGCTTCCCGACGTCGCGCTGCCCACTGCCTCTGGGCTTCCGGCCGCGAGCGCCACGGACCCCGCCCGGCGGCGGGACCCGCAGTCCGGCCCGCCGAGGGGCAGGC
>NW_004955447.1:2117144-2142860 GCF_000276665.1 Chinchilla lanigera | reverse complement strand
GCCGAGCTGGACCCGGGCGCCGCCAGTCGGGGCTGCTGGTGAGCGCCGGCCGCGGTGTCCCGGTGAGGACGGGATTCGCCTTGGAAGACGCCGCCGAGGGGGCCGAACGCGCGTCCCCGGCTCCGCCGATGCGGCCTTGGTCCTTGCTGACCTCTCCGACTCGGAGCCTTCGGGGCGCGGCGGGGGGCGGACGGGAAAGGGCGGAACGGCCGGGCAGGTGCCGATGAACCTCGGCGCCCCCAGACCGGACTGAAGCCCAGCCCATGCGGAGACGCAGCATTTGGAGATTGTTTTCGGATTTCTTTCCCCACCTCCTGTAACGTTTAGTCATTACATTGGTCTCTGAAGCCTCAGAATTTAATCCGTCTTTATTTTCACCTCCTATCTAGAATATTGATTCTTTTTAGGGTGGTTAAGCAGAACTGAGAGCTATCGTAGAAGGCACACAGCCAGGCCGACTTTCTGTGAGTTTCCAGTATGCATGCACAGGGGCTTGGCTTGCGTAGACCTGCTTGACATGCTTGAGCTATTCTTTCTAGGTTCATCCTAAAAGTTGATCCTGAGTTTGTCAAAATGAAGTAGTTCTAGATGAGAGTACTGGATGACTTTTAAGTCTGTTCTATATTTTAATTCTCATCTACATAGCCAGGCATCTCAGCCTGAAGCTTCTCATCTTGAGTGTAATCCTACGTCGCTCATGTTCTAGTCTGAAGAATTTCAAAGCTGTCTTTGAAGTAACAGTGTGGATGATGTCCATGACTGGTGCTGACAGGCTTGTGTCTCTTGGAACTCGTAAGTTGGTGGAAGCAGGAAAGAGCCATATTTGGCTGAAGCTAGAGGATGGAGAAGGTTCTGGTGCTACTTTCTGAATACAGATACAGTCATGTCCTATTTTTTTAATGTACCTCAATATTTAATAGATTCAGAAGGGTGGAGATCCTGAAGGGTATTAGCTACTTAAGGCCATCTTGCTGTAACTAATGTAGATAGCACTGTTAAGGGTTTTCACTGTTTGAGGCATAATTTTTTGAGCCAGGTCACATGTGACAGTTCACACATTGTCAGTATATTAAGCCCATGTGTGTGACAACCCAAAAAAATTAATTCAGCACTTTTAGTTTTGGTCTTTGTCCATGAATAGTTTAGAATCCAAAATGAAGGCCACATAGAAATAATCATTATCAAAGCGAAAGGACAAAGTTTTGGTTATGTTACGAGTTTTTTTTTGGTATCTTTTCCTGAATATTATTTTGAACTAATAGAAAGCAGAGACAAAGAAAGAAAGTTCAGGATTTGTGAACAAATATTTTCTTCGAATTCTTGGAAGTGTACGGGGAGGGCTGCTCTAAGTGGATAAGAGCAGAGGAAACAGGGTTAGGGAGAGATAGGGTAGCAAGGTGATGAGTCATGACTTCAGAAGATAGAAGGAAATAATTTTTGATTAAAAAGAGCTTTCACTGTAGCAGGCACTGGCGCAGACCTTGGGTATCGTTTATGACAAGACCTGTACTCTCTTCTTTAGTGGAGTTTTATTTAAGGTCAGTATATTATGTAGTGTGGAAGAAGGTTGTAAGTGCTCGGGAACAGAGTTGAGCAGGGCAAGGAGATTTTTCAGTAGGGAGTCATCACTGCTTTGGCTAATCCACACAGGTACCCAGATCATTTGACATCCTTGTGTAGTCTCTGTACAGATGTTCATGATACATTTACACCTTATGTGTGGGTATAGCTGAGACAAAGTTTTGGTTGTGCTGCACAGTGAGACTCGAAGATGGGGGATAAACTTCATAGGAATTTCACTGACTTTGTGGACTCAAATCTCTAAATATCTTCAGCACCTGCTGTGGGGACTCCAGAGAGGGTGGACTATGTCAGAGTCATCTCTAATGATGCATTACAGTTGGGCCCTGAAGCGCAGGGAGCAATTTAAACTGTTAGAAGTTTTTCTCACAGAAGTGGTTGATATTTGGTGAAAGGTGAATACAAGTTCTCTAAGAGAGCAAGGGAAAATGGAAGAGTTCTGAGGCGTGAAATTGCATGTGAATTGTCCTTTTCCAAGTTAGTGTAAGAAGCTGTAGAATTTTGGAGCTAGGTTGGAGCTATCAGTAACAGCCTATGTACCTTTTTGCTGAAGAGAAAACTGCCAACTTCATGTAGCTAGTCTTTTGCTAGCCTGATTATTGGCTTGGCTACAGTTGGAACTTAGATCTCTTAAACTGGTGGTTTTCCACTCTTGGCATTTTATGTATAGAAAATGCAGAGAAAGTCAGGATAAAACTGACTTCTTAGTATCCATTCAAAAAGTATATTGAGCATTCTCCTTTTTTTGTTTTATTTTATTTATTTATTTATTTTGAGGCAGGGTCTCACTTTGTAGTTCAGGCTAGCTTTGAACTCACTGTGTAGCCCAGGCTGACCTTGAACTCTTGGCAATCCTCCTACCTCAGCCTCCTGTGTGCTGGGATTATAGGTGTGTGCCACTGTGCCCTGCTTCACCTTGTTTCTATAACTTTTAAGTTCTCTTCTAAGTGATGGGACCTACAAAAACAGTTGACTTGGAAAAGAGCACTCTATGAATGTAAGGCTCCTTGGTTTCCCAATATAATTTCCTAATGTAAGGTGAATTGGATGGACCAGAGGTAAAATAAATACAGTTGACTTGTAAGTGGAGTCCTTTAGAAAGAGGAGGTTAGGGATGCGAGTGAATGTGGAGAGGAAGGGAGTACTTACTGAGCACTGTTTGAAGTACCTTTCATTTGTGTTTTATAGCAGTGGCAACATGCAAAACCCAACCAGGATCCTAACCACATCCACGTCTGTCTCCCTTCTTCTGTACCCTTTCTTCTCCCCAACTGTAACATCTTTGGCTTCAAGCAAATGATTTAACTGATTTCAGTGCTTCAGTATCCTCATCTGTAAAATAAATTAATAATAAATAATAAAATAATATCTTGCTAAATGCTTAACGCCAGGCACTGGGTGCTTTAAGCAATTAACTCAGTTCAGTAACCATTAGGAATCGCAGGTTTCAGGCAGAGGGAAACTGGTGAAGAAGTTACATAATTTACTTGAAATCATGTAGCTAATGAATGGTATAGCTTATTTGAGCACTAGACTTCTAGATCCTGGTTTATGCTGCCTTATCTGTAACTGATGAAACTGTGTGTGTGTGTGTGTGTATATATATATATATATTTTAAAGGTGTTATTTATTCACATAGGGTTTTGTTTGCTTTTTGGCAGCACTAGGAATTGAACCCCAGGCCTTCATACCAGGCTACGTCCCCAGTTCTTTTTATTTTGAGGGTGCTTGTTACCCCTCTTCCTCTTTTGTTACACGAGAACCCAAGAAGGCACCATCTCCCTGGACAGCAGATCTGCTGATGCTTTGATCTCGGCCTGCTCACCCTTTACCAAAAGGAACAACACATGCCAGTTTTCTGCTAGTTACCCAGCTGGAGGTGTTGTGGTATACCAGTCCAAACTGATTAAGACAGTGTGGACACTTGGATTCCTATGTTATTTAAAGAACTAGAACCTGCAAGTAGTATTTATTTTGGTGCTTAAGCTGTTCCTGTTTTGGCTGGTAGGAACCCTGTTCATACTGGCTTGTATGTTGTCTTGACTTTTTCCTGTCTTGCTCTGGGTACATCTTCTTTGCTGTCATAAGATATTCCACATTGATCTTACATTTTTTGCCTCAGCCCTGGGGCTGGTCCTTTTGCCTGGAATGTTGGCTCCATTCAATGGAGAATGGTATTTAGAAACCAAAGTCTAAACTGAGTGAGGTGTTTGACACCTGTAATTCTAGCATTCTGGGAGAGCTGGTTTGATCCCAGTGTGGGCAACTTAGCAACTGAGTGAGACCTTGTCTCAAGGGGGTGGGGTGGGGATGTAGCTCAGTGAGAAGGCCCTCAGTTCACTTCTTAGTACCTAAACAAAACAAAACAAAACAAAACACCCTGTGAAAATCTTGATGATCGGTATGCTTATCATTGCAGGCATGTTCTTACCCACAGATTGTCTCGTTGGACACTTTTTCTAGTTGCTTTCCTGATCTCTTGAGGCGAAATGCCCAACATCTGCAACTTAAAGGTCTAGAGCTTTGTTGGGCTCAGAGTTACAATCTGTGGTTTTATGGCTTCAAGACAGAGCCGCATGGCAGAGGGGCCTGGGCAGAGGAAAGCTCCTTGGCAGCCTGGAAGCTGAAGGGAAGGGAGGACCCTGGAGGGAGACTGCCCTTCTAGGTCACGCCCAGTTCCACCTATCCAAGTCAGCTGTGCCACTCCTCGATTGGGGCACCTTCCCCAAGCCTTGCTGAAGAGCATATGAGGCCTTTGGGGGACATTCTGCACCCAAGCCTTAACAACACTGGTAGGAAATAGGTATCACACATTCACATCCAGGGCTAAGATCTGTCAATTGCATATGTTAAATGAATTCATACCATGCCCACCAATGTTAAGCCAACAGCATAGGGTTCATTCTAGCCTTCTTTCTCCATTATTATGTTTTTTGATTCTGTTATTGTTCTTCTCATTTTATCCTTCTCTCCAAGTCTTTTTTTTTTTTTTTTTAGACTAGGTCCAGGCTGGTCTTGAACTCATGAGGTAGCATAGGCTTGTCTTAAACTTGCACTGATCCTCCTGTCTCAGCCTCCTGAGTGCTGGGAACACAGGCATGCACCACCACACCTGGCCTAAGTCTTTTTATTCTCAAATAGAATTTGCTAAGAATAGTTGAATAGTTGTAGTATTGTAGTATTGGGTATTAGGAGAAAAATTTAAGATGTATTCTTTGCAGAAATAGGTAGCCGTATAATTTAGCATAAGCATATAACCTAGTGTAAATGACAAGTATATTAAATAGAAATAGTAGTATTATAAGATACTTTTTCTGGTATATTGGTGTTATAGCTCATGTTTCAGACAGATGAGCAGCAGCATGACCCACTTGCTCTGTAGAGAATTCATTTGTTTGCCACTAAATTTAACTATTGAAGTAGCTCTGTTTAAATGTGGTTATAATTTGCTCAAAATGGCTGGTGCCATTCCCATGAATTCTTCCTCATACCCTGCTGGATATTCAGTAGGCTTTCTTAAACTCTTAGAAATGGCACTTTTGAATCAATGAATAGCAAACAGATTGCACAGTGTAAATTTTTTTTTCAGTAGTGAGGTTTTACTTTAAAGGTATGAAAAGAAAAGAAATATGCTCCACAGAGCCAGTATGGGCCAGTTAAAATTATGAAAAAAAGGCACAGTCTACAGGGTGAGGTGAGCAGATCCATGTGGAAGAGAGCACAGTGGCCATGCATGGTGTTATTTTAAGGTTTATTGTTGTCTGTGTCAGTAACCTATTATTAAGGACTCTGAAGGGACCTAATCAGTCAAGCTTGTTCAGCTCTTATCACTCTTACCTAGTGGTGCTCTGAGAGTGTCTTTCCTCCCCACTGGCTCTTGCTTTGTTTCTCAGGCTGGCTCAAACTCCTGGGCTCCAGTAATCCTGCCTTAGCTTCAAATGTGCATCACCATGTCCAGCTAACTTTTTCAGGAGGTGTGTGTGTATGTATGTGTGTGTATGTAATTGGGGATTTAACTCAGGGGTGCTCCACCCTGAAGCTGTATCCCTCCAGCCCTTTCAGTTTTGGAGGGAGGATGGGGATTGAACCGAGGGTCTTTGCAGTGAGTACCCCTTTTATTTATTTTTATTTTTTACTTTGAGTTTTTTTTTTTTTTTCTCCTAGATGGGGTTTCACTATGTAGTACAGGTTGACCTTGAATTCGGTTATGTAGCCCAGGCTGGCCTTGAACTTACAGTTATCCTCCTGCCGCAGCCTCTTGAATGCTGGGATTACAGGCATGTGCCACTATGCCCAGCTATGCTTTGAAACACAGTCTTTTAAAATCACCAAGTTGCCTAGGCTGGGGTGGAACCTGTTATCTTTGTGCTGCAGTCTGCCAGAGTGCTGGGATTACAGGCATGCACCATCACATCCAACTCCTTTTTATGTTTTCTTTTGGGTCTTACTGAGTTATATAGGCTGGCTTGGAATTTACAATCCTCCTGCCTTAGCCTCCTGAGTAGCTGGGATTACAGGTATGTACCACTGTGCCTGGTCCTTTCTCAGTTTTTTTAGTTGGAAAATGGTATGTCATTCAATATTTAGAAAAATAATTCTGCTTCTGTTTTACAGCAGAAAAAAGCTCTCTTGGCCATCTGTCAGTAGAAAGTACTTCCTATATGAAGGGGATTCCTGTCTCTGTGTAACTATAACCCTTGAGAAGTCTGCATAGGCCCTTAAAATATGGAGCCTCTGTGTCACATAGGAGCATAGATTCAGGTCCTAACTCTTGGATTAGAGTGTGTTTTAATTAGATTCTGAGGTAATCTAAAAGAACCTTCTCATTTCAGAATCTTTACACAACAGTAAATGGCTTGCTATCTGGATATTGATTTAAATGATCTGAAAAGAGGTGAAGAAAAATCTTTGGGATGCAATATAAAGCTATCATTCTTGAGAGAATGTTTGAGGACCCGTACTGGTCCTTAAAATAAGTTCTCTATTGTCTTTGCATACTTGAAATTACTTACGTTTTCTCTTTCTAGACTGTAAGTCTCTTGAGTTAGTTCACCATTATATTTCCTGACCTGTTACTACTAAGTATTTCATGGGAAGTACATTTTATATATGTGTATAATACATCCGTATACAGATTAACTGGAGGTTGTTATGGGGAGAATAGTGGCCAGGAGTCAGGAGACTTCACTTTCAGGTTCTTTGGTTTATTACCAGCAATGTGACCTTGGGGAGATGACAGTATAGTTTCTTATTCTCTGTTTGTATGTCTCCTGGGAGAAAGGAATGCTTATTCCATTGGATTAATGTGAGAACTGAATGACAGAATGTATATAAACAGGAGGGTCTTGTATAAACACAGTTATTATCCTAGTTTGTGACATTTTCAAGCCCAGTGTGTGAACTTTTTCCACATTCCAAATCTCGTTTAGTTATCTTATAAATGCATGGCATTGTACATCACGCAGGAAATATTTATTGGACAACTCCTATGTGGAAAGCAGTGTTAGGTACTGGCAGTTGAGGGAGAAAAATAGGGCTTCAGAAATAGTTAGGATGTGCTCGCTCTGCCCTGAAGAATGTTAAAACTCAACACCCTGGTGTTTCATAGATGTACTCCTTAGTATTTTTAGCTCATTAGATCCAAGTCCACTAATTGATAGGATGATTGAGCATAACACTGGGTTCCACAAACACATCCCGTACTTTTCTACCATAAATTTTTCCTTTGGCATAATAGTGGTCAGCTGTGCATCTCAGTACCTTTGCCTGAGGGATATAGGAAGCAGTCTTTGTTTACCCACTTGGTATGACAAAAGGCAAAGGTGTGTGCGAGTGTCAAAGCAGGATTTTCACCAACATTATGCTCTAACAGGTTTTGCATATGTTTACCTGAGCACCACAGAAGGTGTAATACATCCACCCTTCTCTAGGATGTGGCTTTTTTTTTTTTTTTTGTTTTTCTCCAGTACCAGCAATTGAACTCACAACCTTGCACTTGCCAGGCAGGTGCTGTGCTGATGAGCTAAATCCCCAACCCCTTAGGATTTGTTTTAAAAGAAGTTTTCTTTTGATTTTTCTGTTAGAAGCAGCCCCATTCAGTACAATGGCACATGAAAAACCAGATTTCCAAGTTTTGGAAGAGGTCAAAAGTGAATCATCAGATTACTCATGTATGGATGATGATGATGATCCATTATGGTAGAATACATGCTTTCATAACAGGAGTGGTATGGATGTATGATGATGATGATGATGACGAAGACTTTGACATTGGCCGTGTGAGCCAGAGTTCCTGTGACAGTGAAATAGAGCAAGAATCAACTTATATATACACAGGGAATGCAGACTTCCTTGATTCAGATGACAAAGAAAACAGCAATGTTAGTACATATTAGACTAGAAGAAATGTTGCAAAATGGTCACGCAACCAAATGGAATGATCCAGTATTAGAACTAGGTCTGAAAATATAGAGAAAGTCTTGGCAAGGGTGAAACATATTGGACAGAATGCCAGCACTGCCATTCAGTGTTGGAAATTGTAACAGATTATGTTGGTTACTTTTCTTTTGTTGCTAAGATAAAATATCTGATTCCCAGAATTAAGGAAGGAAAGGTTTATTTTGCACACAGTTTGTAGAGGTTTCAGTCCATACTTGGCTGGCTCCAAGGCAGAGAGAGTGGCACATGGTAGAGGGTAGCAGTTCATGGCAGTGGAAAACAGCAAAAGCAGGAAGACTAAAAGGGGAAGGAGCAGAGAGAGAAGACTCTTTTTGTCCCTTATATTGTATATAGGCTATCTGCTGCAGGGTTGGTGTAGCACTTCACACCCATAATCCCAGCATTGGACCATGACTCATTTACAAACTCTAGAAGCCCATACCCATGACTGTATGAGGCTTTGGGGTGACATGCAGACGTAAACCATAATATTTTGCCCTTCCCTTGGCCCCCCAAAGACTCACGCACATCGCTTTATGTAAAAGGCATTTAGTCCATCTGCAAGTTGCCAACATCCTAACAGTTTGAGTATTGCTGAAAAATCCAAGTCTCAGTTCTCCTCCGAGATCTAAGGCAAACTCTTAGCTCTGAGCCCCTGTACAAATGAAAAGTTAAACACTTCCAACATTGAATGGAGTGAGATAAGCATTACAAAAGGTACAAACAGGGATACAAAGCATTGGGATGAAAGCAAGTCCAAAATCCAGCAGGGCAAGCATTAAGTCCTTTAGTTCCATGTGGAACATCTGAAGCAATCTGTGGTAAGTTGTGAGCTCCAAAGGGCTTGGATGGCTCCACCTCTACAGCACTTCCAGTGGTTGTAGCTCCTGTAGCTTCTCTCCTAGGCCTGTTTTGCTCCCTTCTTACAGCTTTCCTTAGATGATTGACGCTTCTGGCTTTTCCAGCCTTCTGGGTCTCCACTGCACCTTTGGCTTCATAATCACAGCTTTACACACTGCCCTCTCAGGGGCACACTGCTTGGCCTCCCAGACCTCCTGAAATCTGAGTGGAAACCTTCTTAACCCCACAACTCTTGCATTTTGCGTGCATCTAAAACCAGCACCATGTGGATACTACCAAGGTCTGAGACTAGCTGGAGCAGTAGCCAGGCTTCCTCCCCTTTGGGTTGTAGGGATCAAGTGCTTGGATTGCAGAGCACTTTGAATCCAGTTCTGAGGAACAGATTCTTTGTGTCACTGCCATTCTGGAACATGTCACTCTGCAGCTTTCTTCTCAAAGCAAAGTCTGTCACCTTTGTAGTTTTGAGGCTACAAAGGCTGGAGACTTGCTGCTTCTTGTGATGCCCTCAGGCCATCTTTTTGATTCTCTTGTGCCTGCTCAGGAGTGGAGATCTCTTCTGCTCTATCTTTGTAATTCACAGCTTTACTGGAGATTCCTTTCTGGCCAAACTCACATTTTAAAATTTTTATTTTTTTTATTTTAAAGAATAAAAGAAGGATAACATAATAATGGGGGGACTTAGCAAATTACAGACAATGGTAGGAAATTATCAATGGTTATCGTTTTACATATTATTATCTACAAAATAGTTTCTCAGGAAAACAAATAGACAAATAATAGTGAGTTACAGACAAAAGAGGTAGGAGATTATCAAGAGTTGTTGTGCTATACTTTGGTATCTTCAAAGTGGCTTCTAAAGAATATAAATAGAGCTATACATGAGTGACCTATTGAAAAATCATTAACTATTCTCAATGGTTGTTGTAGGAAACACATAATAATAAACATACATTATGAAATAGGATAGGAACATTACAAACTTAACACAGTTATGGATAAATTAGTAGGAAAATATCAATGGCTGCTGTAATATGTGGTGGTATCTTCAAAGTGGTTTCTCAGGAAGACAGAGATATGCAAGAAGGATCTAATAAGTAGTTACAGCCTAAGGGTTGTCAAAAATAGCATATTACCTCCTCACCAGTGACTCCTTTCACTGAGGTATGATGGCTGGAAGGAAGGCCAGGATTGAAAAGAAGGACCAACAGACTTGCACCTGTGACTAGCAGCAGGCTGTTTTCTTGTTCCTGCATAGTCATGATTACCCAGGACTCCTCGATGGAGCTGACGGTCTGGCCAGAGGGAGAAGGCAGAGCATGCCCCAAGCCCTCTCATTCCTGTTGGACTAACTGGTAGCATGGGTCTGAGCTCTGGGGCCTCCACCTCAGAGGGCAGACTGATCTCCAGTGGTCTCCTTTGCATCCAGGGCATGGCCCATGGGGCCTCTTAGGGCAGTTCCTCTTGAGGTAGCCTGGCTTTTAACAGTGGTAGCAGATGAATGCAGTTGTCGAGTTCTTCTTGGAGCCCTGGGACAAACTCACATTTTAAATCATCCTACTGGGTTCTTTGCTCTTGATTTGCAACATAAATCTGACTGAAAGCTTCCAGCAGTAGCTGTGCCACCATCTCAACATTCAATTGCCTTGAAATTTCTTCTGCCAGATTAATTAGTCTGCTGCCTTTTTTTTTTTTTTTTTTTTTTTTGGGTCTTTTTAGAGACAGGGTCTCACTATGCAGTTCACGCTTGAGCTCACTTTGTAGCCCAGGCTGGCCTTGAACTCGCAAGATCTTTCTGCCTCAGCCTCCCGAGTGCTGGGATTATAGGTGTGTGCCACCACGTCTGGCTCTAGTCTGCTGCCCTTAATCTTAGTCTCAGGCAAAGTCTCTGGACATGAGCAAAATGCAGACAAACTTTTTTCCAAGGCATAACATGTATTGTCTGGAGTCCAACAGCTAATACAGTCCTTCTTCCCAGCAGAAACCTTCTGAGTCTGGTTTGTCTGTAGGATTTCTGTCAGCTTTGTGGTCTTCTGAGCTTTGACCAGAATCTCCCATACAGAACAGCCTAAGGTGTTTCAGTGCTACTCTTTTAGGTGCAATCTCTGAACCTTTGCAGTTTCTTCCTACAAGCCATTCCCAAAGGCTTTTGAAGCACATGGTCAGGTATAGTCATAGCAGTGACCCCACTCCTGGCACCAAATTCTGTCTTGATTACTTTTCTTTCATTGCTGAGACAAAATATCCAACACCCAAAATTAAGGAAAGAAAGGTTTATATAGCTTAGTTTGTGGAGGTTTCAGTCCATAATCAGTTGGCTCCAAGGTAGGGTGGTGTGGCACAGGGGCAATAGTTCATTGCCCCAAAAGACAGCAAAAGCAACAAGAGCAAAAAGAGAGGAGGAGAGAAAGAGCAAGCCTCTTTCTTTCTCTTACATTGTGTGCAGGCTACCCATCTCAGGACAGATGTAACACTCACACTCGTAATCTCAGCACTGGACCATGAATCAGTCACAAACTGTAGAAGCCTGCACTCATGACTGCACAAGGCTTTTGGGGGACATCCCGACACAAATCATATCACAGACAAAATGCTACAAGATGCTGTGAAATACACAAAGGCTGAAATACAAATAAAACATTCTGTATGCACCAGTAGCCATACTGAAAAATATATTTATTATAACATCTCACTAGCTGAACTGAAAGCATTCATAGATCTGCTGAACTTAGCAGAGATTTCCGATTGTAATTGCAGGAATACAAATAACATAGAAAAGCGATGAGTCAAAATATGGCATAAAAATTATGCCCTTGTAGATGTGAAGACTGATTGTGCTTTCAGTTTAGAAATTTATCCTGGTTAGGTCCTTATGCATATGGTAATAAACCAGATGATGTTGTAAACAGAGTTGTTGCTCCTCTCTCCCAAACTAATCGGAATGTGACATTCAACAGTTGTTTTATCAGTTTCCAAGTGATGTTACATTTGCTTATAGAGCACAAGTTCTCCAGCAAAGGAACTTTATGCAGTAACAAAGCAGCAATTCCAAATGGAATGTTGCAATTTTAAAACAGAATTCTATAGTGCATTCTTCAGTTTTATGAAAGATTTACATTGACCTCATATATGGCAAAGACAAACTGGTGCTGCTGATGTCAGCATTGCACCACGATGGAAATGTTGATAGGGAAACCTTGACAACATGAAAACCTGAGATGGAAACTTTCTACAACAAAACTGAATGCAGAATGGATATTGCTGAGGTATGCAGCAACTATGATGTCACTCGAAACACAAAGCATTGGCCAGTGTTTTACTTGATTCTAAAGGTGTGGCATAAAGAGTTTGATAGTTTATGAAGAAAATAACAAGTGCAAAATACCACAGTGAAATTTTCTGAGAGGATTGGGACTGGAACTCCTAAGTGATCCTTTACAGCAGGGGAAAACCAAAATGTTTCTGCCCAGGGAACTATGCCAAAAACATTGTGGAGCACAGTGGTGAGCTGATAAGTCAGGCACAGCATCCCAAAGACGTACTGCAACAACAAGAAAACAAAAAAGATGTCAGCTGTGACCTACAAGAAAGGACAGAAAAACAAAACGTGTGCTATCAGTGTAAGCAATACTTGTGTATGGACCATGCTGTTGTCATGTGTGAAGACTGTCTTAGGTGTGATAACTGAAGTAAATAATTTTTTTGTAGAGTTCTGTTGTTGTTTTCACTATAGTTCATATAGGAATTTATTTCTGTTGTTATTTTTTAGATTTCGTACACCAAAAACCAGTTGATAGTGTTAATTTTGATGCTTTTTTATAAGTAATAAATACTAAAAATTTAATACTTTATATTTTTGGTATTTTTTTCCTGTTAAGTACTCATTGTTTAATATAATAAAAACTCATAAAGTTAAAATTAATAACTCATCAATAACTGTCCTAAAGAATAAACATGAGCCTTACACACACAATAATGCACCTTTATAGCAAAATTAGCCCTGGTTAAACAGACTGGTAAAAGTCATTCCATCTTTGCTTTCAGTTCCAGAATAGTCTACATCCATAGGTGGCACTAACTCCTGAAAGGAATCTGTGATGTAAATTGAGGTGCTTTCTAATTTTGAGATTAAGTTTTCTTAGGCTTATTAATTCACTTATTCATTTACTTTATATTTTCCAAATTTTTGTTGTTTTCTATTATTATATGTTATGGGGTTATGATTTTTTTAAAAATTCAGGTTACACTGGATGTGGAGGCACATGCCTGTAATTCTAGCTACTTAGAAAACTGAAACAAGAGGGCTGGGGATTTAGCTCAGCAGCACAGCACCTGCCCGGCAAGTGCAAGGTCGTGAGTTCAATCCCCAGTACTGGAAAAAAACAGGAAAAAAAAAAAAAAAAAAAAAAAAGACCGAAAACTGAGACAAGAGAGTTGCAAGTTTAAGCCTAACCTGAGCAATTTAGTGAAACTCTCTCAAAATAAAATTACAAGGCTGGAGGTATAGTTATGTGGTGAGACACCTTTGGGGCTATTCCAACAAAAAGAAATCACTTTTAGTAAGAAATGGGGTTATTGTGTATTTTCATCCCTAATTCAGTTTTACCATTTTAGCTTATCAGTCTTAAAAATAGTTCTCTTATAAGTACTAATTCATGTAATTACCATCTTGTGTCAAGGATACACAAATATGTTGTGTTTAAGTGCAAAGAAACTATGTTATTTGTTGATCTAGTGTTGATTTTTGAATTATTTTTGTTACTACAGTGTATTAATAGTGACTCTGTCCATTTTCCAGCTAACACTTTCACTACTCTTAACATTTTTACAAGAACAGAGAATAGTCCTAGATTTGAACTGCAAACACCTATCTTGAACTGTGGTCCCTTCCCCTCCCCTCCCTTTTCCCCCTCCCTGCTGCCCTCTCCCCTCACTGTTCCCCTTTCCTCTGCTCCCCTCCCCTCCCCCCTGTATCCTATCCTGTCCTGTGTCCCATGCCCGTGGGGGACTCAAACTTCCAGATCCTCAGTGTCACCTCCCACAGGGCTAGGATTACAGGCCTGCACCACCCTGCCTGGTTTATCATGGTTCTTAACGTGGCTGTGTTAGGTAACCTAGAATCAGTATTGCTGTCAGTTAAATGTCTTTGACATCTGATTGTCAGTAAATGAATAATTTTTATTTCTAGATCAATAAAAAAGGTTAGGTCATTGTAGTAGCATGAATTGGCCTTTAAAAGTATCTGAGCTTTGAATTTGGTTCACCAAATAGAACAATTATGTTTTATTTTACTGTAACTGCAATAGTAGACATTGACTACCACATGAATGTTGTTTAACTTTGTAATTGTAATTATCAAATCTCTCCTGACCACTTTTTCTGTTTCTTAATGAATGAATTGATTTGAAATTCCATTTTAAGATATGAAACGTAGTCATAGTACCATGGTTTAATTTCTTCTTACTCTGTAATTATCTACTGGAAGCTATAGAATTGGTTCTTTCTCCTCCTTTCTGTCCTTTTTTGGATCCTGACGTTTCTCTTTGGTAGCTTTTTATTCAGATGAAAACTTAATACCTTTAATGTTTCACTACAGAGATCACAGATTATTTGGTACTTTTTATTTTATTATGATAAAACTTGATTGATAAGTATCCTTTAGAGAGTGAATGATTTGATGTTACTCCCTATCATAGGAATTTTGTTTTTTGATTGTTGCTATTTTTTGAGACAAGGTGTAGTATGTAGCGCAGGCTGTCCTTGAATTCAAGGCTGTCCTCCTGACTCATCCTCCCCAGTACTGGGATTGGAGGCACGTGCCTCCATGCTTGGCAACATTGCTTTTAAGAAAAGAAATAAACCTATTTCTTGAGACATTTAATCTTTTTTTAAAAATTTTTTTTTATTTTTAAAAATTTATTTAAAAGAGTAAAAGGAGGATAACATAGTAATGGGGGGATTTACTGAATTACAGACAAAGTGGTAGGATATTATCAATGGTTGTTATTTTATCTATTGGTATCTTCAAGATAGTTTCTCAGGAAAACAGACAAATAATAGTGAGTTACAGACAATAATGGTAGGAAATTATCAATGGTGGTTGTACTATATCTTGGTTTCTCCAAAGTGGTCTCTAGGAAAAACAAATTGAGCTATACATGAGTGATCAGTCAAATAGTCATTGACTATTCTCAATGATTATTGTTGAAAACACATAGAAACAAACATACATCCATTTAAGAAATAGCATAGGAACAATACAAACATTACAGAGTTATGGACAGATTGGGAGAAAATCATCAATGGCTGCTGCAATACATGTTGGCATCCTTAAAGTGGTTTCTCAGGAAAACAAAGATATGTGAGAAAGATCCAACAAGTAGTTACAGGCCAAAGGTTGTGAAAAATAGCAGATTACCTCCTCATCAGTGACTCTTTTCACTGAGGTGTGACAGCTGGAAGGAAGGCCAGGATTGAAAAGAAGGACCAAGAAACCAGCACCAGTGTCCAGCAACGGGCCGTCCACTTTTTTCTCCATACTCATGATTTTGCGGGGCTCCTCCTTCTCCACGAAGGTGGTTCTACAGAATCTGAATATTGGGCACCCATGTAATCCATGAAGTCTCCGTGCAGACCTCTCCGGAGCTCCACTCGCTCCTCCACTGCAACCTGTACAGTTAGGGGAAGAATGGCCTCCAGGGGGTCTCCCTGGGTATTGCACCAAGATCCTCCTGGTTTCCAGCTCCTGAATGGCTCCCTTGTCCCCAGTCAGCTCAATCTCTGAGTCGTTGGGCGTCGGTGCTCTCATGTTCTCCGAGTCCTTGTTCAGCAGCTGCTCCTCTGCTGACTCCTGACCTTTCTGGCTCTCAAGGGCAGGGCCAAGAGCTGAGCGACCCGATGTGTGGCATGCTTTCCCAGAGGTTTCTCCATGTTGGGATGGTTCACGCACGTCTCTGGGCGGGCCTATTGTGTTGGTGCTTCTTTGTGGCATGGCAGTTCTCAAACTCGCGGCGGCGGCCAGCCTCAGGGCCGGTGCACATCTCCGTGCCACTTCTGTGGTGCCTGCTGCCTGCTTTTCCAGGTGCCTGTGTGGCGGGGCTGCACCGGGCCTGCCCCAGGCCTACGAGGGCCAGCGCACCCCAGCTGTGTGGCCTCCCTTCCCCAGGGAGGTGCCTGGGCAATTTCTTAATGATAGGCATGCTTTCCGGGGTGAGATGGAATCTCAGAATTGTTTTTGTTTGCATTTCTTGAAAGACCAATGATGTTGAACATTTTTCATGTATTTATTTGCCATTTGTATTTCTTTATCTGAGAAGTGTGTATTCATCTCAGGTGCCCGTTTTTGGATTGGGTCTTTGAATTTGGGGGGCCTGATTTTAGTTAATTCTTTTTATGTCCAAGGGACAGTGGGCTAAAATTTTTTTCCAATTTGTGGGTTTTCTTTTTACTCTGCTGGTGATTTCTTTACATGTGCAAAAACTTTTCAATAAGATGAGATCCCAGTTGTCGATTCTTTGAAGTATTTCATGTGTAGTTTGGTTTTTATTCATGAACTCTCTGCCTACCCCTATGTCTTCCAAGATTTTTACTACTTTCTCTTCCAGTAGATTGTGTTTCTATTTTGATATTTAGATCTTTAGTCCCTTTTGACTTTAGTTTGGTGCCTGGTGATAAACATGGGTCTAGTTTCATTTTTCAGCTTGTGGTGAGCTTGATTTTTCCAATACCATTTATTAAAGTGGCTATCCTTCTAGAGAACTTATTTGACCCCTTTATCAAAGATAAGGTGGCTGAGTGTGTTTGTGGATGTGACTTCATCTTCCAGTCTGTTTCATTGATCCTCAGGTCTGTTTTTTTTGCCAATACCATGCTGATTTTATCACAGTAGCTTTGTAGTATAATTTCAAGTCAGGGATTGTGATGCCTCCTGCGTTGTCTTTGTTGCCCAGGATTGCTTTTGCTATTCTGGGTCTCTTCTGGTTTCAGATGAATTTTAGGATTGTTTCCCTTAGATCTGTGAGGTATACTAATGGTATTTTAATTGGGAGTGCATTGAATCTGTACAGTAATATGGGGGTATGGCCATTTCCACAATGTTGGTTCTTCCTATCTATAAGCAAGGATTATCTTTCCATTTTTTGAAATCTTTGATCTCTTTTTTCAGAGTACTGTGGTTTTCACTGTATAGATCTCTTGCTTCTTTTGTTAGATTGATTCCTAAGTATTTCAAGTTTTTGAATGCTGTTGTGAAAGGTATGGTTTCCTTAATTTCTCTGTCAGTGTGTTTGTTTGTGTACAGGAAGGCTATTGATTTTTGAGTGTTGACTTTGTATCCAGCTATGTTACTGAATTTGTTGCTTAATTTTAGGAGTGTTTTGGTGGAGTTTTTGGGGTCTTCCATGTAGAGTATCATGTCATGTGCAAATAATGATAATGCCACTTCTTTTCCAATCCTTATTTCTTTTATTTTTCTGTCTTGTCCAATTACTCTGGCTAATGTTTCCAGAATGATGTTGAATAGGAGTGGTGACAGTGGATGTCCTTGTCTTATTCCTGATTTTAAAGTGAAAGCTTTCAGTTTTTGTCCGAGTAGTATGATGTTGGCTGTTGATTTGTCACAGATGGCTTTTTATCAGATTGAGGTAAAGACCATCTATTTCAATTTTCTGTAGGTTTTTTTTTTTTATCATGAATGAGTGTTGGACTTTGTCAAAAGCTTTTTCTACATCAGTTAAAGTGATCATGTGGTTTTTGTCTTTGGCTCTGTTGATATGATGTATTACATTTATTGATTTGCATATATTTAACCATCCCTGTATCCCTGGGATGAATCTTACTTGGTCATGGTGTAGAATTTTCTTGATGATTTTCTGTATTCTTTATTTTTTTTCTGGTACCAGGAATTGAACTCATGAACTCACGACCTCAGGCTTGCCAGGCAGGTGCTGTGCCCCCAGCCCTGATTTTCTGTATTCTGTTTGCTAGTATTTTATTGAGTATCTTTACAACAATGTTTTTAGGGAGATTGGCGTGTAGTTCTCTTTTTTGGTTGGGTCTTTCTCTGGTTTTGGTATCAGTATAATACTTGCCTCCAAAAATGAGTTAGGGAGAATTGCTTCCTTTTCAATTTCATGGAAGGGTTTGAGGAATGTTGGCAATAATCTTCTCTAAATTTCTTGTAGAATTCATCTCTGAATCCATCAGGACCTGGGCTTTTCTTTGTTGGTAGGTTTTTAATCATGTTTTCAATTTCATTAATTGCTACTGGTTTATTCAGGATTTTTATATCTTCTTGGTTCAACTTCGGTAATTCGTATGTATTTAGGAATCTGTCCATTTCTTGTGTGTTTTCCATCCTGTGAGAGTAAATATTTTCTAAGTAATTGTTGATGATCTAAATTTCAATACTTTTCATTTCACTCTTTTCATTTCACCCTTTTCATTCCTTATTGCATGGATTTGAGTTTTTTCTTTCCTTTTTTTTTTTTTTTGGTTTTTCTCTGGTACCGGGAACCGAACTCACGACCTTGCGCTTGCCAGGCAGGTGCTTTTGCCACTGAGCTAAATCCCCAGCCCTTCTTTCCTTTTTTAAAATAAGGTTGGCTAGGGGTTTATCAATTTTATTTATTCGTTCAAAGAACCACCAGTTTGATTCATTAATTCTTTGTATTATTTTCTTGGTCTCCATTGTGTTAATTGCTGCTCTGATCTTTATAATTTCCTCCCTTCTTTGGGCTTTGGGCTTGACTTGTTCTTTTTTTTTCTAAAAATTTGAGGTTCAGCATTAGGCTATTTATGTGTTCTCATTCTGTTTTCCTGAAGTGTGAGTTCACCACTATGAACTTTCCTCTGGGGACTCCTTTCAGTGCATCCCACAGATTCTGGTAAGTTGTATTTACATTTTGTTTGTTTGTAAATATTGTTTAATTTCTTCTTTAATTTCATCTGTGTCCCATTGGTTGTTCAGAAGGCTGTTATTTAATTTCCATGTGTTTATGGAGTTTTTGTGGTTCCTTTTATCATTAATTTCCAATTTCATTACAGTGTGTTCAGATAATATGCATGGGATAATTTCAATTCCTTTGCATTTAGTTAAGCATGTTCTATGGGCTAGTATGTGGTCTATTTAAGAGAACATTCTGTGTGAAGCTGAGAAGAATATGTATTCTTATATTGTGGGGTGCAACACTGTGAATGTCTTTGAAGTCCATTTGTTCACAAGTTTTGTTGAGTTCTGTTATTTCTTTGTTGATTTTTTTTGTCCAGTTGACCTATCTCTTTGTGTCAGTGGGGTTTTAAATTCCCCATTACAGTAGTGTTATTAGTTATTTGGGTTTCATGTCTATTAAGATTTGTATTATATAGTTAGTTGCTCTTGCATTTGGTACATAGATATTTCTGAATGTTATCTCTTCCTCTTAAAGTTTTCCCCTAACAAGTATATAGTGACCTTCTTTATCTCTTTTGATTATTCTTGGTTTGAAGTTCACGTTGTCTGCAAACAGAATAGCTATCCTTGCTTTTTTCTGGGTTCCTGTCGCATGGAGGGTTGTTTCCCATCCTTTGACTTTCAGTCTATGCATTTCTTTTTGAGTTAAATGTGTTTCTTGTATATAGCATATAGTTGGATTTTGTTTCGTGATCCACTCTGCCAGTCTGTTTCTTTTGATTGGTGAATTGAAGATGTTTACATTAATGGTTATAACTGACGTGTGTTGGCTTATTTTTGTCATGTTATTTACCTGCTGTTGGTTTCCTACCTTTATTCTCTGTTTAATTGCTTGCTGTACTTGGTGGTTCCTTTCTATTGTTGTTCTTGAAATTGTGGTCATTTTTTATCTCTTTCTAGACTATCTTTTAGTAGTCTTTGTAGGGTTGGTTTGGCGTACATGAAGTTTTTCAGTTATTCTTTGTCATGGGAATCTTTTATTTCTCCATTAAATTTGATGGATAGTTTTGCAGGATACAGCAGTCTGGGTTGGACGTTTTGTTTTAGGACCTGGAATACTTCAAGCTCTTCTTGATTTGATGGTTTGTGTTGAGAAATCTGATGTGATTCTCATGGGCTTTCCTTTATATGTGTTCTGTTTCTTTTCTCTAACACCTTTTAATATTCTGTTCTTTTGCCAGATTTCTGGGATCTCGATTATTATATGTCTAGGTGTAGTTTTTGGTTCTTGGGAGTAAACCCAGGGCCTTTATACTTAGCTACATCCCCAGCTCAGTAAGTTGCTAAGGTGCACAGGCTGAACTCAGACTTGTGATTCTCTTGCCTCAGCCTCCCAGGGTGCAGTTCTATGCCACCATGCCCAACATAGGGCAGGTATTCTTTTTTTAAAATATTTTTTTTACTGTACAGAGAAAAAATAGAACTTCAAAACAAGATAGTAGGAGGGTAACAATGTTTAATACATTGCATATTATCTTTCAATTAGTTATTAAGAGTATAAGATGTAGGCATTTAATTGTCCAAACAATATTAGCACAAGCCTTCTTTTCAGTGAACTAAGAGAAATTAGTTGTTTAACTATCGTGTGTGTGTGTGTGTGTGTGTGTGTGTATAATACAGTATATATATATATATATATATATATATATATATAATATATATAAACTTTTGTCTTTCCCTTCTTTAGGGCCAGTGTTCTTTATTGGGGTTTTTAAATGTATTTTATTTTACCACTTCCCTCAATTCCTGTGTGTAAAATATCATGTGTTTTATATCTTTGGAGAGAAAATTCATTTTGTCTTTCAGTTTATCAAGGGCTCAAAAAAGTTAATAATTAGAGGCAGAGAGGTCTGTTATGAAAGATTTTATGAGCATTTTGAGAGGTATTTTTTACATAGTATCTTGATTACTTTCTCACTGCTGAGACAAAAATACCTGACACACAAAGCTAAAGGAGGTGTGAGTTATTTTAGCTTACCATTTTGTTGTTGTTGTTTGAGACAGTGTCTTGCTCTGTATTTCAGGCTGGTCCTGAACTCACTCATAGCCCAGGCTGATTTTGAACTCATGGGGATCCTCTTGTCTCAGTCTTTTGAGTGCTGGGCTTAGAGATAGATATGTGCTACCATGCCCAGCTAACTCAGTGTGTAGAGGTTTTAGCTCAGAGTTGGCTGGCTCCAAGACTGATGTGGCAGAGGGCAGACAGTTCATGCCAGGGCAGGCCAGAAGGCAGCAGGTAGCAAACAACAGCAGCAAGCCTCCCTTTCCGTTATATATCCCATCAGGCTACCAGCCTTTTGCACCCTGGGTGAGGTTTACCATTACTCACACCCAGAACCGTGCTAACCCAATGAAGTACTGAGGTTTCAAGTGTGCAATTTGATTAAACAAACATACTCACTTGTGTAACCCACATCCCTTTCAAGCCCTTGAATAGTTTGATTACCTCAAGAGGTGTTTTACTTTTAAAAATAAAACCAAAGGACATCTTTTGGGTGTTTGATATAAGTATGCACTTTGCTTCACCATGATCTAAGTATACCATTAATGAAAAGAGTAGTTCACCTTTTATGGAAGAAGAACAAGCATTTGAGCTCTTGCTGTCTCCACTTGCTGCTAGTTTTTCCCATTGGATAACAGAACTGCTTTACCTGTGATGATCTTTTAGGTGAGCAAGGAACTGGAATGACATCTACTGCCTCTGCTCCTTCATCCTTAAGGTTAATACTGTTCACTGCTTACATACTGCTGAGTAAACTGCTAATGTAAGATAGTGAAAGAGCTTTAATGAACTTTCCTAAAGATTGGTCAGTGTCTTGGTTACTTTTCTCTCCTTGCTGAGACAAAATACCCAACACCCAAAATTAAGGAAGGAAAGGTTTATTTAGCTTACAGTTTGTGGAGGTTTCAGTCCATACTTGACTGGCTCCAAGGCAGAGTGGCACATGGCAGAGGGCAAAAGTTCATGGCGTAAGAAAACAGCAAAGGCAAAAAGAGCAAAAGGGAGGAGTGGCAGCAAGCATCCTCTTTCCCTCCCTTAAATTGTATGCAAACTGCCCACCCCAGGGTGGATGTAGCTCTCACTTCCATAATCCCAGCATTAGACTGTGGATCAATCAAATATCTAGAAGCCCATCCCATGACTGCATGAGGATTTGGGGGGACATGCAGACACAAACCATAACAGTCATGGTGTAGTAACTTAAAAAAATCAGTAATTATTATCATTTATTACATTACAAGGTAGCTTCTCAAAAAGCCCCCAAACAAATAAAGACTTATAGGACCTGCTTCTAAATTGTACATGGGCATAGACAAGACAGATGAGTTCATACAGTTCTTATTTGGTAACTATAGTAGCAGAAGACGTGTAGAGTACAGCAATACTTGCAGGAAGGAGAGGTTAATTTGATGGGAATAGCCAAGGAAGGGTATTTTCTTTGAGAAGGCTATCAGTAGGTTTATGTCATGAAAATTGATTGAATCAGTTGTATCTGTTTTTCCTCTATGAGTGCCATTAATTGTCCTTCAAATGGCTGGAGACTAATCCAGATTTTGGGGGGCCTCTTTGAGAAAATGAATAAAACATGATAAAAAGGGCTGGGGATTTAGCTCAGCGGCAAAAGCGCCTGCCTGGCAAGCGCAAGGTCGTGAGTTCGGTTCCTGGTACCGGAGAAAAAAAAAAAAAAAAAAAAAAAAAAAAAAACATGATAAAAAAAAATTAGGTAGGAAAAGGCATGTTTAGAATGAGAAAATGACAAGTTACAAAGTTAATAAAAGTGGCAAGATCTGTCAACTGACAAAATATAGAAACATTTTTATTAGTCAACCACCTGATACCTAATATTTTTCATAAATGTACATGGGCATAGACAAGACAGATGAGTTCATACAGTTTTGTTGTTTTGAGACAGGGTCTTTGCAGTGCTAGTGCAGGCTGCCTTGAACTTGTGGCAATCCTCTGTCTCTGTCTCCCGAGTGCTGGGATTATAGGCATGTGCCCCCATGCCCAGCTTGCTCTTTTACCTTTTTATTATTTCTTATGTCAATGATTTAGTAAAATACATAGGATCGCTTCTTTCTTTCCTTTTTTTATTCTATTTTTTTAATTTTTAAATTATTTTTAAATTTTATTTTTATTTTTTCTTTATTTTACTTTATTTTATATTTATTTGTTTATTTACTCTTTTATTTTTTATTTTTGAGGGGCATTGAAGCCAGGGACTTCACACCAGGTTTCATTGCCAGTCCTTACTGATTTGTTGATTGATAGACAAAGTCTCACTAAATGCCTGGGCTGGGCTTGAATTTCAAATCCTCCTGTGTCAGCCTCCGAATCTACTGGGATTATAAACATGCACCACCAGGCCTGTCTAAGGATTGATATTTTCTTTCTTTTTTTTTTTTAGGATCGATATTTTCCACAGAGTAAAAGGATTATATCTTTTCCTTTAGTATGGTAGATCAAGATGTTATTGTTAATGATAGAGTGGAAAAGTTTGAGATCTACAACTTATTGGTAATATAACATTTTAAGATTGCTGCTAAGTTTGAGGAAAACCCTCAAATTTTTCCATACATGAACTGCAATGTTCCTACATGCTTCAGTGCCAGTGCCCTGTGGAGCTTATAGAGTATTAGATGACTCTTGTCCTACCCGTTGGTGTTCTACCAGATAAGACAGCACACTGGATAGCAGGAAGATTTTTGGAAGTTATTCCTGTGTCCAGAGTAGCAATGGTCTAAGCTTACATGGAAGTGATTGCATACTGTGTGGACCCTAAAATAAGTCTATACTCACCTCATTTTTCTCAACTAAATAACTGGAATATTTCACTGCGCAAGTAGGAATTATGATGGGGATGAAACCAGAACAGTGTTCTTAACTAATTGCCCATGTGTTTTTTTTGTGGCAACGTACAACTATGGGAACAGATTGTTAGAGCTCCATTCAGTGCCCCTTTCTAATACTTTGTTATTGAGGGTCCCTGGAGGTTAATCTCTTGGTGTCTTGATAAACTCAATTCTGCAGTCTTGCACTCAGACTCCGTTTGTTTAGTTGTACTGCTGAAATGTTAGTTTAAAATATAAGATGTATATTACTAGTGAGTGTGTGCTACAGAGAAGTAGTGGTGAACCTATGGCATGCATATTGTTTGTTTTTAAGACAAAAGATGTTAATGTATGCATTATTGTTTTTAAAACTGAAACCTCAGTATTCAGGTTTCATTGCAGTGTTGGCACTTTACAATAAATAAGTGGGTTTTGAGTTGCAGTTTGGCACTTGGCCTCTAAAAGATTTGCCATTCCTGCTATATACTGTACTACTTATATCTGTCACTTTTAGCCCTAGAAAGTAAAAAGAAGTTCAAGTAAAGCTGCAAAGAAATTTTAGTAAATGTCACAGTATTTGCTGTACTTTCACATTTTAGTCCTTTATCAGCTTAATAACCATCGAAGATCTGTTCTGACCTAGTCCTCTATGGCTGTGGAGATAGAGTGACAGTCTTTGCCTTGCAGAAAATCCCGGTACATTGTAAAGTGGACGTATTACCCAGACAAGTCATCCTTACTCATCAGAGGATATCAGGGAAGCTTCAAAGGAGAGTGAGTGGTTTGTTCTCTGAGGATAACTAGACATTATCTGATGAAAAAAGAAATTTCAGTTCAAGTTGTTTGGGATATAGAGGAATTCACTCTTTGGTGTTTGTTTGTTTTAACCAGGCTGGCTTCTTTAAGAATTCAACTTTTAAAGCATTTAGACTACAAAACTGCATTGATTATATTATTAATTAATTTTTTGAGACAGGGTCTCACTGTGTAGTTTATTTAGGCTGGCCTTGAACTCACTTATATAGCCCAGGCTGGCATCAAATTCACAGTGACCCTCTTGCCTCAGCCTCCGGAGTGCTGGGATTACAGGTGTGCTGTGCCATCACACCAGGCTATCATTGATTATATATTAAATGTCTGTTGTGTTACTGCTTCCTATTTGTAGGCAAATGCTAGGCTACAAAAACTGGGTTAACCTTTTTCTAGAGTTAAGTTGAGATCTGTAGAAGATTGTTCCAGTACTGCCAAGGTTGCAGACAGTCTTTTATTGTACCCATCTAATGGCCTGTGGTTTTGGATTGTATGTAAGGGGAGATTCTGTTCTAGAAGTTACCCTTTTTTATTTCAAGGGAATACTTTTTTCTTTAACTAGTGGCAAAGTTTTTCAAGAAAGTAAAAATGAAGGGTGGGAGAGAAAGTGGCTTTCCAGAGCAAGCTTGGACTGAATGAGTAGAAAAACAGGGTAAGAGTAAAGGTAAAAGTACATGCTACATCTGGGAAACACAATGTGGGCTATTGTGGAAAGCTATGATGGCAGTGGCTTATAGTGGCTGCTTTTTAGGCTGTCCATGTCTCGAGGAAACCTGTGGGAATGTTTGCATCCAGGTACTGTGAGGCAGTTCAGAGATCCTATGCCCAAGGCTGTCATGTCTAGCCATTGAAGGAAGTACGTATTTTTAAAGTAGGGTTAAAGTTAACTGTATAGTCTGCAGGGAAACTACAGTTTACTCAGCTACTTTGGTATAAAAGCCACCCCTCACCCTATGCCTACCCCAAAAGCATGCACATGAGGTTAGGGATAGATTTGCTTAGAATTGCTAAGATGTCTTACTTAGGTGGTTTTACATTTTTTAATTTGGAGATGGTGTCTCACTAAGTCACTAAGTTGCCTAGGCTGGACTTGAACATTCCCCCTGATTTCAGCCAGCCAGTCCTTTTCTTTTCTTTTCTTTTCTTTTCTTTTCTTTTCTTTTCCTTTCCTTTCCTTTCCTTTCCTTTCCTTTCCTTTCCTTTCCTTTCCTTTCCTTTCCTTTCCTTTCCTTTCCTTTCCTTTCCT
>NW_004955447.1:2071264-2116478 GCF_000276665.1 Chinchilla lanigera | reverse complement strand
CTTCCTTCCTTCCTTCCTTCCTTCCTTCCTTCCTTCCTTCCTTCCTTCCTTCCTTCCTTCATCTCTCTCTCTCTTTCTAAACTAATGTTAAAATCTTTGTTGTCTTGTTTATTGTTGATTTTTTTTTTTTTAATAAAAGCTCAGTGTAATAAGATTCTTTTTCAGTGTCATTTTAAAGACAGTATACATTTACTTGGTATTTTCTTAGGTTCCAGCTTGTTTGTTGGATACTGGAGACTCAGGGTGTCTTTGTATGGTTAATACCGTTGAGTAACTCACAAAGCAGGGAGAGAAACGTAAACAAAGGCAAAGAGGTGGTATCTTAAGCTGACCTTTTATGGATGAGTAGAAGTGTGGCAGGGGAATAACATGAGGATAGGTGTTTTATTTATATCTAGACATGTGATGTAAACGTGCATATATTTGTAACATATACATAGAGTCAGTCATTCATTCACTGAATGACTGTCAGTTCCTGTGTTAGGCATCTGGTTTGTGACAGTTGCCTCAAAACGAAGGTGCTTTAAATTGGTGATCATCCCTAGTTTTTTAGTTGTGCTCTGAGGGAAGTTGTATGATTTGAGACTTCACAGCCAGTGAAGTTAAAAAACAGGTTCTGAAACTACATCTAAAGGTCCCTAAATGTTTCTTGATTGAAATACCCCTGTATTTGGAATTACTGCTTACTCAGTTGCCAGGTTGATACTCATTCCAAGTTCTGCATATGCAACTTTTGGTTTCATTCTTAAGTAGTCTAGCATTTTTCAGGATTCTGTAAAACAGTTGCTGCTGCTGCATGGAAAACACTCAGCTTTTCAACTATGGGCGTTTCCTAAAATCTCAGGTGGTTTTAGTGTCTGTTTACTGACTAGAATAGTGGATTAGTGCTCGGCAAAGGAGTCTAACTTTATTCAAGTCAGACTTAGAGGGTACTGTATTTAGAAATAGGTGATTAAACTTTACTTTCATGAATAACTGAGATGGAAACTAATTGCTCTTTGCTTGGGAAGTGTTACATAATTTTCTAAGGATTAGGTTATAAAAATTTATGGGATATTTCATAAGTACTGAATTGACCCATTCTTGTACAAAGTGACTATTACACTATAAAAATGAAGTTTTATTTATATGCTTTAAATTGAGAGGCAGCACAGCACTTTTTAATATATTGGTGTATTGTTCCCTAATATGTATTAAAGAGCAGGATGCTAAAATATGCAAGAAAGTTTCCATGACTAAGAAACGCTTAGGAAAACCCTAAGGCTTGATCCTAAACTCCTTTCTTCATGGTGAGAATTCTCATAGCTTATAAACTGTTTGTTGTTTTAACAGTGTTCCACTGCAGTGATGAACCTTTTAGAGATGAGTGTCCAGTCTGCAACCCAAGACCCACTTTTTTATTGTAAAGTTCCAATACTGCAGTTAAACCTGAATACTGAAGTTTTAATTTAGAAAAAACAACTCATACATTAACATCTTTTGTCTTTGTGCTAATTGTTGAGGATACAACTAGTTACCTTCTGACAGATGATCACCTTTGAACCTGGGGTTTGTATTCATAACTACCTACCCTAACATATCCATTTGGATGTCCAACAGTTATCTCAGGTAACTATGTCCAAAACCCATCTTTCCATATCAGTACCAGTAACTGGCCTACTTGCTGTCTAATGCTAAAAACCCAAGTGTCATCCTTGATGTTTTTACTGCTTTCTGCAAATGAAATCTGATAGTCCTGTTGATTCTACCTGCAGATATCTGGAATCTCTTTTCTAATCCCACTAGTCCAAGCCATCATTCTTTCTTTGTTTTAGTAGTGTTCTAATTGGTTTTCTTGTTTTCATTTTTGCCCTCATTCCAGTCCATTCTCTGCAGGCTTCTAGAGTGATTTTTTTCCTCTTATGATTATTGATTTTTTTTAAGTAGATAAAAATTGGAATTATATTGGACAAGATATTTTGCAGGATGTATCTACTGTTGAATGACTAAATCAACCTAATAAGCAGGTGTATTACCTCACTTACCTACCATTTATTCATGGTAGGAATACTTACATAATATCTGCTCTCTTAGAAGGCATGGTGGCACACACTTGTAATCCCAGTTCTTGGGAGGCTGAGGGATGAGGTCAAAGCCAACTTGGACCACATAGCAAGTTCAGGGCTAGCTGAAATTTTGTATTCTTTGACTAACATCTCCCCAGTCCTCATACCTCACCAGCACCTGGTACTCACCATTCTAGACGCTTTTCTATGAGGTTGACTTTTTTATTTTTTATTTATTTTATTTTATTTTTTTGGTTTTTCTCCGGTACCGGGAACCGAACTCACGACCTCGCGCTTGGCAGGCAGGCGCTTTGCTGCTGAACTAAATCCCCAGCCCCTAGGTTGACTTTTTTAGATTCCTCAAATAAATGCAGTCATGTGGTGTGTGTCTTTCTGTTACTGGCCTGTCTGAAATAACAGTACCTTCCAGGTATCCATGTGTCTCAAAAGATAGGATTTCCTTCTTTTTAAAGGCTATTGTGTATATATGCCACAGTTTCTTTATCCATGTAACTATTGATATTTGATTAATTCTGTATCTTGACTGTTCTGAATGATGCTGCCTTAAGCAGAAAGTGGAGATACCTCTTTGATATACTGATTTTATGTCCTTTGGATATATACCTGGTGGGATTGTTTTTGATTTTTAGAGGAACTGCTATATTTTTCATGATGACTTCTTAATTTACATTCCTACCAACAATTTACAGGTATTTCTTTTTCTACAGTATCTGTTTTTGATTGTCAAAGAATATTTTGTATTATCAATTAGACTATTATGAGTTCAGGGTGAGCCTAAACTGTCTGTCAAGCTCATGCTAGCCTGGACTCTGTAGTGAGAACCAGCTAACTATGGACTGAGACCTCTACAAACTTTGGGCTACAATTAATCTTTTTTCCTTACAGTCTTAACTGTGTTTGAGCAATGACAAGGTAACTAGGGCAGTTGTGTAAATAGCTAATCATGACTCTCCAACTCTAGCACGTTTTAATCATCACCCAGAAGGGACACTGTATCATTAGTAGTAATAACTACATCTCTTCCTCTTTCTGATCCCTGGCAACCATAACTTCCTTTCATGAATTTGCCTACTTTGCACATTTCATATAAGTGGAATCATACAATATGTGATAATCGCACAGAGTCTGCCAGTAAAATATATACACACTTCAGCAGTTTGCATACTAATAAATGATTATAAGCCACCACTTTGAGCAACTCTTTTAATTGTAGAGGCCAAAGGTAACATATTAATCTCATGATGTTTCAATAAATTAAAATAAATTTCTTTCCTTTTTTTTTGTCCCAGGAATCAAACTCGCAACCTCAGTCTTGCCAGGCAGGTGCTGTGCTGCTGAGCTAAATCCCTGGCCCTTAAATTTCATTGAATTAAAATATTTATACAGGTTTTTAGGACTCTATTTTGTGTCTGAGTTCTTTTCAGTTAGCATAATATTTGCAAGATTCATCCGTGTTATAGTATGCTTAGTATTTCTTTATTCATTAAGGCTGAATAATATTGTGTGGATATACCACCTTTCATGTACCAGTTTATCACTTGGTGGACATTTATGTTATTTCCATGTTTTGCCTATTATGTGGCTATAAAAATCAATATACGAGTTTTTATGTGAACATAACTTTTCAGTTCTCTTGGAAATATAGTCTCTCTTCCATTTTCTGAACCCCTGGCAACTACTGATTATTTACTGCCTCTTTATTTTGCGGAAATATCATGTATTTGGGAGCATATTGTATGTAGATTTTTCAGAACTTTTTTTTTTTCATTTAACAGTATTCAAATCTGTTGTTTTAGACTTTTTTTTTTTAAATCACTGAACACAATATTCCATTGTACAGATATACCATAGTTTATCAGATCTGCTATTGAAGGACATTTTGGTTGTTTACAATTCTGAGGATTGCAATTAAAGCTGTTATCAACATCAACCTGTAGGTTTTTATGTGGACATAGGTTTTCATATCAAATGGATGAATGCCTACAAGTGTGACTGCTAGCTTGAAAACACTGTCTGGCTCTCTTCTACCTTGACAAAACCATGTTTGCATTCCTACCAAGAGTAAGTGAGAGTTAGTGCTGCTCTGCCTCTGTATCAGTGTTGTACTGTCTGGCTTTTGGTTAGTAGCCATTCTAATGAATGTAGAGGGCTGGGGATTTAGCTCAGCGGCAAAGCGCCTGCCTGGCAAGCGCAAGGTCGTGAGTTCGGTTCCTGGTACCGGAGAAAAAACAAAACAAAAAAAAACAACAAAAAAAACTAATGAATGTAGAGTGCTGTCATTGTTTTTATTGGCAGTTCCCTTGTGCCTAATGATGGTGAACACCTTTTTATGTAGTTATTTGCCATCTGTACATCTTTGATGGAGTTTGTTCATCTCTTTTAACCATTTCTTCATTTGGTAGTTTTCTTATTACTGGATTATAAGTAGTTTTCGTATATTTGAATATAAGTCTTTTATCTTATGCTATATGTGCTTTGCAAAAGTTTTCCTGCTAGTCTGTGGTTTGTCTTTTGATTTTCTTTAGAGTGTCCTTGACAGAAGTTTAAAATTTTTTTTGTCTTTTGGGACAGGTTCTCACTTTGTAGTTTGGGCAGGCCTTGAACTCACTTTGTAGCTCAGGCTGGCCTCAAACTCACAATGATCCTCCTGTCTCAGGTTCTCAAGTGCTGGGATTGCTGGTGCACCACCACACCTGGCCATTGACTTCCTTTGTTAAAGTAGAACTTCAGTAACTCCACCCTCCCCTGGGTTTAAAATTTTTTCTTTTTCTTTTCCTTTTTCTTTTCAGTGCTAGAGGTTTAACCCAGGATCACTTTACCAGTGACCTACATACATCCCCATCCCTTTTAGATTTTTTTTTTTCAGACAGGATCTCAGTTGCTGAGGGTGGCCTTGAACTTACTACCTTCCTGTCTCAGCCTCTTGAAAAGAGATTACAGGTGTGTGCCACAATGTTTCTTTTTTAACTTCCTATTTTTTTATTTTTATTTTTTTAAAATTTATTTTAAAAATAAAAGAAGGAAAACACAGTAACAGACATCCATTTACAAAATAGCGTAAGAACAGTACAAGCAATACTGAATTACAGAGTGGTAGGAAATTAACAATGGTTGTTGTATTACATATTGATATCTTTTAAGTGGTTTCTCAGGAAAACATGCAAGATTGATCAAATAATCATTAACTGTTCCTTTCAGTAAAGCGACAGAAACCAGTAGTACAACTATGTTAGCTATCCTTTACATACATACATAATTTCCCCTTTCTTTTCTCTTTTCCCTCAGTAATTGCTATTTTTCAAGGAGATAATAGTGTCTCCCTTATTCTTAAAGGTATTAATTACATTTATCATGTTCTCTTTGCTAACTTTTCTTTAGTATTAGTTATATTGTTGAGTTCAGTAGTTCTTTCATGGTATTGATTTCCTGAAATGCTTTGTGATTTGGAGTTGTCTGCTCACCTTTGTGTGTTTTATAATCCTGGCTTTTAGTTTGCTTCTTAATGAACACAATCTGTGATTACGAGAGCTTGTCTTTGGAGATAAGAAGTGTGAGGCTGCTACGCAGAAGTATGCTGTAGATACTCGATTTTGGGGTCCCCAACCCTGATGGTGAGGTTGCAGTTTCTCCAAATTCTCTGTTCTAAGTTTAACTTAATGTTACAAAGCCACTGCCACTTTGCTACTTCCTCTTTTTTTGTCTTTTTGAAACAGGGTCTTATATGCAGTTCAGGCTGGACTTGAGCTCATTTTGTAGCCCAGGCTGGCCTCAAATTCCCAATGATCCTGCTGACTCAGCCTCCCAAGTACTAGGATTACAGGCATGAACCACCATGCCTGGCCACTTTCCTACTAGTAAAAGCAGAGAAAATTACTGAGAGTCCAGAAATTTACAGGGTCTTTCTCCTATTGTTGCACAATTCAAGAGACTGAAGAGACCATTGGTAAATCATGAGGATTTATTAGATGTACGCCTGGCTCCACAGACTCCTGTCCAAAAGACTGAGCGCTGAACAAAGGAGAAGCTCCTGTTTTTATACACTTTGTTGAAGGGGTTGGTGCAAACCTGGAGAGGGGTGCAAGTGAGGTTCAGAAGCTGAGACAGAGGCAATTATTTGCTCAATGACAACCTTGAAATAAGACATCAGGAATTCCAGAATATCATAGGCCTCAGTTTACAGAAACATAGTTGTCAACCATATGTGTATCTCCTGAAAGAAAGCAGAGTGTGTGATGTCACAGGGCTCAGTCTACAGAAATATGATTGTCATCTTCAGCAGCAGCAGGCCAGGCTCCATCCTTGAAGGTAAGGAGATTCCTGAGAAACCAGGAAATCACCAGACTGCATTTAGTGGAATGTGGATGTTAGCCTAATATGTAGCAGAGGTCAGCAGCTATGGGGAGGAGGAATTCGAGGAGAGAACTGCTCAAGGTGGAAAAAAACTGATTTTTCTCTGTAGTTCTGCTTTACTGCAATCCAGATTTTGAATTTGGAGCACAGAGGGAGTTACTTTTATTTTTACAGTGACCTCTACTGGGGATGTGGACATTAGGTGTTTGAAGAATTCTCTTCATGTCATTGTATATCAACTTTTAAGTCTTATCAGAATGCTTTAATTGTTTGTCTGTTCATACTTTAAAAAATTGTTTCATTATTTTTTAGCCAGGTTAAGGATGTGTCACTTTCCCAACAATAATAAAAATGACAGTACCACAGTACCACTTATCAATACTGAGGATGCTTACTCACACTGCTGTCTTTCTTAAAATAATCTTTTCAATAGTTAGAGCTTTTAGCCTTATTTCTAGGACACATTCCATTTTGAAGAACAACTAATATTTTTTGCAGGTGGATATCAGACTCTGAAAGTATAGGTGTATTTGGCAAATATTAGGGGGAAATTATTATCATTTTTTATTTTAAAGAGAAAAGAAAAAATAACAACTGAGATAAAAAGAAAACAACACAAAAATAAATGATACAGAATTTCAAAGTGAAGTGCTAGGAAGTTAACAATGGTTGTTATATTACATGTTGTTATCTTCAATGAAGTTGCTCAGATTACTAGATGTAAGAATACAAGATTGATCAATTAAAGAGAATAAAAACAATAAACATTAGAAATGATACAGAATTTCACTAATCAAAGTAATATTCAGCAATAGTTGTTATATTGTATATTGTTGTCTTCTCATTAGTTATTTATGTTACCAGATATAATCATGTAAAATTGGTCAGAAAAAGAAAAATTTGAGCATTAACTGTTCCTTTCAATAAACCAATAGACATCAGCGGTACAATTATCCCAGCTGTCCTTGTATATCTATATATATTTTTTCCCTTCCTTCTTTCTTTTTTCCTTTCCCTTACCCCAGTTGTTCCTTCCCTTTGAGCAACTTCTTTCCCTTTGACAATATCTATTGTACTTTTTCAGGTTCTTACACTAGGGAGACAATATGATGTTTACACACACAGGTCTGATTTATTACACTTATGAGCATGGTCTCTAGTTGCATCCAATTTTTTTTTTAATTTTAAAAATAAAAGGAAAACATTAATAGACAACATTTTACAAAATAGCAAAAGAGCAGTACAGACAATACGGAGTTACAAACAAAGTGGTAGGGAATTAACAATGCTTGTATTACATATTGATATCTTCAAAGTGGTTTCTCATGAAAACAGATAGAGACATGCAATACTGATCAACCTAGGACTCACTGACAGTTTCTTTCAGCAAAGAAATAGAAGACAGTAGAACAGCCATGTTAACTATCCTGCATATACCTACATACAAAATTTCTCCTTCTTTCCCTTCTCTTTTCCCACATCCCAATTGCCCTTTACCCTTGAGTGCTTTCTTATCATTTCACAATGTCTATCATACCTCCTAGTTGAAATTAACTCTTTCAGGTTTTACACTAGTGAAACAATGTGGTGCTTGCACATGTGTGTTTGATTTATTTCACTTACGAGTATGGTCTCTAGTTGTGACCATTTACCTATAAAAGCCTCGAGTTTATCTTCCTTTACAGCTGAGTAATATTCCATTATATAAAAGTACCACAGTTTTCTTATCCAATCCTCGGTGGATGGACATTTGGGTTGCTTCCACATTTTAGCAATTACAAATTGTGCTGCTATGAACATAGGTGCACATATATCGCTGTGATACGATGTTTTTAGATCTTCTGGGAAAATACCCAGCAGGGGGATAGCTGGGTTGAATGGGACCTCTAGACCTAGTTTTCTGAGGAATTTTCAAACTGATTTCCACAGTGGTTTCACCAGTCTGCATTCCCACCAGCAATGGAGAAAGGGTTCCTATTTCTCCACAACCTCGCCAGCATTTGGTATTGGTTGATTTCTTAATGCTAGCCATTCTTACTGGGGTAAGGTGGAATCTCAGTGTTGTTTTAATTTGCATTTCTCAAATGACTAATGATGTTGAACATTTTCTCATATATTTATTTGCTGTTTGTATCTCCTTGTCTGAGAAGTATGTATTCATCTCAGCTGCCCATTTTTGGATTGAGTCTTTGAATTTGGAGGGGCTGATATTTTTTAATTCTTTATATGTTCTAGATAGAAGCCCTTTGTCTGAGGGACAATCAGCTAAAATTTTTTCCAAGTTTGTTGGTTTTCTTTTGACTCTGCTGGTGATTTCTTTAGATGTGCAGAAACTTTTCAGTAGGATGAGATCCCAGTTGTTGATTCTTTCAAGTGTTTCACGTGCAATTTGGTTTTTGTTCCTGAACTCTCTGCCTACCCCTATGTCTTCAAGGTTTTTACCTACTTTCTCTTCCAATAGATTTAGTGTTTCTGGTTTAATATTGAGATCTGTGAACCATTTTGACTTGAGTTTGGTGCATGGTGATAGGCTTGGGTCTATTTTCAGTCTTTGGCAGGTAGCAAGCCAATTTTTCCAGCACCATTTATTAAAGAGGCTATCGTTCTTCCAGTGAGTTTGATTGGCCCCTCTATCAAAGATTAGGTGGCTGAGTGTGTTTGTGGTTGTGTCTGTTTCTTCCAGTCTGTTCCATTGATCCTCAGGCCTGTTTTTTAGCCAGGTTGATTTTATGACAGTAGCTTTATAGTATAATTTCAGGTCAGGGATTGTGATTCCACCCGACTTGTCCTTGTTTCCCAGGATTGCTTTTGCTATATTCTGGGTCTCTTGTGGTTCCAGATGAATTTAAGGCATATTTTCTCAAGATCTGTGAGGTATGCTAATGGTAGTTGAATGGGAATTGCATTGAATCTGTACAGCAGTTTTGGGAGTATGTCCATTTTCACAATGTTGGTTGTTCCTGTCCACGAGCAAGGAATATTTTTCCATTTACTGAAATCTTCTTCGATCTCTTTTTTTCAGAGTACTGTAGCTTTCATTGAAGAGATCTTTGACTTCTTTTGTTAGGTGGATTCCTAAATATTTCAATTTCTTGGATGTTAATGTGAAAGGTATGGTTTCCTTTATTTCTCTCTCAGTCTGTTTGTTGTTTGTGTATAGGAATGCTATTGATGCATTCAATTTCTTATAAAAGCCTCAAGTTTATATTTTTTTATATAGCTGAGTAATACTCCACTGTATAAAAATGCCACATCTTTTTTTATCCATTCCTCAGTTGATGGGCATTTGAGTTTCCAAAATTTAGCTATGACAAATTACAGTGCTATAAACATTGTGCATATATATTGCTGTGGTACAATGTTTTCAATTCTTCTGGAAAAATACCCAGAAGGGGAATAGCTGGGTCAAATGGGACCTCTAGACCTAGTCTTGTAAGGAATCTCCACACTGATTTCCATAGTGGTTGTACCAGTTTATACTCCCACCAAGAGTGGAAAAGTGTCCCTTTTTTCCCTGCAGCCCTTCCAGGATTTGTTATTGGTGGACTTCTTGATGATAGCTATTCTTTCTGGGGTGAGATGGAATCTCAGTGTTGTTTTAAGTTGTATTTCTCGAGTGACTGGTGATGTTGAATATTTTTTCATGTATTTATTTGCCATTTGTATTTCTTCATGTGAGAAGTGTGTATTCATCTCAGATGCCTATTTTTTAATTGGATCTTTGAATTTTGGGGGTCTGATTTTTTTTTTTAATTCCTCATATATTCTAGATAAAAGTCCTTTATCAGAGACAGTCAGCTAAAATGTTTTCCCATTTCATGGGTTTTCTTTTTACTCTGTTGGTGATTTCTTTTGATGTGCAAAAAACTTTTCAATAAGATGAGATCCCAGTTGTTTATTCTTTGAAGTATTTCTCATGTAGTTTGGTTTTTGTTTATGAACTCTCTGCCTACCCCTGTGTCTTTAAGATTTCTACCTACTTTTTCTTCCAGTAGATTTAGTGTTTCTGTTTTAATTTTTAGATCTTTGGTCCATTTTGATTTTATTTTAGTGCATGTTAGTCTTCGGTATGTGGAGAGCCAGTTTTATAATACCATTTATTAAAGAGGCTATCTTTCTTCCAGAGAACATGTTTGGCCCCTTCATCAAAGATAAGGCGGCTCAGTGTGTTTGTAGTTGTGTCTGCATCTTCTAGTCTGTTCCATTGTCTTCTGGTCTTTTCTTTTTTTTTTCTTGCCAGTAACATGCTGATTTTATAACAGTAGCTTTGTTGTATAATTTCAAGTCAGGGATTGTGATACCTCCTGCCCTGTGTTTGTTGCCCAGGATTGCTTTTGCTATTCTGGGTCTCTTCTGGTTCCAGATGAATTTTCGCAGTGTTACCAGTCGTATTAATAAGCAAATTCAGTTGTGTAGCTGGATACAAAGTCAGCACTCCAAAATCAATAGCATTCCTGCACACAAACAACAAACAGATGGGATTGCATTGAATCTGTAGAACAATTTTTGGAGGATGACCATTTTCACAGTGTTGGTTCTTCGTAACCATGAGCAAGGAATATCTTTCCATTTTTGATTTTCTTTCCATTTTTGAAATCCTCAATCTTTTTTTTCAGTACTTATTGTATAGCTCTTTTGTTTCCTTTGTTAGATTGATTCCTAAGTAATTCAGTTTTTGAATGCTATTTTGAAAGGTGTGGTTTCCCTGATTTCTCTTTCAGTGTGTTTGTTGTTTATGTGCAGGAATGCTGTTGATTTTTGAGTGTTGACTTACTCAACTATGCTCCTGAATTTGTTTATTAATTCTAGGACTCTTTTGGTGGAGTTTTGGGGGTCTTCTATGTAGTGTATCATATCATCTGTGAATAGTGATAATTTCACTTCTTCCTTTCCAATCCTTATTGAATTCAGGCCAGTTACATTGATGATTAAAACTGATGTGTAATTGGCTTATCTTTATCATGTTATTTTCCTGATGTTGGTTCCCTACTTTTCCCCTGTGTTTAATTACTTGCTCTGCTTGGTGTTCCCTTACATTGTTGTTCTTGAAGTTGTGGTCATTTTTGTCTCTTTCTAGAATACCTTACAGTACTCAGAAGGTTCATTTGGTGGTCATGAATTTCTTCAGTTGTTCTTAGTCATGAAAGTATCTTATTTCTCCATTAATTTTGAAAGATGGTTTTGCAGGGTATATCAGTCTGGGTTGGAAGTTGTTTTCTTTCAGGACCTGAAATTCTTTACTCCAGTCTCTTCTTGACTTGATGGTTTAAGTTGAGAAATCTGTGGTGATTCTGATTGCCTTTTTTATAGGTAATCTGTTTTTTTTCTCTTAACAGCTTTTCATATTCTGTTCTTTTGCTGAATTTCTGGGATCTTAATTATTATGTGTCTAGCTGTAGATTTATTTGATTATGGCTAATTGGAGTTCTAAATATGTCACTTAACTGTATGTCAGATTCTTCTCCCATGCATAGGAAATTTTCTGCTATTACTTCTGCAGATAGTCTTTTTATGTCATCTGTGTTTACTCTTTTTATGTCATCTATGTTCACTAGGGCTCCTGGGAGAGTCGAGGGGTGGGGCACGGCTCACTGAGGACAAGGAAGCTGTCAGGTCCAGTATCCCTGCCCTGCCTTTGGGTGCAGGGTGTGGCTTACCAAGGTTCCTAAAGCTGTCCAGCGCTCCATGTTGGTGGGGGGCAGGGAAGTGGCTCACTGAGGCTCCTGAACCTGTCTGGGCCTCAGCTCAATTCCCATGCTGGTGGGGGTGTGGAGTGTGGTTTAGTAAATTTCCGAGTGGGCTCAGTGCTGCTTCTCCCCCTGTGGGGAGGTACTGGACATGGCTCAGGAGCTTAAAAGCTGTCTGGGGCTCAGTGGTACTCCCACAGCAGTGGGAGTGCTGGGTGGGGCTCACTAAGCTTCCTGTAGCTGTTCTGTGGGGAAATTATTATGTGGAATTTTAATTTTCTTCAGTGGCAGAGTATATGGTAAGTAGTCATGCAAATTAGAGTGTGAAGAAAGAATGTGGAATAAGACATTTTGAAGATTGTTTTTATTTCATTTATTTATTTATTCATTTTTTATTTTAAAAATAAAAGAAGGAAAATATTAAATAAACAACCATTTACAAAATAGCAAAAGAACAATACAAACAATGCAGAGTTACAAACAAAGTGGTAGGAAATTAACAATGCTTGTTGTATTACATATTGATATCTTCAAAGTGGTTTCTCATGAAAGCAAGTAGAAACATGCAGTATTGATCAGTCAAGGAATCATTAACTGTTTCTTTCAGCAAAGAAATAGAAGACAGTAGTTCAACTATGTTAACTATCCAGTATATACATACATACAAAATTTCTTCTTTTTTTTTTTTTTTTTCAAAATTTCTTCTTTCCCTTCTCTTTTCCACATCCCAGTTGCCCTTTACCCTTGAGCATTTCCTTTCATTTCACAATATCTATACACCACCTTGTTTTTATTCACTCATTCAGGTTTTACACTAGTGAGACAAATGTGATCCTTGCACATGCAGGTCTGATTTATTTCACTGATGAATATGGTCTCTAGTAGTGACCATTTACCTATAAAAGTGTCGAGTATATATATTTTTATAGCTGAGTAATATTCCATTATATAAAAGTACCACAATTTTTTTATCCAGTCCTCAGTGGATGGACATTTGGGTTGCTTCCACAATTTAGCAATTACAAATTGTGCTGCTATGAACATAGGTGCACATATATCACTGTGAGATGATGTTTTTAGATCTTCGAGGAAAATACCCAGAAGGGGAATAGCTGGGTTGAATGTGACCTAGTTTGCTGAGGCATCTCCAGACTGATTTCCACAGTGGTTTCACCAGTCTGCATTCCCATCAGCAGTGGAGAAGGGTTCTTGTTTCTCCACAGCCTCGCCAGCATTTGTTTGTTTGTTTGTTTGTTTTGTTTGTTTGTTTTTTTTGTTTGTTTGTTTTTTTGGTTTTTCTCCGGTACCGGGAACCGAACTCACGACCTTGCGCTTACCAGGCAGGCGCTTTGCCGCTGAGCTAAATCCCCAGCCCCTCGCCAGCATTTGTTATTGGTTGATTTCTTAATGCTAGCTATTCTTACTGGGGTGAGGTGGAATCTCAATGTTGTTTTAATTTGCAATTGTCTAATGACTAATGATGTTGAACATTTTCTCATGTATTTATTTGCCATTTGTATCTCCTTGTCTGAGAAGTGTGTATGCATCTCAGCTGCCCATTTTTGGATTGGGTCTTTGAATTTGGGGGGGCTGATATTTTTTAATTGTTCATATGTTTTAGATAGAAGTCCTTTGTCCAAAGGACAGTCAACTAAAATTTTTTCCAGTTTGTGAATTTTCTTTTTACTCTGCTAGTCATTTCTTTAGATGTACAGAAACTTTTCAGTAGGATGAGATCCCAGTTGTTGATTCTCTGAAGTGTTTTCCGTGCACTTTGGTTTTTGTTCATGAACTCTCTGCCTACCCCTATGTCTTCAAGGTTTTTACCTACTTTCTCTTCCAATAGATTTAGTGTTTCTGTTTTAATATTGAGATCTGTGAACCATTTTGACTTGAGTTTGGTGCATGGTGATAGGCTTGGGTCTATTTTCAGTCTTTGGCAGATGGCAAGCCAATTTTTCCAGCACCATTTATTAAAGAGGCTATCGTTCTTCCATTGAGTTTGTTTGGCCCCTTTATCAAAGATGAGGTGGTTGAAAATGCTTTTGGTTGTGTCTGTTTCTTCCAGTCTGTTCCATTAATCCTTGGGTCTGTTTTTTAGCCGGTACTATGTTGATTTTATAACAGTAGCTTTATAGTATAATTTCAGGTGAGGGATTTTGATTCCATCTGACTTGTCCTTGTTGCCCAGCATTGCTTTTGCTATTCTGGGTCTCTTCTGGTTCCAGATGAATTTAAGGCATGTTTTCTCGAGATCTGTGAGGTATGCTAATGGTAGTTGAATGGGAATTGCATTGAATCTGTACAACAATTTTGGGAGTATGGCCATTTTCGCAGTGTTGGTTCTTCCTATCCATGAGCAAGGAATATTTTTCCATCTACTGAAATCTTCTTCAATCTCTTTTTCAGAGTACTGTAGTTTTCATTGAATAGGTATTTTGCTTCTTTTATTAGATTGATTCCTAAATATTTTAATTTCTTGGATGTTATTGTGAAAGGTATGGTTTCCTTAAGTTTTCTCTCAGTCTGTTTGTTGTTTGTGTAGGAATGCTATCGATATTTGCATGTTGACTTTGTATCCAGCTACGCTGCTGAATTTGTTGATTAATTCAAGGAGTCTTCTTGTGGAGTTTTTGGGGTCTTCCATATAAAGTATCATGTTTTCTGCAAGTAGTGATAGTTTTACTTCTTCCTTTCCTATCCTTATTCCTTTTGCTTCTCTCTCTTGTCTAATTGCTCTGGCTAATGGTTCCAGAACTGTATTGAACAGGAGTCGTGACAGTGGACATCCTTGTTCCTGATTTTAAAGTAAAAGCTTTCAGTTTTTGTCCGTTTAGAATGATGTTGGCTGTTGGATCATAGATGGCTTTGATCAGGTTGAGGTGAAGACCATCTATTCTTATTTTCTGTAGAGTTTTTATCATGAATGCATGTTGGATCTTATTGAAAGCTTTTTCTGCATCTATTGAGATGATCATGTGGTTTTTGTCTTTGGCTCTGTTGAAATGGTATATAATATTTATAGATTTGTGAATATTGAACCAACCCTGCATTCCTGAAATCAATCTGATGGGGTTGTGATGTATGATTTTCTTGATGATTTGCTACATTCTATTTGCTAGTATCTTATTGAGTATCTTTGTATCTAATTCATTAGGGAGATTGGTTTGTAGTTCTCTTTCTTAGTTGGGTCTTTCTCTGGTTTTGGTATCAGTATGATGCTTGCCTCCAGAAATGAGTTAGGGAGAATTGCTTCCGTTTCAGTTTCATTGAAGAGTTGAGGAGTTAAATTTTGTCTGAATTTCTTGTAAAATTCTGCTGTGACTGCATCAGGGCCTGGGCTTTTCTTTTATCACGTTTTGAATGTCAGTAATTGATACTGGGTTGTTCATGATTGTTATTTCTTCTTAACTCAACCTTGGTAATATCTACATATCTAGGAACCTGTCCATTTGTTCTGAGTTTTCCATCCTATGGGAGTAAAGATTTTCAAAGTAGGTATTAATGATCTTCTGAACTTCTGTGGGATGTGTAGTAATGTCATCCTTTTCATTTCTTATTGCATGAGTTTGAGTTCTTTCCTTCATTTTTTTGATAAGATTGGCTAGGGGTTTGTCAATTTTATTTGTTCTTTCAAGGAATCAACTCTTGGGGCTGGAGGTTTAGCTCAGCGGCACAGTGCCTGCCCTGCAAGCACAAAGTCATGAGTTTGATCCCCAGTACTGGGGGAAAAAACAAATAAAAAACAAACAAACCAAAAAAACTGAGGAACCAACTCTTTTATTCATTTATTTTTTGGGGGGTTTTCTTCATCTCAATTGCATTAATTTCTGCCCTAATCTTTATAATCTCCTCCCTTCTTTGGGCTTGACTTGTTCTTCTTTTTCTAAAAGTTAAAGTTGCAGCATTAGGCTGTTTAATTGTTCTCTTTCTGTTTTCCTTATGTTTGAGTTCACCGCTATAAATTTCCCTCTGAGGACTGCTTTCATTGCATCCCACAGATTCTGGTAAGTTGTATTTACATTTTCATTTGTTTGTAGGTATTTTTAAATTTCTTCTTTAATTTCTTCTGTGATCCATTGCTTGTTCAGGAGGTTGTTATTTACTTAATTTTTTATTTATTTTTTGCTTTTTTTCTGGGACCTGGAATCAAACTCACAACCTTGTGCTTGCCAGGCAGGCACTGTACCGCTGAGCTAAATCCCCAGGCCCAGGAGGATGTTACTTATTTTCCAAGTGTTTATGGAGTTTTTGGAGTTCTTTTGTCATTAATTTCCAATTTCATTGCACTGTGGTTGGATAATATGCATGGGATAATTTCAATTCTTTCACATTTCGGTAGGTATGCTCTATGGGCTAGAATGTGGTCTATTTTAGAGAAAGTCCCATGTGCTGCTGAGAAAAATGTGTACTCTGATGTTATGGGGTGGAACACTCTGTATACATCTACTAAGTCCATTTGTTCACAGCTTTGGTTCCGATTGGTTATTTCCTTGCTGGTTGTTTTTGTCCACTTGACCTATCTCTTTTGTGTCAGTGCGGTGTTGTAGTCCCTGTTACAATAGTGTTATTAATTATGTGGGTTTGCATGTCCATTTAGATTTGTTCTACATAGTTTGGAGCTCTGGTATTTGGCGCATACAGGTTTATGATTGTTATTTCATCCTCTTGCAGTTTTTCCCTGACAAGTATGTAGTGATTTGCTTTATCTCTTTTATTGTTGTCGGTTTGAAGTTTACATTGTCCGAAAGCAGAATAGCTACACCTGCTTTTTTCTGGGTTCCTGTTGCATGAATGATTGTTTTCCATCCTTTGACTTTCAGTGTATGGATTTCCTTTTGAGTAAAATGTGTTTCCTGTATAGCATATAGTTGGATTTTGTTTTTTAATCCGCTCTGCCAGCCTGTTTTTTTTACTGGTGAGTTGAGGCCATTTACATTTATAGTCATAACCGGTATGTGTTGATTTATCATTGTCATGTTATTTACTTGCGTTAGTTTCCTACTTTTTCTATCTGTTTACTTGCTTGCTCTTCTTGACATTTCCTTTGTGCTGTTCTTCTTGAAATTGCAGTCAGATTTTTCTCTGTCTAGAATATCTTTTAGTACTCTTTGTAGTGCTGGTTTGGCACTCATGAATTTCTTCAATTAACTTTGTGGTGGAAATATTTTATTTGTCTGTTGAATCTGACGGATAGTTTGGCAGGGTACATACGTCTTAGTTGGAAGCTGTTCTGTCTTAGGACCTGTAATACTTCACTCCAAGCTCTTCTTGATTGGATGGTTTGTGCTGAGAAGTCTGCCGTGATTCTGATGGGCTTTCCTTTATAGGTAATCTGTTTCTTTTCTCTAGCAGCCTTTAATATTCTGTTCTTTTGCTGGAGATCTGGGAACTTGCCTATTATATGTCCAGGTGTAGTTTTATTTTGGTTGTGGTTGGTTGGAGTTCTGTATGCCTCATTTACTGTGTATCAGTTTCTGTTTCCACGCTTGGGAAATTTTCTGCTCTTATATCTGCAAATATTCTTTTTATGTGAGTTGTGTTGCCTCCTGCTGTTTCATTGACTCATATAAGTCTTATATTCTTCCTCTTTGCCTCGTCTTGCAGCTGTTGAATTTACTTTTCCTGGATCTGTGTTGATTTTATGAGATCCTTTCTTTCACGGTTGCTAGCTGCCATGCTGTCTTCAAAATCTGAAATTCTATTTTCAGCTTCCTTCAAACAGTTTTGGCAGCTTTCAATGGAAGCTTTGATTTTCTGGAAGTCTCTTTTTGTGTCTGGTTCATGTGTTCTAAGTCCTTTCTGTATTTTTCATTTAGCATTTCCATCCATTCCCTATGTTCTTCTGTTTTCTTATATGTTTCTTCTTCAGACATTCTGAACAGTTCTTTCATTGTTGTTGTCATTTTTTTTTTTGCCTGGGAGATATTTTGCTGATCTGATCTCTTCTGTGGCCTTGTGGAGTTGTTTCTTTACTTCCATTGAGATCATTTCAGCAATTTCAGGGGTGTGTTTACAAAGTTCCCGTATGTTGATGTCTCCTGGACTTGTTCTGAGTGGGTTGAAGTTCTGAGATTGTGTTTTAGTCCTTCATCTTGTCATGTTTGATACCGGATGCAGAAAGCTCAGTTTCCCTCTTCAGTGGCTGCACAGCAAAGGCTGCTAGTGTCCCTGATTCTCCTGTTGGTCAGGTTACCCCTCAGTGTCCGCTGAGATACACTACTTAGTCTGGGGTTTTCCGGCAGTTGCTGAAGTGTATCTAGTTATCCCAGGTCTCAGACACAGGCATTGGTGTCAGCTTATGGCAGACCATGTGATCCAGCGTCCCTTTGCAATTCAGATGTGTACAGCCTGGACTTGGGTTGCTCTGGTGGGATACTTCTGGTCCAGTGGACCTGTGTCCCCAGGCAGTTCAGGGTACAGGAAAAACCCAGACATGAACTGCAGGGTCAACAGTTTGTTGACCACCTGATTCTGTGTCTCCAGTTAGTTCAGGATAGGTACAAGAGCCAGATGTGGGCTGCACTGACAGCAATCACAGACTGTGCCTGCGACCCCCCCCCCCCCAGGGTGTTGGGGCGTAAGTAAAGCACAGACTCAAACCATGGTGCCAGCAGCTCTTGGAGTGCTCACTCACTTGGCGCAGGGCATGCGCAGGGAGGGCCCACGTGAAAACCCCAGTGAGAGCAGTCCACAGTCTGAGTGAGGAACTTCGGTGTGCCGCAGGTGCATGGAGGGCAGAGACCCAGATTGTAATGGTGGTGGGGTCCTGAGTCACCCTCTCTGCCCCCAGGAAGTAGATGGGAAATACCTGTCTCCCTCCGTGGCTTTCACCTGGGAACCGTTGTGGCAGTGGGGAATTGTTTTAAAATGTGCCTTTTTCTCCTTGTGAATTAGCTTTATGTCGTTTCGTAAGTGACTTGATTAAAATGTGGTAGTATGGGAAGAAAATTGTTAGAAACAATTGAATAGAAAATAAAGGTAAAGCCCTGAATAGTATTGCATAGTGGATAAGAGAATGGGCTTTAGTTGTTTATGTACGGGTGTTGAACCCAAGGCCTCTGATGTGTTAAGTATGTGCTGTACCACGGAGTCCCAGTACTGATAATGGGTTTTATAGATTTAAATCTTGGTTCTTTAATATACCACTTTTATAATCTTGTAAAATTATGTAAGTATTTTAAGCCTCAGATTTGTTATTTATAAAATAGTAGCATGTATATCATAGTTAATGAGCATTAAATGAGATAATTGCATATAAAGTACTTCTGAGCACAAGTCCTTCAGGAAATGTTAATACTAATTATCATCAGTACTATCCTAATGTAGAACTTCTCAACTTGAAGATGACTGCAACTATCAATTAATATATCAATATATCACATGCCTGATCTTTAGTATTAGACTTCTAGAGGAACTACTGATGCGAGTATCAGGTCTGTACCTAGAGGCAGAAAAAAAAAAACTAATATTGGTAGAATTCTTAGCACAGGGTTTGTTAGTAATGTAGGTATTGTCAGTCCCATTTTATAGATGAGCAAGCTAAGATTCAGTACAATACTGAGATTCAGCTATTCAACATAATGGACTGTTACTGGATCGCAGTTCTGCCATTAGCTGTGCTGTCAGGGAATCACTTAACCTTAAAGGGGTAGGACTGTTGATACAAGATAATAATGTTGATTGTGATTTTGAATAAACTGTCAAACTCTTCAGTATCAAAATTATACAAGTTTTTTTTTTTTTTGAGACAGGGTCTTGTTATATAGTTCAGGCCAGCCTTAAACTCACTGTGTAGTCCCGGCTGACCTCAAATTCACAGCAATCCTCCTGCCTCAGCCTTCTGACTGCTTGGATTACAGACATGTGCCACCATACTCACCATGTATTTCCTTATTCTTTTAACCTCTACTAGTGTGTCTGATTTTAGATCTCTATAAGTACGTTACTCTCACCCTTCTGTCCTTCAGCCTTCCTTCTGCAATCTGATTTAGAAAAGAACAATTTCATTGATGTCATTTGTGTCATTATAGGACCTAATATGTTCTTTAGGATGTCAAAGAAGAATCAAATAATGTTGAAACTTATGAAAGTTAAATCAAATTGGAAGACTGTAAAAGATACGTGTTCAGAGATATTTCTAGGACTGAGTTATTTACTAGATAGGCAGGCCTATCTTGCTTTGAAAAATGGGCTGGGGATATAGCTTAGCAGCACAGCACATGCCTGGAAGTGCGAGGTCATGAATTTGATTCCTGGTACCAAAAAGAAAAAAAATTGATTAGCCTTCAAGTAGGAGTGGAAGGGCCAGGGAAAACAAATGTGAATGTCTAGGATATTTATTTGAAAAGCAGTGGTTTCAACTTATACTGTTTATACAGTATTCTTTACACATAACATGATGCTCACATCCCAGTCAGAAAGCTCTACAAGCTCCGTAGTTAGGAGCTGTGCTGGGAGCTGGAAAAAGAAATTAGCAATTGAGTCACTGTCCTTCAAGCTCCACTATTCTTAGACATTGTTATTGGGACTCAAAAAGGATGTATCTTAATAGGGGAAAAATAAGCATTTTGTAAAATTTGAATGTTTACATGCCAATTAGCAAAGCAGGACTAGGAATTGATCTTTTCATGTGTGCATATGCATGAGGAGCTCAGTGCAAGATGGGTTATGGTATCCACTGACTGGCCACGATCTGAATGTTTAACCAGCAGGGGCTGGTTAAACAACATTATGATAGAGCCATATAAGGAAATTCTATACATTTTAGGAGGAATATGGTAGGTCTACTTATGTTTTAATGTAGAACAATATCCTTGATGTATTAAATGAAAAACACTATTTAGTAAATGACAGTATTTTCCTATTGTGTAAAGACGTGGAGGTAAGCCCCAACATTCTTAAGTTTGTACAGGCATAGACTCTGGGCAGAGACAAACATACTGGTAAGTGTGAGTTCTTCTGAGTTGGGTGAGAGGGCAGCTTTGTGCTTTTGAACATTTTTGAAGTTGTGCATTCATGTGTCTTGAACACTGTGCCCCCTGCAGATGACGTTTGGCATACATTGTTGTTATAAGAGATCATTTAGTCCCCTGGATGATGACTTTTCCAGGGAGCACTGAGCTGTGTCTCCAGCACTTCTAAAAATCTTTCAATTGATTAATTTTTTGTGCTTTGATTTTTTTTTTTTTTTGGGACAGTTTTAAAGCTTTTTCGCATGCATTACTTTTTCTATTTTGCATATTCTGGGATACAGGTATTTGTGATGGTTTGTTACTTTGGTTAGTCTTTTACTGTAAAGGAAGCTCTGGAAAGTTAAGTAATTTGCCTTAAAGTAGTTAACACAGCTAATGTGTGTCAAACCTGGCCTTTGTAAAATCAAACTCTGATTTTTTTCCTTTCTGCCAAAGCATAAGATCTGAGGTAGCTTTAGTTTGGGGGAAGAAGCAGGGTTGAGAAAACATTGTGAACCCTAGAACTCTGGTACAAGCTGGGTCCAAGGGGCTGGGAGACTGTGACCCTGAGGCAGGCGGGCTGGGGGCCCAGGCATCCCTTGCAGAGTTGCCTGCCTTGTCCTCATCTGCAGCACTGGTTGCAGCCCAGTGAAGGGTGAAGGGAGTGTACCTGGCACCTTACCACATCAGTTGTATGAGAACTATTTTTATAATTACTCACACATAAACTAATGTCTGATTGTGAAATGTGTTGGTAGCATGTTTCTCATATTAAACTTCAAGAGGGTTGAGGAGGGAAATGAAATAAGCCTCAAGCTTGAAAGACATATTTATATAGATGAGTTTATATTTTACTTGTAACAGAAAATGTCCCCCCCCAGTCAGAATACTGAAGTTTCTTAGTTGCCCAGGTAATAGTTCCTGTTCCAGTTCTGGTTGTTTCTGGTCTCTTAGAAGTGGCTGGTCACTGTGATGCATAGCTGGTCACTATGATGTATATTATATAAACCAATCCCCAACTGACAAGCAATTCTGTCCCTGTACTTCCTGCTTGCTTATCCCATGTACGCTCTAGACCATCAGAGTTCAGGGCCTGATGTTCTGGAAATGATCCTGATCAGGGCCCATTGACATAAATTACCTCCAATTATCCTGGGTGTTGTTTTGGTATTGCTGTTTGCCGTTGCTTAATTCTATTTTAGAAATGCCTGATTAAATGGGAGAAAAATTTTTTTGCCATTGCTTAATTCTATTTTAGAATTACCTGATTAAATGGGAGAAAAATTTCCATACTAGAGTGGGTCTAGAACTTAACCGGTCTCATATATATATTAAATACACACACACACACACACACACACACACACACGTGTATTTTTTTGAGAGAGGGTTTAGCTATGCAGATCAAGCTGGCTTTGAACTCACTATGTTGCCCAGGCTGGCCTTGAACTTGTGGTGATCCTCCTGCCTCAGCCTCCTGAGTACTGGGATCATAGGCATGTGCCACCACACTCAGTGACAAATCTCATGTTTGACCTTTGAATTTACTGGAAACTTACTCAGTAAGTCTAAGCAGAGGAATAACATCACCTGATGAGTGGTTCTTTAAAAAGAGATTCCTTAACTGCTGAAGGGAGATAGGGGATGATAATGTGTTTAGAGTTGAGCAACACAAATTTAATTCTAAAATACTGACATTTGAATTGGAATGCCAGTAGAGGATATGATTTAGAATGATGAATACCCATCATTTGAATTGGAAATTCAGGCCAAGTAATAGATTTTTAGTTTATTTCAAGATCCTCAATCTTTTTTGAAGGCTCCTCCTACTTGGTTTTGGCGAAAGAGGGAGAGATTTGGGGGCTAACATTGGGAGAAGGGAGTAATGAGTGAAAGCTATGAGAAGCTTGAGAGTATAACTAACCATTGTTTGTGTTTTTAGAATTCTGCTTTCATAGTCACATCTTCAAATATTTGAATGTTTTAATGGTATGAATTTAATAGCACAGCTATAGAATTCCCACTTATGCAGTCTTTCCTAATTCTTTTTAGTCTGTTCCTTTTCATACAAAGAAGGAAGAATATTGAGGATCTTATTACATCTTGATACTAGAACTTGCCAGCATTAATAGAAGATTCCATCTCTTAAAAACTGTTTTTTTCCTTCAATACTAGTGATTGATCCCAGGGAATGCTGCTGAGCTATATCCTCAGCCCTTTTATTTATTTATTTTTTTATTTTGAGACAAGGTCTTATGTTGCCCCTGCTGGGCCTCAAACTTGTGATCCTCTTGACTTAGGATTCTGAGTGGCTGGTACACCCCACCTCATGTGCATGTGGGTATAGTTGTCCTATATATTTAAGGGGCTGGGTCCAGGATTTATCACAGATAGAATCTGCAGATGCTTGTTTCTTTTATAAAATGGTATAATATTTGCGTATAATCTCCACTTACCCTGTATACTTTCCATCATCTCTAGATTACTTCTAATAGCTGATAGGATGTAAGTGCTATGTGAGGAAGTGTTATGTTGTATTGCTTTTTTTTTTTTTCCTCCGGTACCGGGAACCGAACTCACAACCTTGCGCTTGCCAGGCAGGCGCTTTTGCCACTGAGCTAAATCCCCAGCCCCCATTGTATTGCTTAGAAAATGATGACAAGAGTCTGCACATGTTTAGTACAGATAGCTTTCTCCAAGTATCTTTAGTCCTTGCTTGGTTGAATCAGCAAGTGGAGAATTCACGGATATGGAGGGCTCACTGTATGTATATACATAAATTGTATAGACACTTTTGAGCAGACCAGGGATACCATGATACCAGTGTATCAGTGCTACTTTAATCAGGATTGTGGATTAAGATTTGTTGCTGATGTATCCTGTAATTGGTAACTATTTAGCTTTTTTTCCTTACTGTAGGAGTTTTTGTCTTGGGTGGTACTAGGGATTGAATTGTGCCTGCACACCTGGGGTGCTTTGAGATGGGGTCTCACCAAGTTGCTAAATTGCTCAGGCTGGGCTTCTGCTTGCTCTTCTCTTGTCTCAGTCTCTCAGGGTGCTATGCCTGGCCAGATGTTTCTGTTTATTGATACAGTGCTATATCTTTGTATTTCTTATAAAAGAATATATTTATGTTAGAATGAGAGAATAGGGGTGAAAATGGAATAAAGTGATAATAATGGAAGTACTTGTTTTTGTAGTTTACAATCTAATCCTGAGTCATGAACTTATTGTGAAGAGCTAGATTAATTATAGTGAAGTTAGTTTTCTTCTTATGTGTTAAAGTAGGCAATGTAGAAGAAAGTTTGTACATCTCTTCAGTAGAGAATACACTAGTTATAGAAATTACATTGCCAGGATAAGTAGCCAGTAGAGTTTAGGTGGAATAGTAGGGGTGGCTAAAAGTATATTTGCTGTTATTTGTGGATATTGAAGATCAACTATATGTTATTGACTCTGGTGATACAGTGTGGTAGATTCTGTTGATGGTCTTGCCTTAAATATTAAAATGTTTTTGTATTTCTCCTTTTCTGGTTGTAGTGGCAGTCGCTCTTCTAAGACATTTAAACCAAAGAAGAACATCCCAGAGGGTTCTCACCAATATGAGCTCTTGAAACATGCGGAAGCCACTCTTGGCAGTGGCAACCTCAGGATGGCTGTCATGCTTCCGGAGGGAGAAGATCTGAATGAGTGGGTTGCTGTGAACAGTAAGTAGCCCTCCTGTTTCTCTGAGTTAGGGTAGTAGTCTCGTCGTCTGGCACCGCTAAGGTGATCATTATTGTGGGACCTATTGTTAGCAACCTAATATTGTGACACAGTCGTACCAAAATCCATCTTGAGTCTTTATGGTATTTTATTTCTGAAAATGAAGTGATTTCTGTTTGTTTTTATTTTTTGAGACATGGTCTCTACTCTTATATGTATTGAATTAAAATAAAATGAGATGTAATTGAAACTGTCGACCAGATATCTAGGCTTTATGGACAAGCAAAACAATATTTTTCTTAATACTTTATAGTATCTTGTAATTTGAAATGTCAGTGATTTATAAATTGAGCTGCTACTCACTAATAACATTTGCTTTGCAGCTGTGGATTTCTTCAATCAGATCAACATGCTTTATGGGACCATCACAGACTTCTGTACAGAAGAGAGCTGTCCAGTCATGTCAGCTGGACCAAAGTAAGGCATCAGTGACCAGTTCTCATCTTTATTTTGTAGTTTTTAGATAAGAAGGAAGTTTCTTTTTTTTCCCTCTGTGAGTTTTTTCTACTTAGCAACTTAATATACCAATATTTATCAAATATTGATATATATCAGTATTTAATATAGCAATATCAAATATTGATATATCAAATCAGTGTATCAATATTATCAAATATTGATATATTAAGTCAGTGGCAAACCACTAAAGTGAAGAAACTGATGAGAGTTTTATAATTGAAAATTTATATGAATTGAATTTTCCTTAGTTTGAGTTTTATGACGCTCCCTGTATTGTCTTCTGTTCTGCCGTTTGTCTGTACACTCTTGTATATTCTTTAGTCTATCCAAATTAGATTATGAAAAATACCTTGCTGTTCCCTCCATTTCTTTCTTTCTGAAAACTCGCTTAGTCTTTTTTACTCTTGGACATTTTTCTTGTTTTCCATTTCTCTGCCTTCTGTTAGTATATCAAATCAAGTGTTACCTAGCTTGAAGATGCACATCATATGGTTTTCCATGAAGCCTTCTGATTTCTTCAGAATAGATGTGACATATTTAGCTTTTTTACCTTATGATTGTATGTCTTTGCTACATTATACTTCTTATGGTATTTGTCCTTTTTTTCCCCCTGTGGTGCCAGAGATTGAACCTATGGCCTTCTGCATGTTAAGCAAGTACAAGTGCACTATTATGGAACTGCCCTCCTGGCCCCCACATGCATTATTTAATCTGTTGGATTTGTTTTTCTTTTAAGTCACTTTTGGTGCAAGGACATTACTTACCAACTAGTTAGCAGTCAATAAGGGTTGGTTCCACTTAAGGCATTTTTGAAACTGGCTTTTATTGTTGCCATTACTAATAATAATAGTGGCAGCTGCTATTGATTTAATGTTATCTAAATATAAGGCCTTTCATGGATTAGGTATTTTATTTCACACAACATTCACCACAAAAATATTACCTCCTGAACTGTCACAAACATAAAGAATTTAGTCAAATGAACAAACAAGGAGTTCATAACAAATAAGAACTCAGGAAAAATACTGATAAGTACTGATAAGAACTGATAAAAGTACTGATAAGAACTCAGGAAAAATCCGGAGATAGCAAATGAGGAGCTCAAACCTAAAATGGCTTCTCAGTACAGAAAAAGGTACAAAGCTGTTGTCTGGACCTTCACCTTTTGTGAGCCCCCAGGGATGAACAGCTGCAGTCACTCAGAGTCCAGTATCTCTCAATCCCCTGCTTCCTGCTAGATCTCTTTCTGTGGAGTTAGCTGGGTGTTTACCTTGGAGAACTGTCCTCTGTGGTCGTTGTTGCAGCTGCCTCTTTGTGTCTTTCCTAACCCCATTTGGTTTTATGTGATTTGGGTAGTCCTCTTCAGTTTTATACATAGTGGTTCAGAGACACAGGTGTTTCCTTTCATCAAAGAGAAAATGAATTTCTGTTACTTGTTTTGGGAAGATTCTTAAGGGGGCATTTAAAAATGAAATTCCTTTTAGTACTTCTTCTGGTTAGTATTACTGGTGTTTACTTTAGATATTTAAGTTTTACTTGTGAAAGTAGATGTTTTTAATTTTGCTGTTACTCTACATGGTTAGTTATGCACTGAGGAATGAGACTGCACTGCCTTCTAGGAAAGCAAGTTCCTCTGGATTTGTTTGAGATCTGTATCACTCATCTGAAGTGCTTGGGACAAGAAACGTTTTATAGAGTTTGGAGTCTGGGATATTTGCATAAACATGAGTATCTCAGGGATGTAATGCAAGTCTAAGGATAGAATTCATTTTATGTCTCCCATACACCTTTGTGATGGTTTATCTTGATTGGCTAAGAGATGCTTGGAGGAATAATGAAGCACACCCCTGAGTGTGTCTAGGGGATCGCGGGCTGCGACCGTGGGGAGCATATCTGGTCTGTGGCTCCATTCTCTCTGGCTCTTTCCAGCCCTCTCTGGTTCCTGGCTGCCTGAACCTGAGCAGCTTTTCTCCACCACGGCCTTCTGTTGTGGTGTTTCTGCCTTGGAGCCCTCTGACCATGCACTGAAAACCCTGAAACCCTGAGCCAAAGTAAAGCCTTTCTGCTGTAAGTTATGCATGTCAGGTACTGTGTCCCAAAAGCAGAAACTGACCTTTACAGCCTAATGCACATACATTGAAGGTAATTTTTTGTGACTTTAAGTACAGTAGTGTTAAGTATTTTTGGTGCACTTGACTCATCACATGAGGCTAAGTGTGAAATTTCCCACTTGGGCAAGCTTGTCAGCATTCAGAGGATTTTTTTGGAAGCATTTTAGATTTTACATTAGGTGTATGCAACCTGTACTTAGCACTAGCCTCTTACAAATAAGTATTGAATAATGGCTCACAGTGCTTGGTTCTTAGGGACTGATTATTATTATTAAAATATGGTGGTCTTGAAGTTGTAGTTTTCAAGTTCATACTGTGATGACAGCAAAGAATTTCAAAGAGAATGTCCTTTCAACGTTGGGGAAAGATGTAACTCAAAGTGAAGGGAATCATCTTCAGTGTAAACATGAGAAAAAGATTAAGAAATCATAGTGTTCGGGGGCTGGGGATTTAGCTCAGCGGCAAAAGCGCCTGCCTGGCAAGCGCAAGGTCATGAGTTCGGTTCCCAGTACCGGAGAAAAAACCAAAAAAAAAAAAAAAAAAATCATAGTGTTCAACTCTAGAAGTATCAGTAATTGGTGTTTTATTTTTCAAAAAATAAAGGTGAAAGTTGATTTAACACTTAAGTATGTTGAATATGATTCTTCAGTTTAATGTGTCTCTTTTCACTTTTACACCTGAAAATCATAGACAAGATGAAAAACTTGATTATGAGGGTAAAATATTAAGGTTTCTTTATATAAACATGGATGAATTCCTATCTCTCTTTTTTGGGGGGACAGGGTTTCACTATATAGTTGAGACTGGCCTTAAACTCACTATGTAGCCCAGGCTGGCCTGGAACTCTAAGCAATCCTCCTGCCTCAGCCTCCCAAGTGCTAGGATCACCAGATGTGTGCTACCACTCCTGGCTGAATTCATATCTCTTAAGTGAAGAATAATGATGGGTAGAAGTTGGTCTCTCTCTCCAAAGATGGTTAAAAGTTGTTCTCTATCCCCAAAGAAGATCAAACAAGAAGAGAACTAGGCTTAACTTGCACTAAAGACTTTAGTTTATAATGGGAATACTTTTCCCTGGGAAGATGATTAATCATTGCAGCAAGATACTAAGAAGTGTTGAGCAATCTCCCTTGGAGACCTTCAAGATGAACTTGATAGTCATTCATGTTGCCCAGCACTGGCAATAAGGTACTCCACAGAATGTTTTCTTTAGGTGTTGAGGGTTATTGTTTAGGTATAAGTAGTTATTATGAAACAGAAAGCATCCTTATTCTATCTCAAGATAATTTTTATCATTTAAAATATTTCATGGTATTTTTTCTTTATAAATTCTGATATTTCCTTTGCTAGCATCTCTGACCTATAATTTAGCCAATTCAAACTCTGAGGAGAATACAGACACCATAGATTCAGAGAATGAAAGAGCATAAGTAACTCTATACACTAAAAATCTAAATGCTAATTCATTTTAGAGATTTTCATAACTTTGGAATTTCAGTTGCATGTTTCTTTAACTTAAAATTCAGGTTGTATGTGTGTTTGTGTGTGTGTAAGAGAGAAGGGAGGGAGGGAGAGGGAAGAGAGAGAGAGACTCTTAGATTTTTTGTTTCTTGTTTTGTAGCCCAGGCTGGCCTTGAACTAGCAGTGATCCTCTTGCCTCAGTGTCCTTAGTGCTGGAGGTCCCCAGCTTTTTAGTTGTCAAAAATTTTCTACTGGACTGATTCTGAGAGAACAGAAGTGTCTTTCATTTAAGCATGCCTACTGAATTCTTTACATGATAGGTGCACATTAAATATTAACTAAATAAAGGATCGTGTTCTGTTAATACCCAAAACTAGGTGCATCTTTGAGTTGCAGGTTTTCTTTAAGTGCGTGTTTAGCTCCTCAGCCAAGTGTACTAACATATCGAGTCATTCTCATTTCTGTTAATCTTACTTTGGAGTTTCTGTGTCATTCTGCATCCTTTACACAAAAGCTCCAGGTTAAAAAAGAGTTGTACTGTATAAGGCAAAATGCTTTTTAAGGAAGAAGTCCATTATATTGAAGGGTATCGTAGAACTAGAAGTAAGCTAGTTTTTCTACAGTAATAATGGATGATTCTACTCAATATGAGGGAAAGCTGGGAAAGAAAGTTGTAATAAAGACGCATAAAGAAAGTGTGTAATCATAAAAGGTGAATTTATGGAATCTGCTTGGCTTGGATTATTATAAAGTAGTTCACTGGCAACTTAATACTGCATGCCTTTATTTGGAGGAACAGATTGTTTAAAACTTGTCTGTGTATACAATACATGTATATAGAGAATGTAAAAATATTTGTACTCTATTTGATATTCTGTGTGCTTTTTATCTTTCCATTATAGGTATGAATATCATTGGGCAGATGGAACAAACATAAAGAAACCTATTAAGTGCTCTGCACCGAAGTATATTGATTACCTGATGACCTGGGTCCAGGATCAGTTGGATGATGAGACATTATTCCCATCAAAAATTGGTATAATAATTTTATGTAATTGGGATCCATCATGGTTTATCTGATTTCTAGAGTCGTTCTCACCTTTCCCACCCTGTCTAGATGGAGAACTCCACAGGGCTGTGTTGATGTGTCCATAAGGTTACCGTGTCCAAGCAAGGCACAGTTTGTTAACCCAGTCATAAAATGAGAAGTTATCCTGTGTAAATTGTTTTTTCATCTTTCAACTTAATATTTTTAAAATCCTTACTAGTTGAAAGAATAGGTTTATTAGAAAATAAAATGCATGACTGAAGCATTTTATTTATTAAGTTTTTGGTGATTCTCCTGAGTAAAATATTACTGAACTTTTGTTATTTAACAATTGTGAAGATGAAATTAACTTTTCCAGTAGAAGGTTCTAGATAGAAGTTTGTTCCTATTCCAGAATTACACGATGTTAGAGTACCTTTCAAAATAGTTCTGATCTTATGCATTTAAGATAAGAGTGTCCTATCTTTTTTTTTTCTTTAGGCAGTATCTTGCTATGTGGTATAGGCTGGCCTTGAACTCACTGTGCAGCCCAGGCTGGCCTCAAACTCACCCATTCCTTCTGCCTCAGCCTCCTGAGTTCTGGGATTACAGGGTGCATGGCTGTGTCCTATTTTTTTATACCAGGTTTATCATGTACCCTGAGAAGAACATCCCTGCACTTTCAAATGATAAAAAGATGAGAGATCTAAGAAAGTAACAAGATCATCTTTATGTTATAGAATAAGAGAATGGATAGCAAGTAGGCAGCTAACGACATTACCAGGTCATATTTAGTTTCACTGGAGGAAGGAGTTTGTATGGCTTCTACCTAGTTTTATGTTTGTGGCAAACAGGGTTTGATTTGATGACCCACAAAATGCATCTTACAGAGTTTGAAAACAAGAAGAAAATAAGATTGGAGGGATTGATTTGTTACTAAGTTTGAATAACTCTGGCTTTTACTTATTTATTTCTTTTTGAGACAAGGTCTCACTATGCAGTTCAGGCTGGCCTTGAGCTCACTTTCTAGCCCAGGTTGGTCTTGAACTTGCAACGATCCGCCTGCCTCAGCCTCCCGAGTGCTGGGATCATAGGCATGCACCACTGTGCCTGGCTCTTTCATATTTATTTTTAAGGGAAGACTTGCAAATAGAAATTGTTCACATCTAGACATTTACCTTCTCAAATTTAGTACAACTGTTTTCTGAAAAAACTTTAGACTTTGCTCTTCTAATATTAGTAGAAAAACTTTTTAACTGTGTTTTATTCTTTCAGTTTTTGGAAGAAGGATATGGTAGAGAAGACAACGATATAGTTATTATGGAGTGTTTTAAATATTTTAAAAAACATGTTAACCATTTTTGGAACTTTTATGATAAAACAGCTATTTTCCAAGACTGTCTTACATATGTATGTATGTATATATATAAATATATAAAACAGTGGTTTTGAATGGTTGTCATCTCTTTATCTTTCCATATATATTTTAACTTTTTATTTTTAACCAATTTCAGACATTTAGAAAACGCAAGAATCCTACAAAGATGTATAGATTCTATAGATTTATAGATTATTTTACTTTTTACTTTGTCCTCCCGCACTCTCATATTCATTAATTTTCCTGACCTGTTAGAGAATAAGTTACTTCTAGCTCATTACTCAGAAGTAATTTAATGAATATTTCCTTAGAAAGTCAGAGTCTAACTGCCAAAATCAGGAAATTAACACCAATATGTGTTTTCTAATCTGTAGATCTTACTGAGGTGTTTCAAGTTTTGTAAATAATATCATTTAATAGCAAAAGAAAATATTCAGTGTTTTTTTTTTCTGTTATGTCTTCCTTTGTCTTCTTTATTCTGGCATATGTGTACTGTGATTTTTTTTGGTCTTTTGTGAAACTGATATTTTTGAAAAGTGCACATTATTTTCTAGAATACACTTTCATTTTGTTTTCTTAAGACTTGTATTTTTAAATGAGCAGAGAGGGAATGTTAAGACATTAACCCTAGGAGTACTGGTATTTGGGTTTTATGCCAGTCTGGATCATTTAGCCAGTTTAATAAAGAATATGGCTTTTTAATTTTTAAAAATTTTATTATGTATCTTTGAGGTATATAACATGTTAAAAAAGATACAGATATCTCATGAAATGGTTTTTGTAGTGAAACAAATTAACATACCTCGCAATAACCCATAATCCCTTGTTGGTGGCAAAAGCACCTATACTCATTTAATGAAAATCTTAATGTAATACATTATTAGATCTTTAGACTTGCTTCTCCTGAATGTCTGCTACTTTGTATCCTTTGGCCTATGGCTCTTCAGATTCCACCTACCACTTCTGATAACTATAGTTTTATTGTCTCTATGTATTTAATCTTTTTTTTCCCCAGTGTGAGACTGTGCATTATTTTTCCTTTTGTATCTGGCTTACACTTAGCATAATGTTTTCCAGGTCCATCCCTATTGTGATACAAGGCAGGGTCTCTGTCTCCGTAAGGCTGATGAATACTGTTTCAGCGTGGGCGTGCGTCTCACAAGCTCCTTATCTCTCCATCTGTTGGTAGACACCTGGGTTGTTTCCATGTGGTGGCAGTTGTGAATAATGCTGCAGTGAGCATGAGAGTGCAGATATCTGTGATATGGTGATTTAATTTCCTTTGGGTAGATACTACTCAGAAGTGCGACTGCTGGGTCATGTGGTGATTCTTTTCTTTAGCACCCTCCATTCTGTTTTCCAGAATGGTTTACCACTCTCCATTTCCAGCAACAGTGTATAAGGATTCCCTTTTTTCCACAGGGACTATATATTTTTTCTAGTTTTATATCTGTTTAAGGCTGTAAAATTGCTGTAACTCAAAGAATAAAGAGCCTAACTGAACATAGATTGCACCTAATTTAGGGACCAGTATAGAGTGGGAGTAGTAATGAAATAATTTGTGTAGAAAAAGTCTGAAATAGCTTACAAGCATTTTAAACAGAACTGAACACCGTGTGTTACTGTATTAATGTTCAGCACATATTTGTATTAAGGCTTGATGTCAAGAAGTTCACTTCGTTTTAGTAAAGTGGTAGTGTGTTAGGGATACAGTAGGCTCTAATGAAGAGTAGTTCTTACTCCACAGAAACTGGAGTTTATTTTCATTATATGTTGAGAATGTCATTATGTGACAGGTATATTAAGTAGTAATTCATAAATACTACTTTTTTTCAGCCATGTCTTACTAATTCATGTTACCATTTACTGACAAAATCATGTTGCTTCCTTCTCTCTTGTTTAATAGAGCATGGTGTTTATCTCCTTATCAGGTGTTCCATTCCCAAAGAACTTCATGTCTGTGGCAAAAACCATCCTTAAGCGTCTCTTTAGGGTCTATGCGCACATTTATCACCAGCACTTTGACCCTGTGATCCAGCTTCAGGAGGAAGCGCATCTCAATACATCTTTCAAGCACTTTATATTTTTTGTCCAGGTAAGTGGGATTAAGAGGCCTTTAATGCTTAGTGCAGTGGTGGGGAGCCTATGGCATGTACATTATTTGTTCTTAAGACAAAAGATGTACATGTATGAGTTGTTTTTTCTAAACTAAAACCTCAGTATTCAGTTTTAATGCAGTGTTGGAACTTTGCAGTAAGTATATTGTGGGCACTTGTCTCTAAAAGATTTGCCTTTGCTGACTTGTTGCCTAATTCTCTACTTAGAGAAATACTAAGCAAAAATGAGAAAGTGTTGAAACTGGATGAGCTGACCAGTTTGTATATATTTGTGTGTATGTATGTATTTTGGTGTAGAGCTTGAGAGCAGTTGGCCAGAAGAAACCCAAGGTTTGAAATTTCGCTGTGTATGTGTATCTGTGGGCATACGTGTGTAAATGCCTTCACTTCTCATGTGCATTGAAGAAAAATGTGTCCATTTTCCCACTGTACATACTTCTCGCACTGAAGGTGCATATTTTATATCCCAGTTTCACCATAAAAACACTTTTTAAGATGCTGTAATTTGCTAAAACTTTTGCTTTGAAGAATTAATTTACTGTAATGCTCCATCTGTGGACCCCACAGGAACATTGGAAACATCTTAGAGTCTGCATCTGTGCTATGACGTGGGTAGAATATCATTGCTAAAGATGAGGTTCTAGTGGTTTAGGAGAGTATATTTTCCCTGCACAAGGGTTAGTTTTACTTTGTAGTTTTTAAGTCCTAGCAAATAATAGGGGATTGACATATAGCATTTACCATATCTGATCATAATGACACTGGCACATTGAAGGTATTAGTTACACAGTATCACTCTTTGATTAAGAGTGGTACCTCCCCTGGGCCTAACAACTTAAAAAATCTTGCTTCAGTCCTTCTCCAGCTGCAGATGAATAATCCACAGGGCCAAGAACATACCTACCAATATCACTTCAGGGTATTCTGGGATACCTGAGACCCAGAATTCCCTGCCTGTGTGGTCCCAGGTGCATCATCAGGGTCTGTGAATCTTCCTTGAGTCCATTCTTTGGAGAGTAGAGCACAGCTCTGATAGGTATACTTCTAGGTCTGAGAAGTAGCCAGATAATAGGTTTTTTTGTAAGGATATGTGGACATTACCCATATATGTCACCAGGGTATTCGTATTTGGTTGCATGAGGCACCTTGAGGTTCAGGATGGAGCTAGCTGTTAGAAGAGCAGGAAATTTTCCTGATGGCTCCCTTTCTATTACTACTTTCTGTGTAGTAACCTGAGGAATTGTAAGAGTTATAAATTTGAAAGTTTTCCTGATCACTATGAAAGTATATTTTGTCAAAGTAAGAGCATAGAATGACTTATTTAAAACATCAGCTTACTGTGAATTTAATACTTCAGTCATATGGTATGTATCCCTTTGTTCTTGGCCCAGACTCCACAGATCTTAGGAGTGAGCCTGCTCTTTAATGTACCTTAATGCTTCTCCATTCTTAAGCGAGTTGTTTGGCACATGTAATAAATGAATTAAATTAGGAGTTGAGCATGATAAGGGTGAAACTTTTTTTCTGCTTTTGGTACTAAAGTGGAACTTGTAAAGAAGCACAGATTAGGTGCTGCAAGTGTATCTCGGGGTAGAGTGCATATCTAGCTTTGAGAGACCCTGGGTTCAGTCCCAGTATCCAGGTAAAAAAAAAAAAAAGGCTCAAATTATTTTTTTTTCTTTTTTTCTTTTAAAGTTTTCTCTTTTTTTTTTTTTCCCGGTACCAGGAATTGAACTCACGACCTTGCATTTGCCAGGCAGGCGCTGTGCCACTGAGCTTAAATCCCCAGCCCAAAGGCTCAAATTAAACTCAGCAGTTCTCCTTTGTTCTTTGCAGGATTTTGTCATTTATATCATTTATTAATGTTCTTATACCACATCTTAGGAGATCCTACAGATGCATTTATTTATAATCAAGCTTTTACTCTTCATATAATGCCTAAATTTGCCTGATGAGCCACGTTTTTTTATCCCCATATTTGGTTGATACATTTAAATGGTGGTAGGTTATTTATTTGAAAAATAAGCAGCAACTCCCATGTATTAATTATTACTTTGTGCGAGGAATTACTTAAAATGATTAGCATCCATCATTATATTTAGTCCTTGTAAATAATTTCATGAGGGTAGGGTAAATCTTGATATTATGGATGTGAAAAATAACATCAGGAGTGGTTAAGTGATTTGCATAGGACACAGAGTAAATACCAAAAGACAAATTTCAAATCTACTTTTATTTACTTTCGAAGCTGATTTTCAACAAATGTTAATTGGATTCTGCTGTGAAATGAGAGGAAAATAATTTTATTGCTATTTGTTTTGTCTTCTTTCTGCATAGGAGTTCAACCTTATTGATAGAAGAGAACTTGCACCACTCCAAGAACTGATTGAAAAACTCACCTCAAAGGATAGATAAAAGAATGTAGAGCTATGCAAACTGTTCCTCAAATGAAGCTGTGGAGTGTATTTGGGGGTTTTGCCATATTTTATCTGGGTTGTTTTGTCTTGGGTTTGCTTGGGTTCCCTTTTCTTTATTTTGAATATCTGAAAATATACCCTATTGGTAGAGGAAGCCAAGAACCATTCCCTCCATTGGAAAGGGGGTAAGTTTTGTCTTAGTGGTACGCAGTATTTTTTTTTAACATGATTTTGGTTGAGCAGTTTTAATAAGACCATGTGCTGGAAGAAGCTGCTTGCTGATGGATGGGATTCTGTGTTGTGTAAATTGTGGCACATTGTGAAGTCCCCAGGAGACTTATGTTTTAAAGTGCCTTGGCAGGTTCACTTCTGAGATGCAAAGCACAGACAAAACTGAACAAGGCTTGAAACAATATTAGGATTACTACCCAGGGCACTTACTGGTGCATGCTGTAAAATAATCTATGATAAAAGCCATAGTTTACCTGAATTGGTGTTCTCCAGCTTTTACTACATTAAAGAAACATAATTTGTAAAGGTGTGCATGTAGAACATAAAAAATTAGTATTTCTTAATTATTTTTGATATCGACAGTAATATATTCTCTTCAACAAATGCTTAAAAGTTCTATACCAGGTCTTTTTCCATCTCTTAATATCTGTGATATTGAAACTTGAGGATATTAAAATATAATCCATATTGCCTTTTGGCTTCTTTCTACATGTTAATTGCACTGTGGTGTCTTTCTACATGTTACTACACTGTGGGTGAAAAACTTCAGGTTATATATAGGATTGCCATCTTCAGAGGTGATGCTGAACTGTGAGGTTTCTTAGCAATTGCCAAATGAGCCATAAGTCTGCAGAATAACCACCTACTTTGAAGAGTAGGGGATAGAGTGTTTGGTAAGGGAAAGGGATTAATCTTTATATTGGGAGTTAGGGATGGAATTAAATATGGGGAATTAAGTTCTAGAAAGTTCTGTCTTAAAACCTTTCAGTGGAATGATGTTAAGATTTTAATCAATTATAAACAGATCTTAGAGACTTCCTTTTAGGAATCAACTTCCATGAGAAGTTCAGAATACATTATTGATTTTAGGTAAAGACACTAAGCATGGATTTAAGGACTGTTTGGGAAAACTGATTGCCTTCTTAGCATTTCCATTCAGTGAATGGAGCTGGTATTTCCTGTCATTTTAAAATGATATATAGTACTTTTTTTTGCATATTACAGGCCCAGTTTGAAGTATTCTGACTTCTGATTTTCCATTGTGAAAGGAATCATTTTCTTTAGAGTGATATCAGACAATGAAAATGCTAATTCAGTAGTTAAAATTTTAGTTGCCAGAACTTTCTAGTGGATTACTACTACCAATAATAGCAAGTTCAGAAAATTAGTTTTTAAAATAGATGATAAGTTTTTCACTTCAGTTTTGTTCTTGAGAAATACTCTTTGGACTTCCAAATTTAGTTTTATCATTTTTGGTAAATCTGCTTTCTTCAGTTAGAAATATATAACCTTCCTCCAGTTAGAAACATTTGCTTGTAGAATAGAGGTGCTTGCTCTGAATAGATTACAAATGCTTAGGATAAAAGAAAGTAAGTTTGTTTTTGTCATTAACAAGTAGAGTAGTGATACACTTTAATACTTTTAGTAGTCCAGATCACTAGGAACTGCCTTTTTCTCCATTCATTTCTAGCAGTTAACGCACTAAGTACCAACAGTAGGAGTAACGGAGAGCCCGACAGAGGCAAGTATACTTACTGAGGCTCACTAGTAATGTTTATTTATATGTAGCAACAAAAGCTAGCTGATTTTCTTAAAACAAACCTTTTAGAACACAGAATAGATAATAGCAACCACCATGAGCTGGTTCAGAAATAAAATTTGGTGTCATGATTTTTTAAGTCCTACCTATACGAGGAAATAAAACATAATTCCTCAAATAGTCTTCCATATTGAATGATTTCCTGTCAGCCTAGGAACAAAAGGATTGCAATAGCCAAATACAGAGAAAATAGGAAGAATTACTCTTACTCATTTATTGTATACTGTAGAAATGGGAAAATATTTCCACAAATTAAATTTGATAGTAGGATTTACTTTGCTACTATCAAATAGTAGGAAATATTTGTTTTTACTCTGCCGGAATCTCAGGTGCCTGTTTCTGAGTGTTCGTTTATTCAGTTACTGAGAAGGAAGGATACACGTATGTTTGTATGTGGCAACAAAGTATAGACATTTTCCCCGGGAGACACCTGGTGTGGTACATGGTGTGAGGTTGCTGCAAGTAAGGAAATACTCGCTAGAGCAGAAGAGAAAGAGCTGACTTAATTAAGTTGCTTTGCTTTGGTTGGTTCCTACATGTAAGATGCCCTTTACAAAGTAAGGATCAAAGCTTGATTTTAAAGCAGAGCTTGCTTATAAATGTCTATTTAGATTCTTTTCAGATCTCTATTTAATTTATAAATAACCAGGTAAATTATTTTCCCCTTGTTCTTTATACAGAGTTATAAAGCAGAAGTTTTTTATTCTTTTTGATTACAGGATCCCATAAAATGTAAAGTAGTGAGTTGACAAGGTATTATTGGCACTCATAACAACTTTGGTGAAATGTTAACGTGATGCAGGTTTGAGGAGTTATTTTAAATGATGGACTAGTGGTGGTGGAGAAAAAATAATACCAGAAAGAGTGAAATTTTAAAAATTAGCTACAGTAGATGGTGCTCATGGCTTTCATTTGCTGACTTCCATTTCCCATAAAGCCATGGCAGTAGAGCACACTAAAACAGTTAAGCATGTATTAGTTAGCTGGTGGCTTTGGAGGATAATTTACCTGAAAATTTACTTCTCTCTACTTTACCTGTTAGTCATTTGTAAATTCTAAATGGTCAGCATAAAATATATTAGATAGAAGAAGATATGGCTAGGGTAAAATATATTTCAGATAGCGTTACTGCCTGGCTTATCAGGATAGATGAAGCACCTGTATCTTTTACTAGGAAACAGAGATGATGTGGGTATTTATATTTTACATATGTAATCTCCAGACTTGATTTTATGTATTAACATTTACCCTGTATATGGGAAAATAGCAAAAATGACAGATTTCTTTTATAGCTTTTTCTACACCCTCTCGCAGAGAGGTTTTGATAACCACTAAAATGGTAGATTATGTGAGATGAAAGTATTAAGTTGTAGAACTTTCCTTTAAAATGGGTATGTCATACCTTAACATCCAAATCAGTTGATCTTCAGAGTAGTTCCCTTGGAAGTACTACTCATTACTGCTATCCTGCAAAACTTAATGCTTTTAGCACTCTTTTAGAGATGCCATGAGAATCAGCGTGTGACTGTGCAAGAAAATCATTTCATCACTTTTGTTGAACAAAAACTTTTTTGGCAGCTTAGTATGACTTCTCTTAATCACCAAACCAAGTCTAGTAGTTTGGTTATTTTCTGAGAAGCAAGCCACTAGGCAAAAAGAATGTGTCATAGACTCTAAATCTGCCGAAGAGAATGTTTTAAGCATTATTTGCATTATTGGTTTCCTGGTGTCACTACTGTAAAGTGGACATTATCATTTGGATATGTAGGCTTCTTAAAAAGAATTACATTTAACTGTCTTACAGTTCTTTTCTGAAAATTTAAACTTTGACAATTGTATGATAGTTTTGTGTTGAAGAATATGGAAAAATGGACTCAATATTTAAAATAGAGTAGTTGCAAGGAAGCAAAGCTTTTACTAAACATACTTTTTCTCAAATGAGTAATTTGACTTTGAAGATGGGGGGTTGCCCAAGAAAGGTTTATGTACTAATTATGCTCAGTTTAAGCCTACATATCACAAAATACTGAGAATTCTATAGCTTTCATGTATCATTTATCACTAAATTTTGATTGTTTTTCAGAAAGATGAGGGCCAAAAGTTATTTGTGATTTGGAAATTTGACTACATATTTTGAAAACTCTTAGTTTGAAACTTAACTGGCATTTTAAAAAATACACCAATTCAGCTGGGCATGCTGGTACATGCCTGTAATCCCAGCACTCAGGAGGCTGAGGCAGGAGGATCATTTCGAGTTAAGAGACCAGCCTGGGCTACAAAGTGAGCTAAAGGCCAGCCTGAACTGCATAGTGAGACCTTGTGTCAAAAAAAACCAAAACAAAACACCACTTCTTACAAAGAGATGTATACTTTGAGGACCCCCCTAAAATAATTTAAATTTGTCCCTAATGTTAAGATTTACTATAGGAATCACTTTCGTTCAGCTGTCGTCTTAATTGTGTATGAGATGATAGAGATAAAACTCTCAAGATTTAATGGACAAGTTTCATGTAACAAAATTCTCACTGCAGATGATTTGAATTTTTCAGGCTTCTATAATGTTAATTCCTTCTGAAGGTATAAAAATTACCCTCCCACTCTGCCACTTTAAGCTGAATTTATTGACATTTTGGCAAAAGAAAAAATACAGATTAGAACATTAAAGCCGGGCATGGTGGCGCACACCTGTAATCTCAGCACTCAGGAGGCTGAGGCAGGAGGACTGCCATGAGTTTGAGGCCAGCCTGGGCTACATAGAGAGTTCAAGGCCAACCTGAATTAGAGCAAGACTCTTGTTTCAAAAAAAAAAAAAAAAACCTATTAAATAAATAGGTTTTTATTAAATAATAGGTTTTTATTAAATAGGTTTTTATTAAATAGGTTTTATTAATAGGTTTTTATTAAATAAATAAATTAAATAAATTAAAAAAAAACCTATTAAATAAATAGAATATTAAATACTCTGAGTTTTATAAGTGTAAAGCAAGTTTCTCTTTTTGCATAATTTCTATTCTGAATGATAGTAAAATTGACCTTTTCCAGGTGATTTCTTAACCTTCATCTTCCCTTTGAGGCAATCATGTGTGCACACACACACACACACACCAGCCGTCTAGGTTGATTTTTCAGGTATTCATTTCTAGCGATTCTAAAGTACTTACTATGAAGTCAGTTTGGTATGGTCGTGACTGAAACAGATTATTAATGATATAAATGGAAATTTTTATTTCTCTTTTATATATTATTCTTATATAGGTGGATGATTCTTACAGTTTTGCACAAGTTTAATTTTTGTTTCTGAAATACTTAATTGTGCACATTGTGAAATAGATTAATGCATTTTCATTTGAGAACTTGTCTCCTTAAATTGGTCTGCAGAAATAACTATTTTTAGCAAAACAGTTTTTTACAGCCACTAAATTGTATTTGTTATTTTTGTACATGCATAACCAGGGTGGTAAGGACACCAGTCTTTTAGGAAATACTTTGTTCTGTTTGAATTTTTCTTACACTTTTGTTACTTAAAATTACCACTAGAAGCAGTATCATGAAATGTAGGTGGAGAGAGAATACACTAAATATAAGAAGACTTAGATTTTGACTAGGCATCATTTCTGAACACAAAAGCAGAGGCGGGTGCCACGTGATGGCAGCGTAGGGCACCATTCCCATTGTGCAGGTGTATCGGTGCGCAAGGGTGAAGATCCTGCGCTCATGGAGATTAGTTTATAGCTGGAAGCTGGATATGGTGGAGCATGCCTGTAATTACAGGTACTAGGGAGGCTGAGGCGGGAGGATTGCAAGTTTGAGTCCAACTTGCACAGTTTAGTGAGACATTATCTCAAATAAAAAGTGGTATGGCTATAGCTTAGTGGTAGAGCGCTTGTCTTATATGCGTGATTCCTAGGTTCAGTCCCCAAAAGCACCAGAAAAAACTACGTAGCTGGGAGGGGGGAAAATGGTCTGAAATATGAAATGCAAGTTAGATGCTCTATTTTAAACTGTGCCAAGACTACACAGATTGTAGTAGTTACTGATCAATGTTTAATTGCTTCATTTTTAACAGGGATCTGGATGTCAAATCTGTAATGTTTTATTTGAAAGTTGTAAATAATGTACACAGATTTGTGATGGGATGGGAAGTATCTAAATTCTAGATTTTTTAAAAGAAAGCAAATGTTTCTAAGAAAAAATTAATAAAGTTATGTTTGGCCATGAATCCCGACTCATTGCTGCTATTTATATTTTAAAGTAGGTGTTCCCACAGTAAGCCCATTTCACAGGGAACTGAAGTCATACCATTTTGGGAAACATTTCAGAGCTCTTTAGCATTATTTTCTATAATGTTCACAACTCTGGAAGTTAGTATATCGGTGTGTTACAAACTAGAAAATGAAAGTTCAGCAATTGTTCAAGTCATTGACTGGGTCTAGATTTAAAAAGCTTTACTATGCCTGAATTTGAAGCTGCTGCTAAGTGTGTTTACCATACATTACTAAAATCAGAACAGTTTGCAGAACAATTATTTGTGGATATTTCCTTCAAGCTAAGATAATATCTGATACCTTGTCTTCATCATAGACCCTTAAGAGACACTAATGAGCACTACCGGAGAACCACTTACCCTGACAGTTACATTTCAAAAGGAAACATGTATTTAGAGCATTACTTACAAGTGTCTGTTCCAGAGGCATTTGCGCTTGGACTTTTAGATTGAGTACATTTTGATAGCAGTAGCCACACTTGTGTAAAGTAACAAATGGTGTTTTGAAAAAGACGCGGAGTTGAAACGCTAGTCCATCCTAATGTGGACAGTGCCTGCTCGTGTAAGAAAAACACCTCATTGTTTTCCTTGTTGTACTATTTACAAAGTGCTGTATACATACCTGTGAACAGTACAATTAATTTTGGTAGTTAGGTTAACTTACCTCTTGCACTGAATGTAAATTTTTAATTCCTCGTATAACTGTCTGGAATGATATATTTTGGTAACACAAAAGCCCTAAATAATGATCCCTTTAAGGTTTAGACAGCCATGCTTCATGGAGGTTTTACAAAAAGATTGTACATGCTTCTGTGTTTTTGTTTTTTGAGACACAGTCTTGATACGCAGTTTAGGGTTGGTCTTGAACTCATTATGTAACACAGGCTGTCCTTGAACTTGAGGTGATGCTCTTGTCTCAGCCGCCCAAGTGCTGGAATTTACAGGCATGCACGCCACCACACAAGCCTTATGTTTTTGTTTCAGTGAATGCATCTTTTCTTTTTTTTTCCTTGAGACCAGGTCTCGCTTTGCAGTTCAGCCTGGCCTTGAACTCTCTGTAGTCCAGGCTGGTCTCACAGTGATCCTCCTGCCACAGACTCCCGAGTGCTGGGATTACAGGTGTAATCTCTCCTGCCACACCACCCTGGGCTGTTTTTGTTCAAAGAAAATGAGTTCATAGTCCCATCTTCCTAATGAGCTTGGTTCACCTTTATAAGCATGTAACAAAATACAGCTTCCTTCCCTGAGCTATGATTCTTTGTTCTTTTAGTGTTTTAATTTTGGTTTCACATTTCAGATTTGTTTAAAAGCATCCTGACTCTCACTCATGTTTTATTATGATGGCTTCTAAATTCCTTTTCTAGACAGTAAAGAAGGCTGCAAGGGTAAATTTATAACCAAGTTGAAGTTGCTAAACGTTACACCGAAGTAGTGATATAGTATGGACAGATAGAGGGCCTTTTATTTTTTCTGCGTTGTTTCTGAGTGGATTGTTTATTTAGTTTTACTAATAAACCTTTGTTTACAGGACTCTTTTTTTGAGATGGGGTCTCACTGCAGGGCTTCAAGCTGTCCTCCTACGTCAGCCTCCCCAGTGCACAACTCTTACTTTTTTTGCAGTTTGCACAGGGGAAGAAATACCCAAACTGAAGGGGTGGTAAACTGGCTGAGTGCTTAATACTCTCATCTGTAGCTCTAAATCTACAAAGTTGGGGGAAGTGGTTTCTTTGTTTTGTTTTGTTTTTTGTACTGGTACTGAACCGTGTCCTTTACACTGAGCTACATCCCTTTTTTAAAATTTTGAAACAGAGTCTCGGTAAGTTCCTCCCGCAGGACTCAAACTGGTGATCCTCTTGCCTCAGTCTCCCAAAGTGCTGGGATTACAGGCATGTGCTACCACACCTGATTGAAAATAACTTTGTTCAGTTTAGTAAAACAACTAAATTCAGTGCAAACTTAACTATCCTTAAATCTTTATCCCACTTAAAATGAAAACCATGTTTCACTGCAAAATATCACTAGTACATTTAACACCTCTGCAGGGGTTACAGATACTTATATGCAACATATGCACTAATTTTTCTTTTTTGTAAAATTTTTGAGTTGTGAGACATTGGTTGTAAAGGTTCCAGGTAAGGGGTTATGGAGGCAGGTGTCTTGAAAAGCCCCTTTCTCTAGTCTCTTCCTTACCATCCACAGGCTCTGTAGGAAAATGGGACACCATGCTAGATTTAATGTTGTTGTTTTTTTTTGTCTTTTTGAGACAGGGTCTCGCTATGCAGTTCAGGCTAGCCTAGAGCTCACTTTGTAGCCCAGGCTGGTCTCGCACTCACAGCGATCCTCCTGCCTCAGCCTCCAGAGTGCTGGGATTACAGGCGTGGGCCCCACGCCCAGCCCTTTAGATTTAATGTTAAGAGAGCTAGCTAGCTAGGTTCTGTTTCCTTCATTTACTTAGTTTATATTTTTGAAGTAACTTTTAAGCTTAGAGGAACTCACATTCTCACAACTAGACACTGGCAGGCCTGGGATTTAAAACTAGTTTCTGATTTTCCAGTGCTTAAACATTTTTTCCGGGGGTGAGGGGGTCTCACTACGAGTTTGGGCTGTTCTTGAATGCACTGTGTCCTTGAATGCCCAGGCTGGCCTCAAACTCGCAGGGATGTTCCTGCCTCAGCCTCCTGAGTGCTGAGATCACAGCAGTGTCACTTTTAGGGTCTTGTGCTTTTTTTTGTGACGTGTGTGAATTGTGGTTTTTACTCCACACTTCCAAAACTTAATATTTTTAGTGGGACTTCGTCCTACCTAAGGTCTCAGGCTTGTCTTACTTTGCTCAGGAACTGCTAAAACTCATTTTATGGGTTTCTCCCCAAGTTTGGGGGTGGAATATGACCTCTAGTAGCTTCCACACCTTACCCCGTTCACATACCTGTTGACAATTAAGCCTTTTCTAAGGGTCTAGCTGCTTACCACAGTGGGGATAACATAATATTCATAAAATACTAGCATAAAATAACATGTGGAAGTTATAAAGAACAATTCTTGCTCTTTTCACTTGCGTTCCCCATGGGCTCTTTTTAACTTTTGCTCTTTATTTTTGAAAATGGATTCGCCATCACCCCCCTCCGCCCCCGTCCTCAGGCATCAATTTTAAGATGCGCTTTAGGGCCGGCTGGTTGCAAGGTAAACCGGTGCGGCAAGCCCTGGTTCGGGCGCACGACTGTCCCCTCCTAAGCCTCCAGAGCGGGCTCGCCGGCGTCGTACCGACCGCGCCGCTGCTTGAGCCCGCGTCGGCCTGCGCCCCGCGCGGACGAAGCCGGCCTCGGGGCT
>NW_004955447.1:2063442-2070644 GCF_000276665.1 Chinchilla lanigera | reverse complement strand
GGGCCCTGCGGGGCGGCACCTCTGTCCGCCCGCCGCCTCAGCCCCGCGGAGCGGCGGGCCGGCTCTGCTGATCTCGTCCAGCGTCGTGCTCCTGAGCTGCGGTCCTGTTCCTGCGTCTGTAGCTTTCCCCTTTCATGGCCGAGCAGTGTCCATTGCATGGAAGTGCCGCAGTGTAGTCCCCAGCTGTGCACCTGTGGAATGGCTTCCAATATTTAGTGATTACTAATAAAAATACTGTAAGCATTCAAGCACAAGAGAAGAGGTTTTTGCTGATCTTAATAGCAGAGGCTCCTCGCCCTGTCCCCACATCCAAGTAAACTCTGGGTTGTTCAAAGACCAATACCGTTTCTGTTCTTAACCCTCCTGGGGCATACTGCACCACCGGTGTCATTTTGCAGGGTGAACATAAACACCTATTTTTGTATATTTCCTACCACAGGAAACCTACTCTTGACACTTCCTGTTTTGATGGAAGTTTTACTTTGGCTGTAGCAGGGCTACTGGCCACTCACGCATCACAGCAAACGGTTTGTCATTCTTAGCACATTCAAAGCAGTGGCGCTTCTTTGAAAAGGCAAGGCAAGCCGGCGCTTTAAGCATTTAGAATACAAGAAAGCCAAAGATTGCCTCGAAGAGGGCCTGTTTTATTGCTGCAGTTTACAGACACCAGTGGGAAAAGGCCGTTATTTCCTCTTAGCAGTGTAGGTGCTTTGAGGATGCGTGTTTACTAGTATGATTCCTCTCAGCCTCCTAGTGGGTAAACACCTTATGTACACAGGAGGAACTAGAAACCAAAGCTATCTTAAAGGGAAATTTGAATGGATATATTCCCAGATCAGAACCGCAGTGGATAATCCCCTTTCTCAAATCCAATTCGGCAATGTATCGTATCCAGAACCCCTCCCCGCAGCATCTTTAATCTTCTCAGCTCCTGATACAATTTTTCTTTCTTTGTTGGCTTTTTAAGACAGGGTCTCACTATATAGTTCAGGCTGGTCTCGAACTCACAGCAGTCCTCCTGTCTCAGCCTTCCTAGTGCTGGAATTACAGGCATTCACCACCATGCCAGGCTAAGAAGTTTTTAATGTGTCATTCCATCTCCAGTTTGTCTCAACTGTTTCCAGAACAGTGATTTGCTATACAATTGCGGTTGTGTTATCCTCAGATAAAAAGTCCTCCCTTACTTCCTATTATCAACACTGAAAGGCACTGTAAACTGATGACTCCATAGGCTTGAGATTTCCCATATACATCTAGGGTCTTGACTCCCAGTGAAAAACTCTGAAGGTCAGCTACCACTGGGCCTCCATTTCCATATGGTAGCTGGTGTTTAGATGAGTGTTTTCCTAGTTCTTGTCTTCCTTTCTGTGAAGTTTTGCTAGTTGCTGTTTTTATAACTCTTATACTGTTCTTGCCCCCTCCACTTTACTTGTCCGATCCAAATAACCTGTCAGTGGACAAAGAAAGAATCTTTGTAGATGACTACTTTGCAGTTCCCCGGCTTTTCCTAGAATTAGACCTTTACCTGGTCGTTTAGTTTTGTGCTCTTTTAACTGCCATCTTCTCATGTTCTGTGTTACTGAAGTATGCTTAGATTAGATTTATAGAGCCCTTGTCTCCTCTTAGAATGACAGCATCACAATGCCTACTTGGCATTATGAATGGTTCCTGTGACTGTTTTTTTGACTCAGGGTTTCACTATGCAGTTCAGGCTGACCTTGAACTCACTGTGTAGCCCAGACTAGCCTCAAATTCACTGTGCTTCTCCTGACTCAGCCTCCTGGGTACTGGGGTTATGAGCATGTGCCACCACTCCTTGTAGTTCCTATGACTTTTAAGGGTATTAACATGAGTATCCTTGGTTCTTGTTCTCCTTTGCCTTCAAAGAATATTAGTTTGCTTATTATCTTTCTGCTTTCCCCCAGAAAGTTAAAGATTTAGCCATTAGTCTAATTGGAAACCACAGCTAACTATGGTTAACTCTGCTTGAGCTAATGTAACGACAGAGTTACTCTTAAGATTAAAAGAAAATATGGCCACATGTAATCTTTCCTGCTTGGAAGGGTATCAGAAGAAAGTTGAATGTGCTAGCCTTGTGTGCTTTCAGACTCCGGCTACTATTTTCATGAGTTCCTTGGTTCTTAAACATAACGTTCTCTTCTCTCTCTTCCATCTAGCTCAGTGAGTGGCAATCATTTTAAAGCAGTCTTTGAAATGTCTTGCAGTTCCTAAGCTGATCCTCTTCACACAAAATTTTGGTCACTAGTGCTTTTCCCATGACTTAAGTCTCCCAACTTACCCACACATTTTTCTTCTCTTTTCTGGAGATAGTATATATGTAATAATATGTCTATATAATACTTCGGTATCTTGCTTCTTAATTTTTGTGTCACCTTCTTGCTGCTCATCTTTTTTGCTGTGTGTCATCTTTTAAAACTCTTCCATTTTTTTCTCTTCTATTACCCTGTATAATGTTGGAGGTTTGAACATTGTTCTGCAAGTCAAGGTAAGTTCTTTTTCACCCTTAGATCTAGTTTATAAGAAAGAAGAAACTTTGTACATCTGTTGAAGTTGTGCGTGTGTGTAGAGAGAGAACTTGCTGACCAGTGATGTTTGATATGAACACATTTGATGACTTCAGTCTGGTTGGTGGTCATTAGAATTGCTCCTTGGTCAGATTACAGGTCTGTTATCCCTGACATTAAATGTAGTATATCCCTGGATAATTTAAAAAAAAACACACATAGTATGTCCTAATTATATGTAAGCTATTTTCTTTTTTCCCATCAGTTGTCCCAGAAGCTAATAAATGATCAGGGAAAAGTAAACTACCCCTTTTCCCCCCGGGGATTTGGTAGAATGCACAGAATGCTGAAAGCAAATCAGAGAGAACCTGACTATTACTCATAGGAAGTGTTTTGCAAAAATGTCTTTTAAGTTCTTTTAGCTATAATACTTATTGTATCAGGTAGTAGAAATAATCATGTTATTTCCTGTCCTAAAACTCTAGGCATTAGATGTGTTTTCATGTTGGTTTTAGAGTTGTTTGTTGATTTCTTCATTGGCATAGGTACATAAGAACTCAGCATCATTGTAGAGTAAAAGAATGAAGCCAGTAGAGAGGCAGTGTTTGAAAATGCAAGAGCCTGGAATGCCTGCCACTGTAGTGATAGTTTACCAAGTCTCACACACTTGCCTTGAGGAAAGTACTGCTGTCTTCCTGGTATTATGAGGAAACAGGTTCAGAGAGGTTCTAGGACTTGCCCAGATTCACACAGCTAGTTCAGTGCTTCTCAGAAAGTTCTTTCTCTTAGGGCTAGGAGGATTGTTTCCCTCTGCTGTAACATGTTTCCTAAAATCTCACCAGGTTTTTAATTCCTCTGTTCCATGGGTTTGCTCAGTTAAAAATAATAAACAGATGTGCTGTACACATTTGGGAAAGACCCCTCTCAGTTTTCATTAAGGAGAGAGAGGGAGCGGGAGACAGGAGGGGAGAAAGTATAGGGAGTTGAACATCTGGTTTTATTTTTCTTGTTTTTGTATTGTTTGCTATTCAATATCTTTTGAAAGGCTATTGACTGTCTGGCTTTTCTTTTCCTGACATTTCTTTTCTCAATTTTACCTTTACTCCTGTAACAGCTGCGGGGAAGTCAACATTTGTGAATATCCTAAAAAAAGTCTGCGAGGATTGGGAGGTGGTTCCTGAACCTGTTGCCAGATGGTGCAATGTTCAGAGCACTCAAGATGAATTTGAGGTATGAAAATGAAATTTAAGTGAATAAAATAAAACCTTTTAGATTAGAGGAGCAGCATATTTAATTGCTTGGCTTTCCCCTCTTCTTCCAATAAAACTTTCAAATCTGGCTTTAAGTTTGAATCTTTGTCTGGGTGCATGTATATGTATGTAAAGATGCACTTAAAATTTATGCAAAATATAAATAAAGTTTAAAAAACTTGTTAAAAACACTAGTAAAGTTTTTATAAGTTAAATTGCAAGTTAGATTTCTCGAGTGGCTTTTTACATTTTGTTTTATTTTATTTATTTATTTATTTATTTTTTTATCTTTTTGAGACAGGGTCTCACTGTGTAGTTCAAGCCAGTCATGAACTCACTTTGTAGCCCAGGCTGGCCTCGAACTTGCAAAAATCCTCCTGCCTCAGCCTCCTGAGTGTTGGGATTGCAGATGTGCACCACCACGCCTGGCTACATTTTGTTTTAAAACAAGAAAAACAGTTACCAACTGAATTTTTTTATAGTTTATCTTCTAAAGCCTTTTGTCATAGGAAAAATCATTTTCCTCTCATTTCTTTGTGTTATACACCATTCTTACTAGACTTTAATTCCAGGCACCAAGTTTCATTTTCCCAGCATTTGTGCATACTACATTGAAATTAGAAAAGGAAGGGAATAATAGTTAGATTTCATTTTTTATAGTAGAGTTTTTAGTTGTGTTTGTACGAGAGTGTGATCGATAAGATTTTTATTTCTGGTGAAATGAGAATTGAAAGAGGAAAAGAAATCTTTAAAAATAGAAACATGTCCTAGAATGTTACTTTGTTTAATCTGAGGAAGACAGAAGATTAAGAAAAATATCTATTGTTTTAGCTGGTAGGAAGATTTCTCGGAATGGTACTTCAGTATTTTAGAGGTAAATCACATATATAAGAAGGAGTCACTAGGAAGGTTATCTGTAGAGTTTGAGGATATGTTATTTTGAATGAGTGAAAGTATTCTTTCACAAGCCCTCTATTTGTCGAGTATAGTTAAATTTAGGTCTGGTGCTGCCCAATTAAGTATATATACTCCAATCCTTAGAATATGTAGAGCTCAGTTTTAAAGGTCCCTATGTGATATTTTTCTTTCTTTTTTTTGAGACAAGGTCTCACTATGCAATTCAGGCTGGCCTTGAGCTCACTTATGTAGCCAGGGCTGGCCTCAAACTCACGGTGACCCTCTTGCCTCAGCCTCCCAAGTGCTGGGATTACAGGTGTGTGCCACCAATCCCAGCTGTGATCATATTTTCTTATGAAATTGATACTGCTACTCTTTGGGGGAAAGGCAAGGTTAGCTTTAGAATTTCAGTTAAGGGGGGTAAATATATTTGTTTTCCTTGCATTTATTTTGATTGACGTGATATAGCTGTAGAAGACTGTATGAGACCTATGTATAGTTTGAAGAACAATTTTTGTTGTTTTTGCTTTTTTGAGGTAGAGTCTGTCTCAGTGTAGCACAGGCTCGCCTTGCATTTGAGGTGATCTCATGGCTCAGCTTCCCAAGTGCTGGGATTACAGGTATATGCCACCATGCCTTGCAAAGGTTTTAAAGTTAATATCTTTGTAACCATTGTCCATGTCAAAAACTGAACAGTCATTGTTCTAGAAATTCCTCCTTATCTTTCTCCAGTTGTAGCTCCTTGAACCATTGTTCAGATATTTGTGATGCCTCCTAGTTAAAAATCATTGCTCTAGACAACCACTGCTGTCATCAGTATTGAGCCCTTTGGTTATTTTGTCAGAGGAGAGGTTGAAAAGCATTGTATTATTAGTACATTTGGGAAGATATTGAACTTGGAATGAGAGTGCAGAGAGTTAGATTATGTTAATGACTGATGCTGTTAGGCAGTTACACATTGATATATCTGTCTTTACTTTAAGACCTTATGACTTTATACTAATATCAGTGGGCTGGGACATTTTTTTCCCATGTACTAGAATCAGAGTTCCAAACTGGTTTTCCGTTACAACTAGCATACCACAACATATTCTTTCATCAGTCATTCACTGCAATCCAGTCTTGTCTTAGTGATGTTATAGTGTGATTATCCTTGTAGAATTTCATTCTTTTTTTTGTTGTTGTTGTTTTTTTACAGTACTGGGGATTGAACTCACGACCTTGCTCTTGCCAAGCAGGCACTTATGCCACTGAGCTATATCCCCAGCCATCCTTGTAGAATTTTGATGCAAAATCTTAGAGGGTAGCTTTAATTTTTTTTTTGAGTGTACTGAGGGCTGTTACACTGTCAGTCTTCCCATCCTGCATGCAGAGTTTCAGACACTGTGGGGACAATATTTCGGGGATAAGTTGGACAATATGAGGGATGGGCAGTTGGCTAGCTGTCCTATATCTTCAGATGTTTTCCTTTTTTTCCCCCTGAACACCACTAAATTCAAGAAGTAGATTTTTCTTCAACCTGGGACCTTCTTCCCCAAACCTATTTCTGATCTATGCCTGGAAATTATATAGTGTGAATTGCCCACTGTTCAAATCTCAGCTTTCTTAGAATACTGTGAAGAGTGAGCAGTCCACTGTTTTAGGCCCAACCCTGGCTGTTCCTACTTCATATGTTGTCCACTTGATTGTATTCGCAGGGGTAGAACTGGAAGATTTGGTCTATTAGTACCTCTTACTCTTCCTTTAACTAAGTATGTACCTGAACATTTAGGCTGCTTTCTTTTGTTTTGGCTTTTCTTTTTTTCCCCCTGCCACCTAGTGGCTGAAATGTTGCTGTACTGTTGATAAGCCACCACTAATTTTGGTAAAATAGCAAGAGGCAAAGTATTTGAAAGATTATATAGCCTCCTTTCCCCTTGCCTCTTCTCTGGTAAAGATGATCTTCAAAACCTACCACTTAGATGATTATCAATCTTTGTTTTAAAGATTTTTTAAAAAAATAGCGTCCTTTCATTGGTGATTTATGTTGTGCATGTCTAAAGTTTTCATGTAATTACTTCCTTTTAGCTTATTTTTGAGATACACAGGCTGTTAGGGTGATTGTTCTGTCTTTCTTTTTTCACTGAGCTAGATTCTGTGGGAGGATCACTGCTATTAATTGTGAAATATTGTTTTAGTTTTTAAAAAGTAAAAAAAAATTTAAGTTAACAAATAAAACATATATGGTATACAACATGATGTTTTGAAATATGGGTACATTGTTGGGTGGCTGAATCCAGGTCATTAGCATGTGTGTTATTTATTACCATTAGGCCACTCAGAAATGAGTAACTGAGAAAAAGGGGTGAGATATACTTGTCTGTGAAATAATAGCATATTTTTTCTTTTATTTTTGTATCTTGATATTTACATTTTTCACTCATTTTAGCAATGAACTATTCCTCCTGTAAAATGGTGAGTCTACTGTGAAGAGACAATGGATATGATTTATAGCCAAATAGAAGTTTCTGAAAGTTGAATTAATTGGACC
>NW_004955447.1:2056395-2063017 GCF_000276665.1 Chinchilla lanigera | reverse complement strand
AAGAGACAATGGATATGATTTATAGCCAAATAGAAGTTTCTGAAAGTTGAATTAATTGGACCAAAAGTTGAATTAATTGGACCAAATTGACAGATTTTAGGGGAAAAATACATAGTTAAACTGCTCTCCAGAGGTACCATATATTATTATATGGAGTAGTATATTGGAGAAGCACAAGATGGTGGAGTGGTAAGCAGCAGAGAAAGAGCCTCTCTGAGTGTTGCCATACAGATGCTGGAATATAGCAACATGAGGAAGACAAGAAGGAGGGAAGTGTGTCCCCTGTATGCAGGAAGGGTCTTAAGCAAAAATTAAAGCCCACAGAGAAAGTGAAGAGAGAAACTTCAATGGAAAGAAGGAGGTAGCCAGTGGTGCCTTATCCCTGACATGTGATTCACTGCATGAGAGAAATGATGCAAACCTGTGGACACACAGTGACTGCTGGCAACTCCAGAGGCCTCCCTGGAGAGACACAGTGAAGGAGGGGAGCAGCAGATGTGAAGGACTGCACTAACTGGCAGTGAGTGCTGAGGGCTCAGTCCTGTGTGATACAGCATTTGGCCAGGAGCCATCTTGGAGAGGGACTGGTGGAACTCAGAACTCAGAGCAGCTGCCAGCTCCATCTAGTGGCTCCTAACTGGGTTCAGGTCTGCAGAAGGTGCCCTGATGGGTCGGCTGCAGGATGAATGAGTCTAGTCTTGGCCACAAGGTGCAGGCTTGCTGAGATTATATATTATCCCACCAAAAGGCTACTTCTGGTTTGCTGGGATAAATCAACATTATGCATGTCAAATTCTTTTTCTCTACCAGGGAAGGGAGGGAAAGAGGCTGCTTTCTCCACTCCTCCCTTTGTGCTCTTGTTGCTTTTGCTATCCTCTGTCTCTATGAACTGTTGCCCTTTGCCCTGTGCCACTCTGCCTTGGAGCCAGCTGAGTATAGATTGAAACCTCTACAAACTGTGATCTAAATAAACCTTTCTTTCCATAACTCTGGGCATCAGGAATTTTGTCTCAGCAATGAGAGAAAGGTGCTAGCATGATCAACAAGCATGATCCCCGTTGTCATCCAGCCTTACTTCTAATCTTTTTTCTTCCTTTACATCTCTATTTTTTCCCTAACCCCTTTTAAATTTTAACCCCTGAAGGTAAGATTGACAGATTAAGAACTTATGCACTGCATATAATTTTCTGGTCTGTTTTAGATTTTGCTATATAACAACAAATCTAGTTCATACAGTTAAAGGTCACAAATTAATGGTTATCTCAGTTTGTCATTTTCTAGGCTGTCAGTGATGCTGCTGTTACTGCTTATGGTACTACTTTAGCCAACAGTGACATACTTATTCTAAGCAGCTATTCCTGGTATTTGAAGACTGAGATGGACCAAAGGCCATAGAAAATACTGCGGCACAGTGCCAGAGAACCAGGAGCTGGGCCAAACAGGCAACAACTCATCCCCAATAAATTAAAGATTTAGGATCTTGTAATAGATTCAGAACTCAAAAACCAGTTACACCTGGAAGATACCTTGCAGAAGTCATTTCCTAAAGGTTCTAAATACTAGCAATAAAGCAACCCACTATAGTTGATTTATAAGCATTACCCCAGGAATTAAACTAGAAAAAGAAAAGAAAATGAGAAGACACTTAAACAAATGCAACCCCAGCCATCCAGTTTAACAAAGGCAAATGCCGGGGGCAGTGAGGTGAGACAGTGTGAAAGCTACCCATGTGACCTTTCTAAAGTTGCAACAACAAAGCCATTGAATGAGGTGCTAGAAAAAAATCACATCACAGATACTTTCTCAGATAACTGCAAAGATGGTGTCCACAATAACCATGCTTAGTGACTCTAGAGTAGATACAGACAAAGAAATAGAAGTGCTTAAGAAAATTATGGAAGCCATGAATGCTCAGCATAGGAAAGAAATGGAATCCAGAAGGCAGACTCAAGCAGAGAGAATAAAAATTCCAGGAGAATAAAAATTCCATTGAAAATGTGTAGCAGATTAAGCCAGTGTCAGGACAGGATCTCAGATATAGAAGACAGGCTTGTGATTAGTGATCATGAAAAGAAAAATTTCTTAAAAATAGCAAGAGACCATGGGAAGTCAATCCAGCAGCTGCTAGGTGAGGCAAAGAATAACTTAAGATTGATTAGAGTCAATGAAAAAGCAGGAGATAGCACAAAAGGTACTTTTTAAAAAAACTGTTCACAGATGCCATGGCAGAAAACTTCCCTGGTAGAGAAAAAGAATTTGACATGCATAAAGGTGAGGCATATAGAACTCCAATTAGCCATGATAAAAAAAAAAATCTACTGCCAGGCATATCATAGTCAAGATTCCAGAAATTCAGCACAAGAATAGAATCTTAAAACCTGTTAGAGGAAAGAAACAAATCACCTATAAAGAAAAGCCCATCAGAATCACAGCTGACTTCTCAACATAAACCCTCAAGTAAAGGAGAGCTTGGAGTGAAGTATTTCAAGTTTTAAAGGAAAACAACTTTCAAACCAAATTGATGTACCCTACAAAACTTTCAAAACTGATGGAGAAATAAGATACTTTCATGACAATATCTGAGGAAATTTATGAACACCAAACCAGCACTCCAAAATGTTTTGAAGGACCTTCTAGAAAGAGATAGCAAGGACTACAACGCTGTGAACCCCAAAAGAAGGAATCCATCCACAAAGGCAAGCAGTGAAACAGAAGGCAGGGGCAAAAAGAGGTGTAGCCAACAATAGCAAAGTAACATGACAAGGATAAGTCAGTACATAACCATCAATGTTAATGGTTTCACTTCACCAATCAAAAGACACAGACTGGCAGAGTGGATCAAGAAGCAAGATCTAACAATATGCTGCATACAAGAAACATTTAATTCAAAATGAAATTCATAGACTGAAAGTCAAACAATGAAAACAATGCACCATGCGACAGGAACCCAGAAAAAACCAGGGGTAGCTATTCTGTTCGTAGACAATGTGAATTTTAAGCCAAGATGGATTAAGAGAGATAAGATCACTACATCCTTGTAAAGGAAACAATTCAATAGGAAGAGATATATATGCAACAAATATCAGTGCACCCAACTATATAAAACAAATATTAACAGGCATGAAAAATCAAATAAGCACTAATACAATTGTATTTGGGGATAACCCACTCTCACAAAAAGACAGGTCAACTAGACAAAAAAATCAACAATGAAATATTAGAACTGAACCAAACTTTGAACAAATAGACTTAGATGTCTACAGAGTGTTCTGCCCCACAACATCAGAATACACATTCTCAGTTGTACACAGGACATTCTCCAAAATAAACCACATACTATTTCATAGAAGATGCTTCTAAATATAAAGGAATTGAAATTATTCCATGCATATTATCAGACCATAGTGCAGTGAAACTGGAAATCAGTGGCAAAAGAAACCACAAGAACTTCATACACAAAAATTAAATAGCACCCTCCTGAACAACCAATGGGGCTCAGTGAAATTAAAGAAGAAATTAGACCATTTCTACAGTTAAATAACAGTACAACCAACTAAGAAACAGTACAAGTCCCAGAACTTATGGGACACAACAAAAGCAGCCCTAAATGGGAAATTTATAACAGTGAATACCCATATCAGAAAAACAAGCACAAATAAACAATTTAATAGTAAACTTCAAACTTCTAGAAAAAGAAGAGCAGGCTAAGCCAAAAGCTCATATAAGGGAGGAAATTATAAAGATCAGAGCAATAATTAATGCATTGGAGGCTGAAAAAACTATGCAAAGAATCAGTGAATTAGAGAGTTGGTTCTTTCAAAGATTAAAGTAGACAAACCCTTATCTAACCTTATCAAATAAAGGAAAGAAAAGATGCAAGTCCACACAATTAGGAATGAAAAGGGTGAAAGTACAGCAGACCCTGGGGAAATCCAGATCATTTATACTTACTTTGAAAACTTGTATTCCAATAAGATGGAAAATGCAGAAGAAATGGACAGATTCCTAGATACATATGAATTATCAAAGCTGAATCAAAAGATATAAAAATCCTAAATAGAACAATATCAATCAGTGAAACCAATGATGTAATTAAAATCCTACCAACAGAAAATCCCAGCCCCTGACGGATTTACTGCTGAGTTCTACAAGAAATTTAGAGAAGACCTAACATCACTACTTTTCAAACTCTGTAATATAATTGAAAGGGAAGCAGTACTCCCAAATTCATTCCTGGAAGCAATATTACTCTAATATCAAAACCAGAGAAGGACCCAACTAAGAAAGAAAACTACAGACCAATCTCCTTAATGAACATAGATGCAAAAGTCCTCAATAAGATACTGGCAAACAGAATGAAGCAAATCATCAAGAAGATTATACACCATGAGCAAGTGGGATTCATCCTAGGGATGCAGGGATGGTTCAGCATACATAAATCAATAAATATAGTATACCATATTTACAGAGCCAAGGACAAAAATCATATGATCACCTTAATAGATGCAGAAAAAGCTTTTGAGGAAGTCCAGCATCCATTCATGATAAAAATGTTACAGAAAATCAGAATAGATGGTCTTTTTCTCAATCTGGTAAAAGCCATCTATGACAAACCAACAGCCAACATCATACTAAATGAACAAAAACTGAAAGCTTTCACTCTAAAATCAGGAACAAGACAAAGATGTCAGCTGTCTCCACTCTTATTCAACTTAGTCCTCAAAACTTTAGCCAGAGTAGTTACACGAGAGAAAGTAATAAAAGGAGTAACCATAGGAAAAGAAGAAGTTAAATTACCATTATTTGCAGATGACATGATAGTCTACATAGAAGTCCCCCAAAATTTTATTTAAAAGCTGCTAGGTTTAATAAGCAAATTCAGTAGCATAGCTAGATACAAAGTGAACACTAAAACATCAATAGCCTTCCTGTACAGGAATAACAAATTCACTGAGAGAGAAATTAGGCAAACAACACCTTTCACAGTAGTATCTCCTAAAAATGAAATTCCTAGAAATCATTCTAATGAAGGATATAAAATTTAAAACTGTAGTGCTGTCTCAAAGGAGATTGAAGTAGATATCAGAAAATGGAAAGATATCTCTTGCTCTTTGGTAGGAAGAACCAATATAGTGAAAATGGCCATACTTCCAAACTTTTATACAGATTTAATGCAATTCTGATTAAAATTGCAACAGCATATCTCACAAAATTAGAGAAAACAATCCTAAAATTCATTACAAATCAGAAGAGACCTAGAATAGCAAAGGCATTTATGGGCAACACAGGCAAGGCAGGGGGGCATCACCATCTCTGACTTGAAATTGTAGTATAAAGCTACTGTGATAAAAACAGCGTGATACTGGCAAAAAACAGACCCAAAGATCAGTGGAACAGATTAAAAGATGCAGAAACAACTTCAGACATACTCAGCCACCTTATATTTGACAAAGGTGCCAAACACATTCACTGGAAGAAAGATAGCCTCTGTAATAAATGGTGCTGGAAAATCTGGCTCTGCACATGCTGAAGATTAAAATTGGACCCATATCTTTCACCATGCATAAACTAAATTGAAAATTAATCAAAGATCTAAATAGAAAAATAGAAACATTAAATCGGTTGGAAGATAAAATGGGTAAAATGCTTAAAGATATTGGTATAGGTAAAGACTTTATGAATAAAACCCTAATCGCACAGAACTATCACAAAGAATGAACAACTGGGATGTTATCTTATTAAAAATCTTTTGCACAGCGAGGTAAACCACCAACAGAGTAGAGAGACAACCAACCCACAGTGTGGGAAAAAATGTTTGCCAGCTGTTCCTCAGACAGAAGAGTGCTATTGAGAACATATAAAGAACTCAAAAACATCTGACCTCCCAAATTTAAAGACCCAATCCAAAACTGGGCATCCGCGATGATGAGTACACGCTTCTCAGGTGAAAAAATACAAACAGCAAATAAATATATGAAAAAATGTTCAACATTGCTGGTCATTTCAGAGATGCAAATTAAAACAACACTGTGATTCCATCTCACCCCAGAAAGAATGGCTGTTATCAAGAAATCCATAACAGATGCTGGTGGGTGATGGGGAAAAGGAACACTTCTTCACTGTTGGTGGGAGTGCAGACTGGTACAATCACTGTGGAAATCAGTGTGGTGATTCCTAAAACTAGAATTGGAGGTCCCATTTGACTCAGCTGTTCCCCTTCTGGGTGTCTTTCTGGAAGAATTAAAAGCATCATACCACAGTGATATATGTGCACCCATGTTTATAGTAACACAGTTTGTAATAGTTATATCTTGAAAATAACCCAAATTCTCATCAACCAAGGAATGGATAAAAAAGTTGTGGTCTTTTCATACAATGGAATACTACTCATTCTTAAAAATGATATGGTGGAGACTTTTGTAGGTAAATGGGTGCATCTTGAGACCATACTCATAAGTGAAATAAACCAGACACACATGTGCAATTGTATTGTCTCCCTAGTGTGAAAAGCTGAAAGAGTATACAAGATCCAAAATGTACAATAGATATTGTGAAGTGGGAAGAAACTTCAAAAGGAAAGAGAAAGTGGGATGTGGGAAGGAAGAAAAGAGGGAAGGAAAAA
>NW_004955447.1:2013867-2056295 GCF_000276665.1 Chinchilla lanigera | reverse complement strand
AAAAAAAAAAAATATATATATATATATATATATAGAGAGAGAGAGAGAGAGAGAAAGTTGAGATAGCTATATTATTAACTTCTCTTAGTTCATTAAAAAGAAAGGTTTGTACTAATATTGTTTGGACAATTAAATGTCTATATCTTGTACTTTGTGTAACTAAAAGATAACAATGTATATAACTATTGTTACCCTCCTATTTTGTTTTCAAATTTTGTTTTATTTTTTTCTCTTTAAAAACCTTACATTGCTGTGAAACAGATCTCCAGAACCTTTCCATCTTTCAGAACTAAAACTCTGTACCAATCCTTTGGCTCTTTTTGTCCCCTTTTCTTTGCCCTTGGTCACCACTGTTCTACTTGTGTGAGTCTGAGAACTTTAGATAACCTCACAGAAGTGGAGTGATAATATTTGTCCCTATGTTTACTTCACTTAGCAAAATATCTTACGGTATAGTTTTTAAAATATACTTATGTGGGGTTGGGGTTGTAGCTCAGTGGCACAGCACCTGCCTGGCCAGTGTGAGGCCCTGAGTTCTATGCCTGGTACCAAAAAAACCACAAACAAACTGTGTGTGTGTGTGTGTGTGTGTGTGTGTGTGTGTGTAGAAATGAAAAGGTAACTATTTGAGTAAACATAAAGAGTTATAGAACTCATTTTAAAAATGGAAATTGACATTGAAAAGAAAATACATATTATTTACAGTTATAAGCTGGGTGTGGTGTTGCATGCCTGTAATCCCAGCACTTGGGAGACTGAAGCGGGAGGATTACTACAAGTTCAAGCCAACCTGGGCTACATAGTGAGACTCTGTCTCAAAAAACTAAAAAGAAAATATGCATTGTTATAATTAACAATGTATAACATTTTAAGGCATATTTTGTATACGTAGCTGAGGAATTGAATGTTGTTCTTTATTATCAAATAAATTGTTTTTGGTGGATGTGGTGGTGCATGCTTGTAATCCTACTTCCTGGGGGGCTGAGGTAGGAGGATTGTCATGAGTCAGATCAGTGTGGGCTATGTAGTGAGGCCAGCCTAAGCTACATAGCAAGACCCTATCTCAAAACAAAACAAAACAAAATGTTTTCATCATCTTCTTTGTTGAATTATTCTGCGTTCAGAAAAAGTTTAAAATTTCTGTTCACTGTATAACAACCCATTGGGTTATGTGTATAGCAAGCCTTCAGGTTATGTATATAAGGATGCATGTGTAATAAATGAGTTTTGTGTTTAGACTTTGTTCTTAGCTCCAAGATATCTCATAATGTATGTGCAAATATTCAAAGTTCAAAAAATTCTAAAGTGTGAGACACTTCCAGTCCCAGTGTCATGGATAAGGGATTTGCAATTTGTATTTTCAAATATAACAAGCTGAACCAAATTCATTCCTGTTGGGTTTTATTAAATGTATTGAACAGGTGAATTGAAGGTAGCACTTGCTATTATACTAAACTATGAATCCATGGATTCAGATGCTAAAAGTGTGTTTTCAGTCACAGAACAGTGCGGCATGATGTTTGATGGGTGGTAGATAATGTAGGGGTTCAGGACCTACCCCTTTCTTACTCATGGCCAGTGCTTTCCATGTTCATGGTCATTAGGGTCCCTGGGAAGATGGAAACCACAGATGTATACCTTGTCCACTTCTGATTTAATAGGCCTGCTTTAGTGTGTGTGTGTGTGTGTGTGTGTGTGTGTATGTGTGTGTGTGTGTTGCTGGAGACTGGACCTAAGCCCTTTGCACTGAAGTACATCCCAAGCCCTTTTTAAGTTTTTAAAATTTGCTTTCAGACAGGTATCACTAAGTTACTAAGTTGTCCAGGCTGGCTTGAACTTGATTCTGCTGACTCAGCATCCCAGACTCCTGGGTCATAGCCTTGTAGCATCATACCCAGTTGTTATGGTGACTATATTAAGAATCTCTGATCTAGAATTGAAGTTGATAGCTGCTGCTGTAGGGCTCTGGTGTCCTTTGCTTACAGTTGGTCAACAAAGATAAAATAATAGTGCTTGAGAGATTTGTGTGGTTCAGCCCTGGAAGTGCTGTACTGCTCCATTGCCATTGGTGAAAACCAACTCATATGACTGTAGTCAGTTACAAGGGACGCCAGGAAACATGGGGAGAACATGCTTACCAAACAAATTTAACTGTTCTCCTTCCTTTGCAGAGGCAGTAACTGTAGTACATGAAAGTATTGGGTAAAGAACACACAAATAGCTGAAAAATAAGGTAGGAAACAAGTCATTTGAATGGCCAAAAGGGAGGTCAGAAAGGTTTTCATTAATGTAGTTTACTCACAGGAGTTTTCCATCCAGAAATCTAATAAACTTATTTTCTTATTAGAAGGAGCTGGCAAGAAAAGAACTATTAACACTGACACAAAAGAAGAGACAGAAAAACTGTAAGATATATCAGAACTGAAAATGTACAGTATAAGATTAAAGAGGCTCAAACATGCAATCTAACATTTTTATATATAGAACAGAGGCTTGTGATTATGATTGCTAACTTCTTTTCATATACAAAAACTTGTGTTCAGATTGATTTAAAAATTCAGTGCTTAATAGAATAGGAAAATAAAATACTTAATTGTTATGGCTTGTGTCTAGATGTCTCCCAAAAGCCTCATGCAGTCATATGTGGGGCTTTTTCAGAGGTGGCTGGATCTTGAGTATGTGACTGATTTATGGTGCAGTTCTAGAATTAAAAGTGTGAGAACTATCTGCCCTAAGAATGGATAGCCTGGATATAAGGGACAGAAAGAGGTTTGCTGATAGTTACTTGTAATTGGTTGCTTGTAGCTTGGTGCCTTCTGCCTTGTCTTCTTCCTGCCATGAACTGTTTTTCCTCAATGATGCCCCTCTGCCATGCCACCCTGCCTTGGAGCCAGCTGACTATGAACTGAAACCTCTACAAATTGTCAACTAAATGAAACCTTTCTCCTTTAGCTTGGGTATTGGGTATTTTGCTGATGGGCATATAAACTGCTTCCAAGATTTAGCTATTATGAATTGTACTATAAATGTGAGTATGCATACATCATTGTACTATGATGACTGTAACTTTTGGGAAGATACCTAGAAAGGGAATTGCTGGGTCAGATGGGAATTCTATTTTTAGTATTTTGAGGAATTTCTGTAGCGGTTGTACTAGCTTACATTCCCACCAATAATGTGGAAGCATTCCCTTTTTGCCACAGCCTTGCTAGCACTTTTATTATTTGATTTCTTGATAGCCATTCTTTCTGGAGTAAGTTGGAATTTCAGTGTTGTTGATTTCATATGCATTTCTTGAATGGTCAGAGGTATTGAACATTTTTTTTTTTTCACATCTTTATTGGCTGTTTCTACTTCTTCTGAGAAAGGTCAATTCATTTTAATTACAGATGTTTGATTTGATCTTTTATTTTAGGGGAGGGCCTAATTTTTTGTCTTTATATATTGTGGATATTAGTCCTCTGTTTGAGGGGTAGCTGGCAATGACTTCTTTCCCAGTTTGTAGGTCATGTCTTCACTCTTGTTTCCTTTGTTATGCAGAAGCTTTTTAATTTGATATGATCTCATTTGTTGATTGTTGGTACTATTTCTTGTGCCATTTGGGTTCTGTTCAGAAAGTCCTCACCTATCCCTATGTCTTCAAGAGCTTTACATTTTTTTGAGAAAGAGTCTCACTGTGTAGTTCAGGCTGGTCTTGAGTTCACTGTGTAACCCTGCCTGGCCTTGAACTCACAGCAATCCTTCTGCCTCAGTGTCCTGAGTACTGGCATTACAGGCATGAGCCACTGTGCCTGCAAAGAGTTTTACCTTTTTTAAATCTTTCAGCAGATTATTTGTTTTCACTTTTAGATCTTGATCCATTTTGACTTTAGTTTAGTACACGGTGGTAAGATGGTCTAGATTAATCTTTCTGTACATTCAAGTGTTCCTAGCATCATTTATTAAAGAGACTATTTCTCCCAGAGTATGTTTTTGGCCCCTTTGTCAGAGAGCAAATAGCTGACTATGCCTGGGATTGTTTCTGCATCTTTTTTTCTGATCTATTAGTCTTTTTGTGCCAGCACCATGCTGTTTTTATGACTGTAGTTTTGTAGTATGATTTGAAGTCTGGGATTGTGATACCTCTTGCTTTTGTCTTGTTGTCCAGGATTGCTTTTGCTATTCTCACTCTCTTCTGGTTCCATATGAATTTTAGTGTTTTCTTTAGTTCTGTGAAGCATGCTTTTGGTATTTTGATTAGGATTAAAACAGAAGTATGGCTATTCTTCCTATCCAGGAACAAGGAGTATCTTTCTATTTTCTGACTTCCACTCTATGGTGATTTGTTGCACTCTCTTTGTCAGTATCTTGTTGAGGATTTTTGCATTAATGTACATTAAAGTTGTAGATTGGAAACCATAGTTTTCTTGGTTTGTTGTAGTCCAGGTAATAGCTGTTTACTTTCAATCTTTGTCTGACCTGACATACTCATGACCATTAGGAAAAACCTTTGGAATGGAGCTAGGGGTGTAACTTAGAGATTTAGTGCTTGCCTAGCATACACAATGTGCTAGATCCCCAAAACTCACAGAAAAAAAATAGAGGAAACTATCACTAAGCTCAGACCTCCAGCTCCCACCAACCTAAAGTAAAATGGCACAATGTCTGAGACCTTTAGAGAGAGTTCCCAGCCTTGCCATCACCTGCATGGTCCCACCAATGTATTTGTCAAACATATTAACTTATGACTTCATGTATTGTGTTGCTATAAAAGCTCTTTGCTGGTAGAATCTGTCATTTAGGGTAACCTAAATCTATGCTCCTTGGCCACGTGATTCAAATTTAGCTCAGAATACATGGTTTTCTTAGTTCCTTTAAAGCAGTGCTGGGAACGCTTCTCTTGAGTTGGTGATCCACCAGTTGTGGTCCAACATGCAGAAGTGAGCAAGAGGTGCAAAGCAGCAGAGCTGATAGGTGATAAGGATGTGTGTTTGAAGGCTCCCACATGCTCTACTCCAGGGAAACTTACACTGAAGAGGTGGGAACTGTAGAGAACCAGCTAATGCAGGTCTGATTTCCTTGATGGTTACAGTCCTGTTGAGGACAGATCTTGTATCCCAGTGCTTGATCTATCTGTTCAGTGAATGAATAAGTAAATGAAAGAGACACTTAGCCTTTAATCTGCTTTTGAAGAGTGAAGATTACCTGGGGGTCTCCTAAAGAATAAAGATCAGAAAAAATATAGGAGGGAGCTGAGCTGAGCACAGGATAGCTTCAGCAACCTCAGTGGCTGCATCCTCACCCCTCCCACACTGGTGTGGGAACTTGGCTGGGTCCTGGACAGCTTCAGGAGCCTTGGTGACCATCACCTGCCCACACCTGAACCCTCATAGAAGCCGGGTTGAACTCTGGACAGCTTCGGAAGCCTTGATGACCATGCACCCACCCATCCCCCACTGGCGTGGGAGCCAACTGAGCCCCAGAAAGCTTTGGGAGCATTGGAGACCACACACTGCTCTCCCCATATTATCACTGGAGCCATGCTGAGTACTGGGGACATTTGGGTCCTTGCCCCACCACTCCCACAAAATTTTGGGAGTGAGGTTGAGTTCTAGGGAACCTCCAGATCTTCAAAAATGACAAAATGAAGGAACAAAATGCAATCTCAGACTTCCACACCACCCAGAACAAGTCAAGGAGATATTGACCCAGAAGAGCTTGGAAGGCACACACCTGAAAGTTCTGAAATGATAGCAACTGAAGTAAAGAAACAGCTCCATCAGGCCATAGAAGACATCACATCTGAAATAATCTCAGGTAAAAAAAGAAATGACAACTATAATGAAAAAATTGCTCAGCACATTTAAGAAGATAGAAGAAAATAGAGGAGCATAGAAAAATGCTGGAAACCTTGAATGAACTATATAGGAAAGAATTAGAATACATGAAACAGATTCAAACAGATATCCAGGAAATTAAAAATTCCATCTAAAGCTGGCAAAACTGCTTGAACAAAGCTGAAGATAGACTTTCAGACCTTGAAGACAGTGTTGCAGCTAACAATCATGAAGGTAGGATCTCTCAAAAATAACAAAGAGCCAGGAAATAGTTCAACAGCTGCAAGACAATGCAAAGAAAAACTGTAAGATTAATAGGTATCAATGAAACAGAAGGCATCAACACAAATGACATAAAAAGACTTTGCAGAAGTAATAGCAGAAAATTTCCCAAGGATGGACAAAGAATTGGACATACAGAAAAGTGAGGCATATAGAACTTGAATTAGCTGTAACCACAATAAATCTACACCCAGACAAATAGTAATCAAGATCCCAGAAGTTCAGCAGAATAGAATATTAAAAGCTTTTAGAGAAAAGAAACAGATAACCTGTGAAGGAAAACCCATCAGAATCACAGCAGACTTTTCAACACAAAACCATCAACACAAGAAGAGCTTGGAGTGAAGTATTTCAGGTCCTGAAAGAAAACAATTTGCAACCCAGGTTGATGTACTCTGCAAAACTACCCTGTAAAATTAATGGAGAAATAAAATATTTCCACGATAAGAACAACTGAAGAACTTCATGAGCACCAAACCAACCCTATAAAGAGCACTAAAAGATATTCTAGAAAGAGATTAAAATGAGCACAATTTCAAGAACAAGAGTTGAAAGTACAAGAGTACTAAAAGATACTCTACAAAGAGATAAAAGCGACCACAATCTCAAGACCAACAGTAGAAGAGAACTATCAGCCAAGTAAGCAATTAAACAGAGGGGAGAAGTTAAGAACCAACAGTGGGAAAATAGTGTGACAAGGATAAATCAATACATATCAGTAATAACCATTAATGTAAATGGCCTCAATTCACCAATCAAAAGAAACAGACTGGCAGAGCGGATCAAGAAACAAAATCCAACAATCTGTATACAGAAAACGCATTTAACTCAAAGGAAACCCATAGACTGAAAGTCAAAGAATGGAAAACAATACTCCATGCAACAGGAACCCAGAAAAAAGCAGGACTAACTATTCTGTTTGCAGAGAGGGTGAACTTCAAGCCAATAATAATCAAAAGAAATAATGAAAGTCACAATATTATTGTTATGGGAAAACTGCAAGAGGAAGAGATAACAATCATACATGCACCAAATTTAGAAGCACCTAATTATATAGGGCAAATTTTAACAGACGTGAAAAATCAAATAAATAATAACTAATTGGATTGTAACATCCCATTGTGACACAGAGATAGATCAACTAGACAAAAAATCAGCAAAAAAATAACACAACTGAACCAAACGTGTGAACAGATGGGCTTAGTGACCTTTACAGAGTCTTCCATCCAACAACATTACAATACACATTTTTCTCAGTTGCGCCAGGACATTCCCTAAAATAGACCATATACTGACACATAGAACATACTTAAGTAAATGGAAAGGAATTGAAATTATCCCATGCATATTATCAGACCATAGTGTGGTGAAACTGGAAATTAATGATAAAGCAAATAGCAAAATCTCCATAAACACATGGAAATTATATAGCATGCTCCTGAACAACCAATGGGGCACAGAAGAAATTAAAGAACAAATTAAACACTTTTACAATCAAATGAAAATGCAGATACAAACTACTGGAACCTGTGGGATGCAATAAAAGCAGTCCTCAGAGGGAGATTTATAGCACTGGATTCCTACATCAGGAAAACAGAACTAACACAGATAAACAACCTTATGTTACACCTCAAACTTTTAGAAAAAGAAGAAAGAGCAAGTTTATCCTAAAGCCTGAGGAATGGAGGAAATTATAAAGATCAGAGCGGAAATTAATTCAATTAAAACTAAGAAAACAGTACAAAGAATTAATGAATCAAAGAGTTGGTTCTTTGAAAAAATAATTAGTTGATAAACCTCTAGCCAACCTTATTAAAAAAAAAGAAAAAACTCAAATCCATGCAGTAAGGAGTGAAAAAGGTGAAACCACTACAGATCCTGTAGAAATTCAGAAGATCATCAAAACCTACTTCAAAAGTCTTTTTTCTCATAGGATGGAAAACACAGAAGTGGACAAATTCCTAGATACGTATGAATTACCAAAGCTGAATGAAAAATATATAAAAATCTTGAATAACCCAAATCAGTCAGTAAAATTAAAAATGTAATAAAAAACTTGCCACCAAAAAAAGCCCAGGTCCTGATGGATTCACTGCTGAATTTTATGAGAAATTTAGAGAAGATTGAATACCAGTTCTCATATTCTGTGAAGAAATAGAAAGGGAAGCAGTTCTCCCCAACTCATTCCTGGATGCAAGTAATTACCCTGACACCAAAACCAGAAAAACAACTAACCAAAAAAGAGAGCTATAGGCCAATCTCCCTAATGAATATAGATGCAAAAATTCTCAATAAAATACTCACTAATAGAATGCAGCAAATCATCAAGAAGATAATACACCGTGACGAAGTGGGATTCATCCCAGGAATTCAGGGATGATTCATTATATGCAAATCAGTCAGTGTAATACACCATATCAGCAGAGCTAAAGAGAAGAATCGCATGAACTCAATAGATGCAGAAAAAGCTTTTGATAAAGTCCAATACTTGTTCATGATAAAAACCCTACAGAAAATCGGCATAGATGGACTTTACCTCAATCTGATAAAAGCCATTTATGACAAACCAACTGCCAACATCATACTAAATGGACAAAAAGTGAAAGCTTTCACTTTAAACTCAGGAACAAGACAAGGATGTTCACTGTCACCACTCCAAATCAACATAGTTCTGGAAACACTAGCCAGAGCAATTAGACAAGAGAGGGAAATAAAAGGAATAAAGATAGGAAAGGAAGAAGTGAAATTATCTTTATTGGCGGATGACATGATACTCTACATAGAAGATCCCCAAAATTCCACCAAAAGTCTCCTAGAATTAATCAGCAAATTCAGTAGCATAGCTGAATACAAAGTCAACACTCAAAAATCAGTAGCATGCCTATACACAAAGGTACTGAGAGAAATAAGGGAAACCATACCTTTCACAATAGCTTTCAAAAAGTGAAATACTTAGGAATCAATCTAAAGAAAGAAGTAACAGATCTGTACAGTAAAATTACAGTACTCTGAAAAAAGAGATTGAAGAGGATTTCAAAAACTGGAAAGATATTCCTTGGTCATGGATGGGAAGAACCAATATTGTGAAAATGGCCATCCTCCCAAAATTATTACACAGATTCAGTGCAATTCTGCTGAAAATACCATTGGTATACCTCACGGACCTAGAGAAAATATTCCTAAAATTCATCTGGAACCAAAAGAGACCCAGAATAGCAAAAGCAATCCTGGGCAACAAAGGCAAGGCAGGAGGTATCACAATCCCTGATCTGAAATTATACTACAAAGCTACTGTGATAAAATCAGCATGGTACTGGCAAAAAAACAGACCTGAAGATCAATGGCACAGACTAGAAGATGCAGATACAACCACAAACACATTGAACCACCTTATCTTTGACAGAGGGACCAAACATGTTCACTGGAAGAAAGATTGCCTCTTTAATAAATAGTGCTGGAAAAAATGGCTCTCCACATGCTGAAGACTGAAACTAGACCCTTGTCTATCACCATGCGCCAAACTAAAGTCAACATAGCTTGAAGATTTCAATATAAAAACAGAAACAGTAAATCTACTGGAAGAGAAGGTAAGTAAAAATCTTGAAGACAGGGGTAGGCAGAGAGTTCATGAACAAAACCAAGCTGCACGGGAAATACTTCAAAGAATCAACAACTAGGATCTCATCTTCTTGAAAAGTTTTTGCACATCAAAAGAAATCACCAACAGAGCAAAAAGAAAACCCAATGAATTGGGAAAAAATTTTAGCCACCTGCCCCTCAGCCAGAAGACTTCTATCTAAGACATATAAAGAATTTTTAAAAATTAGGCCCCCCAAATTCAAAGACCCAATTCAAAAATGGGCAACTGAGATGAATACACACTTCTCAGATGAAGAAATACAAATGGCAAATTAAGTATATGAAAAAATGTTCAGTATCATTCATCATTTAAGAAATGCAATCTTTAACAACACTGAGATTTTATCTTACCCCAGAAAGAATGGCTGTCAGTAAGAAATCAACCAATAATAGGTGCTGGAGAGGCTTTGGGGGAAAAAGGAACATTTTTCCACTGCTGGTGGGAGTGTAAATTGTTGAAACCACTGGAAATCAGTGTGGAAATGCCTCACAAAACTAGAACTAGAAGTCCCACTATACCCAGTTGTTCCCCTTCTCGGTATTTTTCCAGAAGAATTAAAAACATACCATAGCAATGTATGTGTTCCCATGTTTATAGCAGCACAGTTTGTCATAGCTAAGTCTTGTAAACAACCCAAATGCCCATCAACTGAGGAATGGATAAAAAAGATTTTTTTTTTTTTTTAACAATGTAGTATTACTCAGTTATAAACAAAGATAAACTCGAGGCTTTTATAGGTGGATGCAACTAGAGACCATACTCATAAGTGAAATGAATCAGACCTGCATGTGTAAACATTGTATTGTTTCCTTAGTGTAAGAACCTGAAGAGTGAATAAAACCCAAAATGTACAATAGATATTGTAATGACAGGGATAGAAATTGCTCAAAGGAAAGAACAATTGGGATGAGGGAAAGGAGAAAAAGAAAGAAGGAAGGGAAAAAAATATATATAGAGAAAGCTAGCCTGAGACAACTGTACTACTGATGTCTAATGGTTTGTTGAAAGGAACAGTTAATGCTTATTAATTTTTTTTAGCCAGTTTTACATGCTTATATCTGGTAATCTGAACAACTAATTTGAAGATAACAATATGCAACATAATAACAATTGGTAAATTCCTACCATCTTATCTAGTGAAACTGTATCATTTCTAATGATTTTTCTCTTTAATGGTTTGATCAGTCTTGCATCCTTACATCTGATAATCTGAACAGCTTCTTTGATATAGCAATATGTAATATAACATCCCCTGTTAATTCTTATCATTTTGTTTTGAATCCCTCTATCATTTTTATTGTTTTTTCTTTGTCTATGTTGCTGTTACTGTTTTTGTTCTTTTTTTATTCCCTTTAAAATAAAATTAAAAAAAAATCAGTCCTTATGTGTCAAGTGACATAAAAGAATAACTTCTAGATGTATTTAATAGAATTTATGGATTTATAAAGCTCTTTTTATTGAGGCTTTATTTTGGACAGATGAAGATTACATGACAGATCTTCTTCAGTGTATGATAGAGAAACCCTTGGGAGACCCGAGTTCTGTCAGGGATAAGTTAGGCTGCCAATACCCAAAGGGATGGATCAGTTTCCACATCGTGGAAAATGTCCGCCTGACATCATGGGAAACAGAACATTCACATCAACAAACCCAGAGCTAGTACAAGGAAGATTATAAAGATCAGAGGAAATTAATACAGTCGAGACTAAAACAATATAAAAAAATCAATGAATTGAAGAGCTAGTTCTTTAAAAGAATAAATAAATAAAATAGTGAACTAGCTGATCTGACCAAAACAAAGACCAGATCAATGCAGTTAGAAATGGTAAATGCAAAATCACAACACATGTTGCTGAAAATCCAGAACATTATTAGGAAATACTTTGAGAGCATGTACTCTAATAAAATGGAGAATTCAGAGGAAATGAATAGATTCCTAGATATATATGAACTACCAAAGCTGAACCAAGAGTATTTAAAAACCCTGAGTAATCTAATATCAGGGAAAGAAACTGAAGTGTTTTAAAATAAAAAAAAAACTAAGAAAAGTTTAGGGCCTGATGGATTCATTAACATTCTACAAAAACTTTAGGGATGATCTAACTTTGTAAACTCTTTAGTGAAATCAAAAGGGAAGGAATACTCTCAAAGTCATTTCTGATTCCAAAAGCTAGCAAAATCCTGATTTCAAAACCAGACAAGGACCGAAGCCCAAAAAAGAACTTGAGTCTTCATTGTAGAGGTCTTTCACTTTCTTGGATAGGTTAATTCTAAATACTTATTTTTTCTTGATGCTACTGTGGAAGATATTGTTTCCCTAATTTCACTGTTGGTGAGTTTATTATTGGTCTACAGGAATGGTATTGATTTTTGTGTGTTGACTTTGTATCCTGCTACCCTACTGAATTTGGATATCAATTCTAGGAGTCTTTCGTGAATTTTTTTGGGACTTCTATGGAGAGGATCATGTCATCTGCAAATAATAATTTGATTTCCTTCTTTCCTGTATCTATCCTTTTTCTCTTGCCTGATTGCTCTGGCTAATATTTTGAGAACTGTATTGAACAGGAGTGGTGATAGCAGCCATCCTTGTCCTGTTCCTGATTTTAAAAAGGAAAACTTCCAGTTTCTCCCCATTTGATATGAAGTTGGCAGTAGATTGGTGATAAATAGCTTTCATCAGATTGAGATAAGGTCTTTTTGTACCAGTTTTCACCTATGATTAACGAAAGGGATGCTTTGAGCTCAGGAGCTTGAGGCCTAGCAGGGCAATCTAGAGACACCTGTCTCAAAAAAAGAAAAAGAAGTTTGTCAAAATTTTGCTTATGATTTTAATATCTACTGCTAATTACTACCTCAATCTAATATATTATTAAGTGCTATAAAGATGATATTCTTTCTCAGATCTTCTGAATTTATTAGATTTAGTAAAAAGACCCCCCCCTTTTTTTTTTCTGGTACCGGAAGTTGAACTCACGACTTGCGCTTGCCAGGCAGGCTCTGTGCCACTGAGCTAAATCCTCAGCCTCAAAAGACCCTTTTTTTCTACCAAGTCCTTCATTATCCACAGAGCATATCTATAGAAAGAGCTAGAATAGAGTGCTTGATGTCTGTTTTTTCTCTTCGTGTATGATTTTCCAGAATAAGTCAGTGCCTTAGTATCCTCTTGAACATGGTTCGTTTTGTTTTTGTTGTTATTTTTAAGTAATATAACTCACAGATTTTTATCTTCCATTCTCTTTGGATGTCCAAACTGACTAGTAGAAGCCCCTTTATACCAACTCCTTGGCCCTTTACTCACTTGGGGTAGTCTTTGATAGTTTTCTTATTTACTGGGACAAGATATGTGAAGCTCATCTTGTACATTTTCTTTTCTAGACCTAGAATCAGGCACAGAATGCCTTCAGTGGAAAATATTTAGATTTTAATCTAGATGGTATTTACTTATTCTAGATGGTAATCTAGAGTCTAGATGGCAGATTCTTATTCTTAATCTAGATGGTAATCTAGATGGTATTTACTTATTCTTCCGTAGGCCTTTTGAAGGACAGAACTAGGAAAATTATTTTTAATGTATATTTTTATTTAGTATTAGTTATACAGAATAATACTAGTTCTAACAGTACAATCACTAACTTACAAGATTTTGAGGACGATCTATTCTGTCACATCAGAAGATTGGAGTTATAAATTTGAGTGTGTAAAAGGCTGGGCAGTTAACCGATACAGACAAGGTACCCCACTTACCCTCTTGTATGATGGTTCCACTTACAATATTTTTGACTTTCTGATGGTGCGAAAGTGATGTATGTTCCATGGAAGCTGCACTTCAGTTCTTTACTTTCGATCTTTTCCCCAGGCTAGCAGAATGTAGTATGATACCTTTTTGTGATGCTGGGTGGCAGCAGTGAGCCATACCAGACAGGGTCCTGAGGGGTGCAAGTGCCCCTGCTGTCCTGTGTTGCTGAGTATAATGTTCAGTGCTGAATATGATGTGCAGTCAGTGCATTTCGAGCATATTTTTAACTTAAGATTGACTCACCAGGTTGTGGCCCCCCACGGGTCACTCTACATCAGGATCTGTTAAAGAGTCAGCGGGGAATGGCAGAGACTGAAAAGCTGGAGAACATGCACCTCATCTAAGGGAGGCATGTGTGACTTGATTAGTCAGTTTTTCCAAGAGGAAATACAAGCACCATGTTGCTTGAGTTTTCCATTTTTAAAAGGAATATATAAATCCAAATAATTTTATGTAGTTTTTAGATATTGACAACTAATTGAAAAAATTTTTTTTGTTTTTATTTTTTGGTACAGTCTCACTATGTCATTCAAATTGGCTTTGAACTCACTGTGTAGCAGAGTGGCCTCAAACGTATGGCAATTTCTCTTGCCTCAGTTTCCTGGGTGCTGGAGTTATAGGCATGCACCACCATACGTGGCTATTAATTAAAACTTAAAGTTTTATTTTGGCCAGATAAATAATTTTTTCTTTTTTTCTTTTCTTTTTTTTTTTTTCAGATAAATAATTTTTTCCATGGGTCATTTGTGACCTCTTGTGAGAAAGAGCTAAATATTTGTTCAACCTCAGGTAACCTGAAAAATATACTGGGAAAGAGAATGAAGAAAGAGATTTAATCGTCCTGGTTTTACTAATCATGATGCATTTGTTTTTGTGAGTGTTTAAAAAATTGACTCTATTGATCATTAACTTGCTTCTTGTTTCTTTTTATTCAAATTAGGAACTGACAACCTCTCAGAAAAGTGGTGGGAATGTCCTTCAGATGATGTATGAAAAACCCGAACGATGGTCTTTTACCTTCCAGTCATATGCCTGTCTCAGTCGCATACGTGCTCAGCTCTTCTCTGTCAACAGCAAGCTCAAAGATGCAGAGAAACCTGTGTTATTTTTTGAACGATCTGTATATAGTGACAGGTATATATAAATGGTTTATATTGTCTATTTGGGGTCTTGGTTAGAATTGAACATCTTTTTTCTTTTCCTGCTTTCTTTGATTTTTTTTCACAAATAGTTTTAGAGGAAGAATTGGGGATTTTAGATAGGAAATGACATTTAATACCTTTAGCACTTTAGTGCTAATGGCATTGGGAAGTTCTAGCATTGTTTTTTTTTTGGTTTTTTCCGGTACCAGGCGCTGTGCCCCTGAGCTAAATCCTCAGCCCCAAGTTCTAGCATTTATAACCTCTAGCTTCCTTGGAAACTATAAAGAAGTAAAGAATAAGGTGATTATTTAATTAAAATTTGCAGAACAGTTTTTTTCCTCTTCCAACTCGTAAAATTTTCAGCCAAGCATAGGGGCACACCTGTATGCCCAGCACTCAGGAGGCCGAGACAAGAGGATTGTTGCAAGCTCAAGACCTGCCTGCGCTACAAAGTGAGCTCAAGTCCAACCTGAACTGCATAGCAAGACCCTGTCTCAAAACAACAACAACAAACAAACAAACAAAACCCAAAAGCAAAGCAAAACAAAAATTTTCTTCTGCTCTGGTTAAATCTGGATCTATAATTTAGACTTTTACCTGGAACAAGGGAATAAACATTTCTTAGGGGGCTTAGAATAGCTGTGTGTATGCAGGATTCTTTTGACCTCCAGTGTAGCTCAGAATAGGGTTCTCAGATTTTTCATTTCAGGACCCCTTTCTATTCTTAAAGTTATTGAGGAGTTCAAAGCGCTTTGTATCTTGCTGATAGTTACGTTTTAGAAATTAGCTTGGAAGTTAATTATGTTGAACTTCATAATCTCAGCACTTGGAAGGTTGAGGCCAGAGACCTTTGAGTTTGAGACCAGTCTAAGCTAGGAACCAGCCTAAGAACATAGTTCAAGCCAAGCTGAATTACTTAGGGAGACCTGTTTTAAAGAAAAACAAATTCATGTTAACATAGATAATCTCCTTTGATAAAAAGTTGTGTTTTTCAAAACAAAGGATAGTGAAACAAGTAGCATTCCTTCACATTTTTGCAGATCTCTTTAATGTCTGACATAATAAAAGACAGCTAGATTTATGTTCCCATATTCAGTCTGTAATTTTTTTGTCTTGAAATATAGTAGTACCTGAAGTACTCTGGCCTCCCTGAACCTCTGGACACATCTCAGGACTTGAGAGGTCTTTGCACAGTCTGAGAACTGCTGGTCAAGTACGATTTTCTCTATGTAGAGCAGCCCTGATGTTTTCTGCTCTGAGGGACTGTCTGACACAGGGTTTAGGAAAATGTTTGTGTTCATTTAGTAAATCCATCCTCTCTCTCTCTCTCTCTCTGAAATGATATATGTTTTAATAAACACTTTTTCAGGTACATTTTTGCATCTAATTTGTATGAATCTGATTGCATGAATGAGACAGAGTGGACAATATATCAAGACTGGCATGACTGGATGAATAACCAGTTTGGCCAAAGCCTTGAATTGGATGGAATCATTTATCTTCGAGCTGCTCCAGAGGTGAGGCCCTGTAAAAATGTGTTTGCTCCTTTGAAAACTTAAAAGTAATATTTAGAACTCTTTAAAGTGGTCTGTACTGAAGCAGCCCTAACCCCGGTACCTCCAGACTCATAACTGTGAATATGAAAGTATTCTATTTTCTCCGCAAACTAGAAGCCCAGAATGGCAAGTTGATCCTTTAGGCTCTTCTCTGTTCTTCCTCAGTTCCGTTTTATTTTTCATTTTTATTTCTTCCTAACTTTTTCAGACTTTCATTCTGTCACAGCTAGACTAAGGAGCATGTTCAACGAATTTCTAAAATGTATGCTCCATGATGTGGGATTTGAGTAGTGTGACTACTGTTGCATTTCCAGTGCTTAGAACACAGTCTGGGTGCACAGTAGCAGCTTGGTAAACATTTGCTGAATGAACGGCAAAGCTGGTGGTGAATGTTCATTTCAAGAAAGCTTTTATGGTTGTTTATGACTTGTTAAGAGGGAAGAGTGGCAGGAACAGTAAAGAAGAGACTTAGAAGCTGGATGTGGCAGTTTGTACCTGTAGTCTCAGCATTCTGAGAGAGCGAGTCAGGAGGATCACAAGCCTAGCCTGGGAAACTTACCAACTTAGTGAGACCCTGTCTCAAAATAAAAAAGGGAGGGGCTGGGGCTGTAGCTAAGGGCCGAGGCCCTGGACTTAATCCCCACTACTGAAAGACAGACAGACCGACAGACAGACAGGTTCAGGGAAGTTGCCTGAAAATGTACCTTTCACCATGGGTTGTAAGAGTAACTATTTATATATTATGTAATGAATCTGGGAAGGTTAAGTGGAAACCTTTTATAAGACTAACCTGAATAGTAAGACCTTACATTTAATAAGAAGCTTCTGATTTTGATGCTTGCATTGGCATTTTTATTGTGTCTTTGGTAAGTCATGAGGTAGGCTCTGATGAATGTAAATGTCATAACTTCTAGTGCATAGTTCATTAGAATACTGTATTACTATTGAAACTAAACTTGAAAAGGAACTAGTATATTTCTGTTCCATTTTCCATGTCAAGTAAGCCAGAATTTAGCAGTTGCAATAATTTGGATATTCACTTTTATTTTTGAAAAGAATTGTTTTTAATTACATAAATAGTAACTACAAATGTTGCAAAAGAACATAAAGAATACTAATGATTTCATTCTGTTGGAAACATTCAGTCAGTACCTTACAAACTAACGCAGAAGTATGATTTTATTTCATTCATTTTTTATATCTTTTGATTAAATAATTTTTGAAATGAAAATTTATAAATTTTTCTCAAAATATATGGGTGAATATTTAAACTTTAAAAGTTTAGTACAGTAAAAGCCTCAGTGCCATTAATCCCTCACAGAGTACTCTCACTTTGCACACGCTTATCACATCGTTCTTGCCACTTTCTGAAGGAGTTCTGCAAGTCCTGTCTTGTGAGATCTCTATGAGGTGACAAAAAATATGGTGACTGCAGCTGCTGAGGGCCGTCTCGGGAAAGCAGACTCCTAAGAGCCTTGTGGTGTGTCCTCTTACCCTCCTTACTCACAGAATCTGGTACTGGTGACTTCTGGCTCTTCCCCAAAGTCAATAAGGCCATGAAAGGTAGATGTTCTCAACAGTTCCAGACGTTGAGGCCACCATGGTAGTGCAGCTAAAGACATGAAAGACTTTAAGAACTGCTTCACAAAGAGTATGAATGAGGGAATAAGTGTGTCTGAAGTGATGGGAAGTTTTATAAGGGAGATTAATGGCGAGTTTTTCGGTGTAATAAACTTAAAAAAAAGTAAGCAGTATATTTAGATCTCATGGTGTGGACTTTGAAGCACAACTTACATGCTATGGTATATAAATGACACGTTATTTAGGTTGAAAGCCTTTCTTTCTTTCTCTTCTTCCGTGGCACTGGGGATTGAACAGAGGGTCTTGGGTGTGCTAGCCAAGTGCTTCTCTATTTGGAGGTTCCTTTATCTTTGGATGAATTAATAAATTTTTAAGGGTCTATGAACTCCTACAAATTATACATAATTTTATATATACTTGTTATTTTCTGGGGGAAATGATCTAGAGCCACTTGTCAATGTGCCTACTAGTTAACGGTTGTTAAAATTAAATAAAGATTTAAAATTCAGTTCCTGGGTCACCCTGCTAACCATGTCGTAGTGCTTAATAGCCATAGTAGTCCAAGAGCAGGATGGTGTAGAACACCCCAAAGTTCCTTCTGGTTGTGGTGACGTGGAGTTTTCGTCACAGTAGGGACCACAGTCTTAAGGGTTTTCCATTCATGAAACAGACATTTTACAGTCATGTTTGGTTAGCACTGAAGTAGGATTGACAAAGTGACACACCCGTTAGCTGTCCTCTAAAAATTTTAGACGTTTAATGAACTTTTCTTTGCCTTTCTACCAAACCTACATCTGAATATGTGGATTTTATGTGTGGATACAGAAAACTAAGTTATTTTGACTTCTTTTGGATAGGACTGCTTAGCCACCAGATTATTGAAAAAGCAGCTGAAGGGGAAGATCAACTATTTCAGTGTTTTAGAAGGAATGAATATATTTTGGCTAGTTTAACTAAAGAGACACTAGAAACTTTTGATGTCTGTAAATAATTGTTCCCTGTGTTTTGATTTTTCCTATTCCTAGAAATGCTTGAGTAGGATACATTTACGAGGAAGAACTGAGGAGCAAGGCATCCCTCTTGAGTATTTAGAGAAGCTGCACTATAAGCATGAAAGCTGGCTCCTGCATAGGACCCTAAAGTAAGCCTCCTCCTTCCTGTGTGCTCATCATTCTGAACTCACTAGCTTCTAATCTAACACTTGGAAGCTGTGAGTAGCAACATGTAATGCTTTCTATTTTTAGCCATTTATTTGTTTTTGTCTCCTAGAATTAGGTATGGATTTTGAGTCTGGAGTACAGTAAGATCTCATTTTTTTCAAGGTTTTGTAACTAGTATCTCCTGGTGGTATGGAGAGCATAATACATGGATTTACTTAAGTGATCAGATTGTATCTGTGTACATTATGTGTTGGTACTCCATTGGAGGAATTACTGTGATATAGTAGTCCCCTGTTATCTGCAGTTTCCCTTTCCACAGTTCAGGTGCCAACAATAACCTTGGTCTGAAAATGTGAAATGGGAAATTTCAGAAATAAGCAATTCATAAGTTTTGAATTGTTTACCAAGCTGGGCTTATCTATAGTTCTAGCTACTTGGGAGCTTGAGACAGGAAGATCACTTGAGCCTGGCAGTTTGAGACCAACCAGTCTGAGTAACATAGTTAGATTCCCTTTCAAAACAGAACAAAACGAAAAACTACCTACTATTGAGTAGTATGATGAAATCCTGTGTTGTCCTGCCCTAACCCATCTTGTCTGGTACAGCCATGATGTGGATCAGCTCCTTGTGCAGAGTATATGTTCTACCATCTGAGAGTCTTCTGCAGCACTCTCTGTATCAGATCAGCTGTCACAGTGTCACAGTGCTTGTGATCAGGTTGCCTGTATTTTTCTTCACAGGGGTCCCAAAGCGTAAGAGTAGTGCGTGATACTTGAATTCACATCTGCCAAAGAGAAGCCATTAAGTGCCTCCTTTATGTGGAAAAGTAAACATTCTTAACCTCATTTTAAATAATCGGTTTTGATATAGAAGAGGCATTAAATTTGTATGTATAGGAATGACCTGGTATATGACATATAGGGTTCACATGTGTGTGGTTTCAGGCATTTGCTGGAAACCTGGGAATGTTTAGGTTTCAGATTTGTTTGTTAGGTTAAGACTGTGAAGAAGTGCAGCATAGTCACTGAGTTAATCATGTAGACTCATTAGTCAGCTCGTGGCTCACGTGCAGTCTCATTCTTGGCATGTAACCTTGGACGGCCTCGGGCCTCAGATGCCTTCTCTGAGTTTTAGTTTGCTGTTTCTCTTTGGCATTGCAGGTATTGAATTTGAGCATATGCATATGAGGCAGCTGGTCTACCACTGAGCTACATCCTCAGCTCTCCTCACCTTTAAAATGCAATTTCCATTTCATGTGGTTTCGTTCTCTGAGGAGCATCATGTTACAGGGCCTAGTTTTACATATTTATTGTGTCTAAAGGTTTTTCACTTATATATAGTACATTTTTATTCATGTATAATAAATCCACATGAGAAGCAAGGGGCTGTCAGTTGTATTACTTGCAAAATAACCTTAGTGTAAACTGATTGACAGTATTTTGATTTTCCAATGATATAAGAATGAGTTTTTAATGTGTTTGTTTTTTTTATTGCTTGTCTGATGTTGTTCATTTCTTTTCAAACAGAACCAACTTTGAGTATCTACAGGAGGTTCCTATCTTAACATTGGATGTCAATGAAGACTTTAAAGACAAACATGAAAGTCTGATTGAAAAGGTAGAGGCAGACAGATAAACTAGTATTTGTTTTGTCTAAAAGTATACTAACTTGTGAGAAAATTATCTGATGAAAAAGCTTACAAAAGTTACATTAAGAGGTGGTTAAAAGCTGTGAAGACTAGACTGTTGAGATTCTAATCCTGACTTTATATTCCGGCTTTGTGGCCTGAACTAAAACAAAGATCTCTTTACCTTTTTGTTTCTATATCTGTGAGGCAGGGATAATACAGTAGTGTGTTCTTTCTCATCTTTCTTCCCTGCTTTGTTCCCCCCTCCCCTTATCTAAATATTTTAATAATAAACTTTAATAAGAAACAGTTTAATAAACTGAAAATTAAATTTATTTTTACAAATAAAGTCAGTATAGAATATATTTTAACTTGTAGGCTGTGGATCTCATCTAATTTTAGCTGAAGTCTTGAGATTAAAAAAATTTAGTTTTGAGTTTTATTTGGGGCAATGTCAAAGATGACTGAAATTGATTAGTCATTGAGTCACTGTCTTAATCCACATTAATTTATCTCTCAAATAATGGAGAGTTGATCGTATTCTGGATGGTACCATATTGATAAAGGCATAGGTAGAGAATCTCTTGATGAACATTTGAGACAGTATATAAGAAGTATATAACAAATATTCCTATACCAAAGTTGATTAACTTAATGATCTAAGGTCTAAAGAAGAGCCTTAATTTTTTGTTCACTTTTGAAAGAAACTTGATTTTTTTCTTTGTCCTTTTATGAAATGCCTGCTGTTTAAGTTAGTAAGGACTTGACATCCATTTGTAAGGGATATAGCTGGGTGTTTTTTTTTTGTTTGTTTTGTTTTTCCGGTACTGGGAATTGAACCCAGGACCTTGTGCTTGCCAAGCAAGGCTGTGCCAATGAGCTATATCTCTGGCCCCTGTAAGAGATATATCTGGATATTTTGAAAATCTCATCATTTCACATCACTATAATATATGGTTGTTTTCTCCATATGTAAATTTAAAGCATATCTAGAAAATTCAGGTGTCATATGACATTTTTTAATGGCGTTAAAATATAGAATTCATTTATAGTGCTATTAAGGTGAAAAAATTATGATTGTATTAACAGGTAACTGTCAATTTCACAAGGCAATAATCTTTGTCTTTTGGGGGGTAACTTTTTTTGTAAGAGTCTTGCATTGTGGTATTCATCATTTGGCTAGGTTCAGATCATTTGGCTAACTTTCCCCACACATTTACATTATAGAGTATATGATTGAAATTTGTGGCTTAGGAACATTATGGATCTACCACGTGTCTAATCTGCAAAGTTGTTTAAACTCTAGCAGTTATTGGTTTTAAAGCTGCATGTACTACTGGTGTATGATATTTAAATAGATTATAAAACTAGAGTCATGGTTATTTTACATTATATTATATTATATTATATTATATTTTAGTCTATTTGAGACAGGGTCTCAGCATGCACTTCAGGCTGGCCTTGAGCTCACTTTGTAGCCCAGGCTGGTCTCAAACTTGCAGTGATTCTCCTGCCTCAACCTCTTGAGTGCTGGGATTACAGGTGTGTACCACCACACCTGGCCTGTTTTAATTTTTTAAAATTGGATTTTATTGGTACATTTTAGATATACATAGCGATCACATTCATCAAAGAGAATTTGTACCTGTACGTGATATAACTTGGTCCCCCCGGCACAACTCCTCTATTCTCCCTTCCCTTCAGCCCCTCCTGAGTTATGGCTATTTTAGGACTGCATCAGTCTTAGATATAAGTTAAATAGCTCCTGTCAGGCACTGTGGTTCATTCCTTTTACTGCTGAAGTATTTGGTGATATTTCTGTGGGAATTGCTGTAACTGCTTTGACGTTGTGGTAGAGTTACTTACACAGTTGTGGTCTTCAACTGTTGTATACTCTCACGTGACGACGCATATTACCCCAAATTTGCCAAGGATATATATTAATATTTCTTTCCTTTCTTTAGGTCAAAGAATTTTTGAGTACTTTGTGATCTTGCAGAAGACTACAGGCAGCCAAATGTTCCAGACACTTCTGTTTTGTGTATCTTTGTAGCTCAGTATTCATAGCAGGGTCTTTAGAAGGCTCAAGTTTTCAACCATTTGTGTTCCAAGAAAAAGAAATTTTTATGAATCCTACATAAAACTTTGTGACTTATTTCTCTTTTACTTCCTCCCTTCCTTCTTTCACTTAGAAAGTCAGACACTTACTTCTCTCTCACAATAGGAAGTCTGGAGGTAAATGGTTCTAGAATCAGTACAGTGGCCTCTTGTCTTCCCACTGTATTATTTTCTCATGGTGCTTCTCACCTCCCTGGAGACCAGTTTCTTAACTGGAGACTTTAAATTAGCATACCTGCTAAAGGTTGAAAAACAGAATTTAACGAATTCTAAACTAAAGATTTTAAATTTTTTTGCTTTTTCTTTTTGGAGGTGTTAGGGATCAAACCTAGGGCTTCATACATGGTAGGTAAGCACTCTACCACTTTGTTAGACTTCTGGGCCCTGGGGTTTCAAGTGTTTTTTTATCAAGTGCCTCCCATTCCTCTAATTCATATTGAAGATAAGACAAGGTTTAGTATTTAATGACTTCACTGATATTGATGTATCTATAACGTATTTATGGAGGAGCAGGTTAGGCTTTGTTCCCAGTATGGTAACAGCATAACCTATTTTATAAATCATTTAATCTTTACTTGTTTTTTCACCGGCAACATGGGTGATATTTTTCATTCTTCTACGTGAGATTTTTGGAGGATTAAGGAGGAAGTTTTTCTATACTTAAAAGGTAGTTGAAAAGTTATATGAGTATATTTAATCTACATGAAACGCAAAATAACTACCTGCTTTTCCCTTTTCAGACTATTGTTTTGGAAGGGACTATTCCTGTTACAGTTAAAAGACTTTTTTAAACTCTGATTTCCCTTAAGTTGCTTGAGGAGGAAGTACAGAGATCCCTAAAATTCTTCCCATTTTTATAGGATATGCTAGTGGACTATGAGTGGTGTTTTTCCGTTTTATTTCCTATCCCGTACTCAGAATGAGCAGGCTGTCTTCATACTTGGTGAGAGGTCAGAAGAGAACCTGAAGCCTGCTGGGTGTCTCTTGCAGCGCAGTCTGTGCTCTCACCTCACTTCCTGCTCATTCTGCTGTCCCTGTGGTCCGGGTTGATTGGGCAGCCCGCTATTTTAAAATTAAAATAAAAGACACTTTTCTGCTTTGAGAACGCTTTGTTTCATAGTTTGCTTCGCACTGTAGGATTTTGCCTTTTTTCCCCATTCAAAAGAATGACTGATAAAAATTACCTTGTTTCATGTATATTATAAAGCATTATCATTTTTTGTGGAGCTAGGATAAAATTTCAAAAGCTTCCATTAATACAGTGCACTCATCACTAACCTACTTCTGTGAATAGTTGTAAAGTTTGCATAGATTCATCCTCAATCTTGGGTACATAATTAAAGAGGTCTTTTTCCTAGTTTTTAAAAGTTGAGGTGTGGTAGTTTTTCTGTGTAACCTTGCTATTTTACATTTTAGATATATTTTTTTTTTTGTTTGGAATAGAATCACTTCTGTGTTGAAACTAACTTTCCTTTATTTTTAAATTTGATATCACTCTCCTTTAAAACATCATCTTTTGTTTTTGGTTTCTTTGTCACAAATGGTAACTTAAGGGGTTGACCAGTCTAAATGCACTAATCTTTGAAGTTTAATTGCGGATCTGTAATAACCATAAATATTTAAACTGTCTTAGGTATGAACATTGTTTTTTGTTTGGTATAAATGAATTTGTCTACAATTAAATCTTTGTCAACAAATAAATTTCAGTTTCATGAACTATGGTACCGTGGAGATGAAACTCTTTGAAATGAGTAGATGTTTTTTAGACTAAAATTTCTATTTTTGTGTAAAAAGTTAAGAATAAAAAAAATGAAAATGGTCTATATAAATTACATTGATCCTGGTATGGAAACTTAAAAGCCATTAATTTTCAGTGATCTTTAAAAACGTTCAATTTTGGCTGGACAGGATGGCACATACCTGTAATCGCAGCACGTGGGAGGCTGAGGCAGGAGGATCGGTGTGAGTTCGAGGCCAGCCTGGGCTCCAAAGTGGGTTCAAAGCCAGCCGGAACTGCATAGTCAAGCCCTGTCTCAGAAAGACCAAAAAGAAAAAAAGTTTAATTTCATGATTTTTAGTCTGTAGAACTGAAAAGGTAATAAAAGTTTTTATTTGTTATGACTAAAAAGTTGTATTAGTGTGCCAGGTGTACAAGAATTGAGCTCAATGGTCTGCATTATTTTTTGGATTCCATTTCTCAGATACTCTGTCAGAGATTATGTATTTTTTTTTTTTTATAATTTTCTCTTCTAAGAAGATAATTAATAGAATCAGACATTTTTCTCCAGAACTTTATCTTCTATGCTGTCTGAAATTTATAGCAGTTATATACTGAGCCATCTAGAAATTAGGTCCATCATATTTTAAAGGACAGAGAGTCAAAATGTGATTTTAAAATAGAACTATAAAATTTAATACCTCCAGAAAATTGCTAGATAATTTAAATCATTAAAATTTTTACAAGTCTTGGGCTGAAGGTACAAGCTCAGTGGTGAAGTGCATGTTTAGTGTGAGTTCAGTCCCTGCACCAAAAACAAAAAACAAAACAAAACAAAAATGCTTGTTAATACTGGTAAATAATACTGGTAAATAATCATAAATAAATTCGCCTGATAAGCTTTTAAAAAAAATCTTTTTAAAAGGAGTAATTTTGGACTCGCGAAATGTAAAATATCACATTTGTCTATTACTGCAGCTGCCTCCAATGATAACATTATTTAGCAGTTGTATGTTATGAACTAGAAGTTGACTTTGCTGCGCTACTTTTAGCTAAACTATAGACCTCATTTGGATTTTACTGTTTTTTAAAAACTAGCATGTTTTTAAAAATACTTTATTAGAACAGTTTTAGGTTCATAGCAAAATTGAGTAGAAAATACAGCCTTTCACATACTGTGCCACATAGACTCAGCAGCATCTCCCACCAGAGCTGGCGTACCTGTCACACGGATGAACCTGTGGTGTCATTTCACCCAAAGCCCGTGGCTTGCCTTAGGGCTCATTCTTGGTATTCTGCCTTCTGTGAGTTCGATCAAATACGTACCTCCCATTGCTTCACTGTGCTGGAAGTCCTCTGTGCTGCGCCTGCTCATGCCTGCCTCCCTCCAGCCCTGCCCAACGCTAATTTTTTTTACCATTTCCATAATTTGGACTTTTTTAGAAGTTGGAATTATACAGTATTTTTAGCCTTTTCAGATTGGCTCTGTTCAATTAGTGGTAGACATTTAAGTTTTTTTCCTGTGTCGTCTTCCTGGCTTGATAGCTCACTTCCTTTGAGGGCTGAGGAAATATCTCAGTATCTGGATATACCAGTTTATTTACTCACCTACTGAAGGATGTCTTGGTCACTGCAAAATTGCGGCAATGTTACACAGGGTCCTGAAACACTCATGCAAGTTTTTGTGTGACTCAGCCTTGTCCCTTGGTCATGTGGATTTCCCTGGTGATGATCAACCAGAACATGTCCCATGTTTGATGGGATATGACAGGATTAAAGCCAGTGCCATAAAAACTTCTTGCCAAATCTGACCAATATCGGGGTTTACAAAGAGTGGCTCTTAGACCAAGTTTATCTAGCATCCATTATCAATCCGGTCCTAACTGTTTTATAGTCAGCACCCTAAAACATTAGAACTTTGACAAATAGTTACAAAGACATGATCAGACATAGAACAAGCTAATAAGAGCAAGGCAAGTCCAGTCTGTAGGGAACACTGACTAAGAAACATAGTCACCAAGGTAATTAAAGCCAAAAACCAAACAACCCAATATTTATATGAGGAAGCTTAGTTCTGCCAGAAAGGTGTATCAGGCAAACACTGAAGAGTCCCCTCTTTCTGTAAGCCTATGTGCATAATCATTTCAGAGAAAGGGCACAGTTAGTAATGCCAAGACCAAGAATTGCAGTTTAGTAACACCTTTAGGATTTCTTAGTATACATACAGAACTGTAAAAGGTTTTAATATAGCGTGCAAGCATTAATGTCTATTAGACCAACTAGAAACATACATACATTTTTGAGCAAGACTGATCGACCAAGAGAATTGTGAGTTTTGCTAGTTATATGGCTGCAAATAGTACACCAGGAAACAATTTGCCAAAGCATTTTAATTTTATAGCATATTAAGACAGCAAGTTAAACAGTTTAATTATTTGTAGAGCATATTAAGGTAATAATCATGACTGACTGCATTATACCAGGGCAACAACATTTTTAAAAATAAGGAAAATCACACATAATAGGTTATTTAACAAAATAGTAAAACAATAAACATCTAAGTAAATATGAACTTCCTTAGACTTAATTTTCTTAAACATTTAAAACTTATAGCGAGCAGAAGAAATTATTTTGACAAATGTAAAACTTTTTAAAGTTTGTAAATTTTGCTAAGCACAAATCAATATCCCTATCCTTACTGTTTTAAACAAAGATTTTGACATCCCTGTGTATTAATTTTAAATTCTTAAATATTTTTCTTAGAGCTGTATCTAATTAGAAATGTTTTACACAGAAGATATACTAGTAAGATAAATAACCAATTTACAACAAAAACTTTTATATCATTACAAAATTATGCCTTTGGGTTCAGTTTTTCATCCACTGTGACAATTTCTTTGGTTAGTTTTTTTTTTGTTTTTTTTGTTATCAGGAATCGAACTCAGGACCTTGCGCTTGCCAGGCAGGTGCTTGTGCTACTTTGCTATATCCCCAGCACTGTGACAATTTCTGACTTCAGTGTGTTTAGACCTTTGATATTTAAGGTGATCTTTGATGTGTTTGGGTTAATATCTACCATTTGTTTTTCAAAAAGGGTTTCAAACAATGTGGAAAGGACAGTCTTTTAATAAAGAAGTTTGGGGATGGCTGGGATAAGTCTCAGTGATGGAGCACTTGCCTAATATGTGTAAGATTAAGTTTAATTTCCACTGTTGGGAAAAAAATAAGAATGTTGGGAAAACTGGATATCTGCATACAAAAGAATGAAATTGGGCCCTTACATTTGCCATATACAAAATCAAAGACTTAAATGTAAGAACTGAGACTGTAAAACTACTAGAAGAAAATAGAAAAGCTCTGTGAAATTGAGCTTGGCAACCCCAAGAGCTCAGGCAACAAAAGCAGACATAGACACAAAATTACCTCAAGCTGAATAGCAAAGGAAAGAGCTGAGTGAAGAGTCAGTCTAGGGACTGTGAGAAAATACTTGCAATCTGTCTATTGAATAGGACTAATATACAAAATGTATCAGAAACTCAGTAACATGAAAACAACCCAATTAAAACATGGACAAAGAACCTGAAAGACATTTCTCTAAAGACAAGTGGCTAGCAGTAAAAATGCTCTTCCCCACTAATCATTAGAGAAAGGCAAATTAAAACCAAAAGGAGACATTATCTCAAACTGGCAGAAAGCAGCATAGTGCCTGCCCGGCAAGTGTGAAGTCATGAGCTCGATTCCTGGTACCAAAAAAAAAAAAAAAAAAGGCAATTATCAAAAAGGGAGGAGAAGTTAGTACGTGGAGAAAAATGAACCTCTGTACACTGGGTGAGGAAGTAAATCAGTACATCCATTGTGGAAAACAATCTGAAAGTTTGTAAAACATTAACATAGGTTTATCACATTGACCCAACAGTCCTGTTTCTGGTAATACGTCTGAAGGATATAAAATCAACATGTTGAGATCCTGCACTCTTGTTCATTGCACTATTATTCATAGTAGCCAAGATATGGAACCATCCTAAATGTCCATGTAGTAATAGGATATTATTTCAGTTTTTAAAAGAAGAAAATCCTATTATCGTGATAACAAGAATGAACCTCTAGGACATTCTGCTAAGTGAAATAAACCAGTCACAAAAGGACAAACATACCACATGATCTCATTTACAATATAAATAATATAAAGCAATCAAACTCAAGTAGAGGGTACAATGATTATCACAAGCTGGGAGATAGGAAGAATGGAAAGATGTTGGTCAAATGATACAAAGTTTCAGCATTAGATGTTGGTCAAAGTGTAAAGTTTCTCAGTTTATTCAGGGAATAAGTGTTTTGAGCTCTATTGCATGACGTGGTGACTATAATAATGCACTGTATATTTTAAATTATTAAGAATAAAAAACATCTCACCACAAAAAGTGGTATTTGAGGTAATTATGTTAGTTTGAGTTAGTCATCCCACATGTTGGATATGTATATAACATCACCTTTTACCTCATAAATATATACATGTGTATATATATATATATATATATAATAAAATTGAACAGGGAAAAATCAGTAGGTATAGTCATTTAGCACAGGAGGTTATTATATATTTGCTTCTTTACTATGTGGTGGCAATAATCCAAGCATCATTATTTTGGTTACGAGTGGTTTGAGAGATAGGTGCCCATGAGAGGTTTTTTTGCTTTGCCTTACTGATTAGTAAGTACTTCATTGAGTAAGATTGCAGGTGCAGGGGAAAATAAAACAAGCTGTTGAATTAAGTATAAACAACCAAAAGTAGTACTTTAAGTTCTTTTCATATAAAAATGTCTACAAAACTGTAGTTACTTCTATAGGCATTTCATTGGATAATACTAATTGTTGGATTTTTATGGGGTGGTACAGGATTAGGTGCTTATGCTTAACTGGTTACCAGGAAATTCCATATTCTACTGCTCACTTATGAGACTGAATATTAAGACCTGCCTTGCAAAACTGCTTACCGTTTACTTTGCAGTCGGGTATCCAAGGAAGCTTATAGTTGTTTCTTTTATTCAGTGGAACTATGTGGAGCTTTGGCAGATGATTATTTTTCCAAGAAAAAAGTTCACTTAAAACCATGATCTAGAGGGGCTGGGGATTTAGCTCAGTGGCACAGAGCCTGCCTGGCAAGCGCAAGGTCATGAGTTTGATTCTCGGTACCGGAAAAAAACCAAAAAAAAAAAAAAACAAACCATGATCTAGAAAGTGATTCCATAAGAGGCAGGTGAAACCTGTTCTTTTATGGATCCAAGCATATCTTCTGATGCATAGTACCTTGCAATGTTCCCTAGGGTGACTTCAAAGTGTTGGTGTGATCTGTTTATTTGGTGCTGGTGATGTACGTATGTGTGTGAGTGTGGGTGCACATGTGCATGTGGACTTTTTATTTTACTGTTGTCCCCTGTTTAATAAGATTCAGTCAAAAGTTAAGTATATCCTACAGCTACCATTTTGTCCTTGCTGCTGCTGTCCACCACAGTGGAATCATTTTGTGCTAAAAAAGTAAATTTAAAAGTTGGCTGATGTTGATATGTTATGCAGTACTCAAAGTACTAGCTACCAAATCATTGGCCTGGGAACAGAATCGTCAATACAGGCATAAGTTATTTTGTTAATAGTTGACATGAACTGGTTGCTGGACTAGTAAATTCTCAGGCTGTTTTGTGTTGCTGTAACAGAATACCACAGACTTGGTAATTTATAAAGAACAGATATTTACTTTCTCATAGTTCTGGGCTCTGGGAAGCTCAAGACCATGATGCTAGCAGGTTTGATGTTTGATAAGGGCCCAATTTCCACTTGTAAGATGGCTCCGTGAGCTGTACTGTCCATTCCAGAGGAGCCATTTCTTGGCAGCAGGAAGGGCAAACCCGTTCAGCATGTTTGTGGCAGTACTAATCTACCCACGAGGGCTGAACCAAGGAGGTCCCTCCTCCCAAAACTGTTGTGTTGGAGATTGTCAGTGTGCATTTGGAGAGAACATTCAAACCACAACATGGAATACTTGCAAAGTGTGGGAGTACTATGAATGGGCTGACTTCACACTACCAATTTAATATTATCCCCTTCAGCATAGCTACTTTTACAGTATACTATATATTTATTCCATTCTACCGTTATATAGAATGCTCTTAGATCTGAGTTATAGCCGAGCCATATATTTTAAATGTGATGCACATTGTGTATGTGATGATATAGTACTTTTTAAGAATGTCTGTATGCCAGGCATGGTGGTGTACAGCTGTAATCCCAGCAGTTGGGAGGCTGAGGCAGGAGGATTGCTGCGAGTTCAAGGCCAGCCTGGGATACAAAATGAGTTCAAGTCCAGCCTGAACTGTATAGTGAAACCCTGTCTCAAAAAGACAAAAAAAAAAAAAAAAAAGAAAAAAAATCCATAAATCATGTAGTGATAAGTTGGGTAGCCAAACTTGAAAAAAATTGCTTCAGTCATAAAAGTAACAGTAGGCTCTTCAATCTATTTTCTTACATCTTATAAAGTATATGTGAAGGACATTTATATCTGTTTTGCTAATTCAGATGTTTTTGACTAATGGCCTACTCTTAAACTAACATAAAACCTCTCAGCATTGTTACTTTGAAACCACTCCTGTGTAGAAGATGCTGGGGAAATTTTAAAAGAACGTTATGTCCTGTTGTGTGTACACCTGGTATACACCACCAGTCAGCCTCTACTCCAGATTTACCTTTTATACTGTCAACCTCACAGAAGCAGCAGTTAGTATAGGCTCCCAAAACAAGATACTGGCTATAGATCTTCTAAGTTGGACAAGTCATAACCTTGGGCAGGAGTGTTTTCAGTTTCTTTACTTGTAAGAGGGCCATTAATAATAATAGTATCTGCATATAAATCACGCAGCTTAAACAGGTGTATAGTGAAGCATTTAGAACAGTGCTCAATAAATGTCAGCCATTACGGTTAGTCTTTTCATTTAATGTCTAGGTTGGTGAAAGTATCTGGATAGTTGGTAAGTGTGCAGTTATTAGAAGCAATAAGGGATAATTATTTATAGTAAGATATCCACTCCTTTAAAATGGAAATAGCTATAGTATGATTCCTTTTCCTTTATTCCTTTTTCCTTCCTTCCTTCCTTCCTTCCTTCCTTCCTTCCTTCCTTCCTTCCTTCCTTCCTTCCTTCCTTCCTTCCTTCTCAAAAGTGTAGGATATATGCATAGCAAGAGGTTGCTCAAACTATTGTGGTTACCTCTGGGGAGTGGGGTTATTATGGTGATTGAAATTCTTGGGAGAATGTCTTTGGCATAAAAATGAAACATTAGACATTTCACTGAATATTAAGTTTACTCATTTAGCTAATATTTATTAAGCTCCTACTTCATGCCAGAGACTGAAAAAGGAAAGACTAAGTTGTAAGCAACTACTTTCCCTCTGGAAGAAGTTTAAAGCTCTATAAAGGAGGTCAGATTACTATCCAGGTTCTAGCATTTTCCTTTGTTTTCTGTATTGGTGCTAAAAAGGTTTTTCATATCACGATTCATGTTTGAAAAATATTGTATTTGTTTCTTTGTGAATTTAAATGTGCTGCTAATTTTAAAACATAAAAGTAGCTTTATTATTTTTGGATTATAAAATAAATACTTGTTATGGAAAACCCTCAGAATTTGCTGCTTGTTATTCCTCACTCCAAGAGACCTTCCTTATCTTGGGAAGTAGATGGGACTAATAGGCTATAATTAGTATCTATCATTTGCAAGCAAGGTAGGTAAAGACCTTTTTATCTATAGAAGATAGGTTGCATTGCAGAGCATTCTCAATATCTATAATTTATCTTTATATCTGTTTAGAAATTGCTGTTGTTCTTTCCATCTTTGCAAAAGAGAGAAGCCTATTCTCTCATTTGTCTAAAAGAATAATATAAAAGTCATGAGTCCAAGATTTCTGCCTGGAGAGGTACCAGAAAGGGTAGAATACTGTGTCCTACCACTAGCCAAGCAGTTACCCAGGTATTCCTGGCAGGGCATGGTTGTGACCGCAAGCAAATGTCCTGTATTGCTCTCAGAGCTGCTTAGGACCTCAGAACTCATTGGACAGTTGCAAATCGCCACTTGGTGGACCAGTGCAGGCAATACTTGGGGAATACTTTACTCAGCAGGACTAAAAGGAAAGTGACTGAAATCCTTTGTTCTCTGTCTCTTAGTGCCCTGCAGTTTGTATGTTAAGCACAGTAATCAAGGTATAGAACAGAGGGGTGCATTCCTAACCTGATGGGTCATAGAGCCATATTTAACATAGAAAATAAAGAAAGATATATGGTGTACTGGAAATCCTGCCCTTTCCTTGCATTTTGTGTACCCATCCTTATGTATGTGTACAAAACAAATAGGGCCTCTTTTTCTACATTTGTGTACATTCCTTACCATCAGAAGCCTTGTTCACATTCAGAAGCTAAAATCCTGAATTTCATTCTGGAAATGGAATAATGTACAATTTTTTATACTGAGATTTGGTGATCAGAAAAGTTTATTGAAGTTTACATTTTATGCTGTACCTAACTTGACATAAAATGGAAAGTTTAATGAATTAGAATTTGCATATATTAGTATTTTTCCATTGATTTATAATATAAACTTTTTTAACCTCTAATGAATCTTCAGTAGGCAATGATAATGAAAAGTAAACAATTTTTAAAAGTAAAAATGGAATATACCCATGAAAACAGTGGTGATTGCAGAAATACTCAAATTCATCCCACAGGGCAGTGATAACACAGCCCTAGCCAAATTTTGCCCTCCAGTTTTAAGCTCCTGCACCTACAAAGAAATATTTTTGTATTTTACCAAATTGAGATTATGCTATACATTCAGTTTTGTGTCCTGCTTTTTCCCTTTAAAGTGTATGTGAAAATTTTCCTATGCCTACTTTACCTTTGAGTGCATTTAAAACTACCATGTTTCGATTCCATAATGCTTGACAAGTAGAGGAAGTGTGAGAAGATGCATCTGAGAGCTACCGCTGGAGAAGACTGCTTACATGTTACCGCCTCTTCAGCTGTGTCTTTGCTACCCACCTTTAAAATAACAAAACAGAAGTATCCAGAGCAGCTCCTTATTTGATTTTTTTTACACAAATAATGATCTTGAAAAAACGAACTCTATAAGGAAATTATCATTATATAATTAATATACTTGGGCAAATTTTTTTGTTTTTCTGGTATGGGGATTGAACCGAGGGCCTCCATAATGAGCTACATACATCCCCAACCCTTTTTCACTTTTATTTTTATTTAGAGATAGTGTCTTGCTAAGTTGCCTGATTTCCCAGACTGGGCTTGAACTGTAGGCACCACCACACCAGACTTAAGAAATTCATATTTGGGAGATTTTGCTTGTTTGTTTGATTTTTGTTTGAGTCATTCCTGAATTTGGCATTCCACTTTCTTATTTACCCTGAACATTTATTTTGTAGCTCCTTCATTTTTGTTCTTTTATCACATGCTGAAGCAGTTTACTTTCTGTTCTGAATTGTGTTTAAGGAAATTTTCATTATGTCATAAAGTTGTCTAATATATGATGACTAACAGATAACATTTTAATACGCAAGAGTTGTGCTAAGCACACTATAAATTGCTTGCTTCCTCATCCTGCTCTTTATATTGTGGGATCAAAGTTTGTGCTTCGGCAAAACTGCAAGTCATTACATAGTAAGGGCCTTAGGAGTTGTTCTCCGGTTCATGAAAGGAAATGTTAATCCGTGAGAGCCTTTTAATGTTGGAAGCTTCAGGGAGATGTGTGTGTGTGACAGTATGGGATGTGAAGATGTTCACCTCTTTTTTTACTGGGGCCTTGGGCAAGCTTCACTGCTGTGAGCCGTTTCCTTATTTCCGAAATTGTGATGCTAGAACCTTTTCCAAGGCACAGAGTTGTGAGAAGCTGATAACGAAATCTGTGAAAGGACTCTGTAAATTATGATGCATACACTTGTTAATAGTATTTAAAGAGCTCCGGGAAAGGCATAGAAGGCAAAGGCATCTCTTGATGCCTGTGTTGTGGTCATTTTTCATTTCAGAACAAATGGAAAGTACATATGGGAACCTTTCTGTAAGAAATGCAGACATACCTTAGTCTTGACTTTCACATCGTCCCTAATATAACAAACATTTTCTAATTGAATACCCCTCGAGATCGTAAGGGCAAGAGGGACGATAGTTCTTTTTGTATTGTATTAATTTTGAACAAGCCAGATCCCTGCCTCTTGGGGGGAAGCAAGGAGAACGGTGTGTCTGCCTACTACCACCTGCTATTTTTAGACTGGCCAGGAAGCCCTGTTTGGCTCTCTCTGCCCATCTCCTTTGGCAACTCTTGCGCCTGCATCTTTCACAAAATATAAGAAGCTCAGAGGGTGCAAAAGTGGGTTTCTTTGATTTTCCAGACTTCATTGCTGAGAAAAACATATCACCAGAGACAACTGGGAGGACATTGACTGTAAGTAAAACAATATTATTTTCATTTAGTGCGGTGGGCACACGCAGCGCGAGAGACAGGATGCATTTCTATCTACCTTAACGAGAGGAGGCGACGGATCTTCTGTCCTGGTTTCCATCCATTATCAAGAGAAATATAAATTAGAGAAGAACATAGATACCACACAGCCCCACACAAATGCTTGTATTTTTATGCATACGTTTTTATGGCGGCTAAGAATAAAATTCATAGAAAAGAAATAGAAATAATATGAATGCTCAGGGAAAAAGAACACAGAAGTAATCCTGGGAATGACAGATTTTAAGATTAATGTATTAACTTAGATGAATTAATTAAGTTAGGTGAATTTTCCATTTATGTATAAATGTCAAAGAATATGAATCAGTTTTAAATGAGCATACACATAGACAGATAATAAAATTTAGCCAACTTTACAGTATTTGTAGCTTATATAAAGTGTTCTAAAACATTTTTGTTATTGGATAAAATAACTTCTCAAAATCCATTGTCAGGTATTGTGTGCCATGTAGTGGAGGTTTTTGCCTATATAATTTTATTATTTTAGTAGCTCTCTATGCTAGTTTTTCTTTATTGATGAATTATCATTTTCCTGTAACTGAAGAATTAGGAGTTAATAAATGTTCAATAAATATTCAATATTTTATTACAATTGATTACACATGATATTTTAATGTATCCACAAATTATAATAAAATTACAGTAGAAAATTCATTTAAAGCCAGTTGTATTTTAAGCTGTGTAATTAATTTACATAATTGCGTTAAAGAAGAAATTTACCCTTTCATATCTGTCCCAAAGTTGCTATTTTCTCCTTTTCCAAAAGAACTTGAGAAAAACTTATATTGTAAGTTTAGTATGTGTAGTAGTAACAGAAAACAATTTTGCCTAGTAGGAAAGAGCATGGATATATTCCTCCATTTCAATTTGTGATTCTGAAGTCAGTGATATATAAAGGAGTCCACATTTAGAATGACTTACACACGAAGGTAAACTTGGTTTTCCAGGACTAACTTTCTTGTGAAGGCGGCTCAGGGGCTTCTGTAAGGTGCTTTATTGCTTACGAAGGACCTTTACATGCGCTATCTAGTCCTTGCAACAACCCTGCTAGGTAAACAGGAGTATTTCTTTGTAAAGCTCAGAGTCGCAGTTGTACGTGACAAGATAAGATTTATACGTGACAAGCCAAGATGTTAGCAAGAGAAAGGATCACCTGAAAGGTGTCCTATCTGGTCCTTTCAAAATCACATTTCGTAATTCCTGTAGTAGTAGAGAGTCAGTGTGGTACGTGAGGACACCCATCAGAAGATCTGGGTTTACTGTTTCTTGGCCTTAAGCAAGTAATTCAGCCTCTCTGGACCCGAATTCCTCATCTCTGAGCCTTGATTCCATGTCTGTAAAACAAGGACAAATTTTAATAACTTGCAGGGTCACAGAAAGGATGAAATGAAAATAGAATAGGATTGTGCTCTTACCGGCTGAGAGGTGCAGCAGTTGTTAACATAGTAATAATAGCAACCCTTCCCTTAGCCGACTGTTGCTTCCCAACCTGTTAGAGACGTGCCTTGGGAAGAGAATCTAATGCTAACGGCCCTTTTTAATGTGTTAGAAAAACAAATGGAGAATTTGTTGAATATGTTAAACATAGGAAAGAATTAAATAAAATAGAACCAGTGGTGATATTGAATTGGAAACCAAAATCACAATTAAAAGCAGCACAAATGGAAGGGAAAATATCACAAGAGTAAGAAAAATGCTGGAAACTGCTTTGGAAGGAGAATGTGAGACCCACTTTGCTCAGTCCTGTCCTAAGTTATTTAATGTTCTCATGTCTTTGCTGAAAATGAGGCGATAAGTCCTATCTCATCAGTTTGTTTTGGAGGTTCAAGAAGATATGTCTGTAAAGCCATAACGTGTATTTTGTTTATTTCCTCTTCCTCTGCCAACAAAAATATAATATCAGTTGGTATGGGCAGGACCTTTTTTAGTCTCTGTTCCTAGCATGGAATATACAGTAGTAGATCCTCACATATTTGTTGAGTGACTGAACAAATGAATTTCTCCAAGTATCTGTAAAAGGCCTGAATACCTTTTTGGGTGATGGAGGAGATACTCCCATTCTGCAATGGCATGGGTAAGATTTATATCATGGTCCATCTTCATCTAAATTTCTATTACATCTGTTGTCCAATCACAGAAGTAGCATTGAACTACACAATATTTTATGTCGTTATCTATTTAAGTTAAGATGACGGAGGGCAGAAAGTGGTGTTTATTTATAACCATCCTGGCTGATGCTATGCTGGTAGTATTGGCAGACTGGACTAAGAATATATGTTATGAATTATGGGGCCACAGCGCAAGGAATGTATACTCGATAATCGTGATTGGTGGATGGAATTCGTACCTGGCAGTGGTAGGATTTCAGCTGAAGAATTTTCTTCTACTGATACTTTTCAGATGAAAGGCTGAAAGTCATGATGTTGGATGGTCAGGGAAAAGACAGGAAGACCCATCAGAGAGAATTTATGTTCTAATCCCAGAGCAAAGGGTATGTGTTGGTGGATATTTTGAGATAATCTTTGACAAACATGCTGTCTTGATTCTGGGCTTCATGTTGATGTCTGGGAAATTTCCTTTACCCTCTTCTTTACTGTGCTAACTTCTGTTTCTCAGTTTTCTCTCAAGGTCATTTTCCCTAAGAAATTCTGTGCTATCAGTGTAAGTCTGAACAAGGTGTTTCTCCTCAGGGTTCCCATACCGACATATACATATAATTATGCTTCAATTGTCTGTTTATTTTTGTGTTCTTCTAGATGATACCTCCAGGAGGACAGGAGTTGCATATGTTTTACTCACCATTATACTCTGATACAGTGTCTGATACTCAGTAATGTTTGTTAAGTAACTGAATGAAAAATGACTGATGAGAAAAGAAAAAACCCTCAAAATAAGTTGCCATTTACTGGTTACCTTTTTCAGAGTTTTTTGCTTTTGTTTTTTTTGTTTCTGATACAAGGTCTCACTGTGTAGCTCTGGCTTGCCTCAAACCCATGGTGACCCTCTTCCTTCAGCTTTCTTTTTTTTTTCCTTGTTTTTTTTTTTTTTTTGGTTTTTCTCCGGTACTGGGAACCGAACTCACGACCTTGCACTTGCCAGGCAGGTGCTTTTGCCGCTGAGCTAAATCCCCAGCCTCGCTTCAGCTTTCTGAGTGCTGGGATTACAGGTGTGTGCCACCATGCTCGATTTGGATTTCTGTTAACTGACCAGGCCTTTATAGATGTTAATATTCAATTCTTGAGACAATCTCAATGGGACATTTGAGGGTCAAAGGACTTAACTTGGTCAAAGCAACACTGCATAGGATCTCTGGATCCAGCAGCTCTGGCCTTTCCACTTGGTGACACTGCATTCCTCCACTGTGTGCATGAGTATTCTGGGCTGCGAGACCTCTTTGAGCCTGGAAGCTGCCTTGGGAGGCGAGGCATCCTCCTGTTTTAGAACCGGTGGTGAGAGCCCTGACTGGATGCAGCGTGTTCCCCGCCCTGCCCCGGAGCACGCTGAGGTGGGAGGCCTTCACAGGATGATGACAGGATAAGAGTTTCAGAGAGGACAAGCCATTTTAAATTTATAAATAATAGAAGCAGTTCCAGATTGGTGCATTTAGCTGGGCTGGAATAATTTCAATTTTCTTTGCCACTTTTTTCTAAGAGAAAATAATAAAGTTGGTAGAAGGTCTACGAATATTATCAGGTTCTTCTCTTTGATGTTTGGTCATTCCTTGCTTCATATTGCTGTGAGCTTCTGACTTACAGAACCCTAGAGGGGACCACTGGTTATGGGACAAAGCGGTGCTCTCTGGCCAGCGGGACACAGGCCCTCCCAACAATGCGCTCTCACAGCAGCTGGTTTTGCAGTTACTTTGCTAATTCCAAACACCTCATGTTGCAGCTTCTGGCAGGAGGTCGCTTAGTGGGTTTGCTACACAGGTCATGGCTGTTGGTCACCACTGGCCTATGACTTTGCTGTGTTCTTTACCCTCGCTGTAAAAGTGCCTCTGCTGAGAGGTGAGGGAGCAGGCCTGGGATTACTGAGGAGTGTGATAATTCTCACAGCTCTGTCCCAAAGCAAGGAATCCCTCCCACGTGAGGGAAAAGTGTGAAAAGGAGCTCAAACACAGTGTCCTCAGTGTTCTGAATATCTGGCAGCTATTTTCACACATACAGACCACCGGACTGTGGGACGATGCAAATACTAAGTCTCAAAAGGGAGAGGGTATTTTAAAAATAATTTCCAAAAACATTAAAACAACCAAATTATAGTTTTCTAAAACTGTCATTAGCCAAAATTCTATTGTAATTCTTCACTCGATCTTAGCCAAAAGGCCGAGAAGCAGTTCTATTGTAATTCTTAAAGAAATGTTAGATTTAAATGAAAGACTTAAAAACCAGTTGCAAATATGAAAATAAATTGCTTCAAAACAAATATAATCCTGACATATATCTTGATTACTGGCTATTTTCTTCTGCTTTGTACTGTTCTGTAAATATTTGAGGAAGCTGCAGTTCATTATTTACTTTTCTTTGATCTCCCCACCAGTTAAAAATATTTGTGTTTCTGTTTTCCCTATGACTTTGCATTTGTGCTATCTGGTGTTGGAATTTTGTTGAATCTGTGAGGTTGTTTGTACGAGAGAAAAAGAGAGGAATGTGGACAATGTAGGCCCAAGTAGGTTGTGGTTGAATGGAAGAAAAGTCCAGGCTAGCTTTTTAAAAACTCGTATATAATTTATATATAGATTGTAGTTCTAAAGCCAGCACTTAAACTTATACACACACACACACACACACACACACACATGCAGATCAGAGTACAGAGTACTTCCGGTACCATATAGAAAGCACTAGAATGTATCTTCTTAGGCACTCCCAACTTCTTACCTACCAGCAAGCAGAGCTACTATTCTAATACCCATCACCATAACTGAGTTTTTTCAACTCAGGGCCTTGGCACTGAGCTGTCGCCCTAGCTTTTAATGCATTCTTATATTGAGACAAGGTCTTAGTAAATTGCTGTTTTCCAGACAGGATTGGAAATTTTAATCTTTCTGCCTCAACCTCCCAGCTTGGATTACAGGCATGGACCACCATGTCTGGCTAGGACAGCTATTTTTAACAGTGCTTTTCAATGAAGACATCATGACTAGGAGCAGTTGATACACACTTTGGGAACCGAGGATCAGTTCAAACTCCTTGGCATGACGTATATGACTGTTGGGGTGTGAGAAGGAAGGAATGATGGGGGGAAGAGGAGAAGGAGGGAGGAGAGAGGGATAGAAGGGAGAGAAAGGAGAGACTGCGGTGTTAGCAGACTTAAAGCACTCGCTCGATGGAGCCCTGTGATTGCTGCTGGAGAACTGGCCTGCGGCCTCAGCTCGGGAAGGTGTAGCTCCTTGCTCGCTGCAGTTCTGGCTCTGGTTCGGTGCCAGCGCCTCTGCTTTCGAGGCTGCTCATCACAGACCAGGATTGAATTTAGCCGGAGGACGCTTGGACCGGCTGTTCCGGGCTCCGTGGGCAGGCTCGACTGAGCCGGCAGGAGTGCGCTGCTTTGCTGTGGACGGCGGTCCCGCGTGGCAGCTCCACTCGTGGCATTTTCGGATGAAACCGCACAGAACCGCACGGAGTGGCTCTTGTTCACGCGGACGCCTGTCTCCTCCCGGGCTGTGACTCCTGTCCGCACCCTTTCCCTCCCTCCCTCATCCCCGATGGAAAGGAGATGAACCCCGTCTGCTCCCAGGGCCGCTCCGATCCCGCGGCTGGGGCGCTCTGTGGGCCTCGCACGCCGGGCCCACCTCTGGCCTTGGCTCGTCTGGCTCCCTGGGATCCCTAAGGCCTTCCTGACTCACCCAAACATCAGGTCATTAAAGGGGCTGAGCTCCGAGCTCCCCGAATGCAGCACCCTCTGCCTGCCTCTGGCTCCGCAACTCCTGGCCCTGCTTGATGTCACTTCGCTACCTGGCCTGATGTTCTGGCTAACCTCATGTTCCGCGTCCTCATCTCACACATTTCTGTATCTCATAGCTCCTGAACTTTATGGACCGTAAACTCCACAAGGGCAGGAATTTGCTTTGTGTGCTTCTGGGTTCTCAGTGCCTAGAACAGTAGCTGGAAAATGAATGTTTGATAAATATTGATCGAATAAATAAAAAATATACTTTAATCTTTGCATTTGAACACACAAGTTTGCTTGTTCTCTTTTCTGTAATGAATTTAGTTAATCCACAGCACGTGGGAATGTTTTGTCATTTAGCATTAAATCATTTTATTGATTAATTTTTTTGAGATGAGGTCTCACTATGCAGTTCGGGCCGGCCTTGTACTCACCATGTAGCCCACCTTGGCTCAAACTTGAGATGATCCTCCTGCCTCAGCCTGCAATTGCTGGGGTTACCGGCACGCATCACCATGCCAGACAACAATCATTATTTTTGCAATATGTCTTATAAACTTAAAAATATAATAAGATATGTATGAAGGTTCTGTACAGAGTTGGTTAATAAAAATGGCTTCTGACTTCTTAGAGTATATACTCTAATTTTGATATTTATTTATTTATTTATATTTACAGTACTGGGAATTGAACCCAGGGCCTTCACACTGTGTAACACTGCTAAGTTGCCCAGGCAGGGCTCCAACTTTCAATCCTCCTTCCTTAGCCACCAGAGTGTTGGGATTGCAGGCATGCTTCACCACACTTAGCAGTCTGTGTTTCTACTTATCACACTCCATGTTAGTTAGGCAAAGATAAAGACCAAAATGAGAGAGGAACTCAGCTCCTCACTGTCCATGCTAATCATAGATCAGCTACTTGCTGAAACTGTTTTGCTTTTATTCTTTCCCTGAGCTAGAGAGGGTCAACATTTGGATGAGAAGATTCAGCTATAGGCTCTCTACTGGAAAAAAGCAAATAAGAAATCATGAGCCTTGTAGTGGAAGATGGTCTTGTTATCTCTTCTGCTTAACAGTGCTGAAGAGTTGGAAAGCAAGATTTGCTATGTGTCGTTCTCCTCCCATTCATCCTCTTACAGCACCCCTGGGTTCTTCTGGCTAGAAGAACTAAGAATAGACATTTCATTAACAGGCAAAAAAATTCTATCCAACAAATATATATATAATTTAGAAAGTCAGTGCAAATATATTTATAAATAAAGTGTATCAGCAAAATGTATGATCAGATAGGGCAGGTTTTCTTTTTATCCCTTTCCTTAGAAAAATCTTGATAAGAAAAGTTGAGATTCTAGAAATTTTTTTTTAATTTTAAAAATAAAAGGAGGAAAACATTAACAGACCATCTCTTACAAGATAGCAAAAGAACAGTACAGACAATACAGAGTTACAAACAAAGTGGTAGCAAATTAACAATGCTTGCTGTATTGCATATTGATATCTTCAAAGTGGTTTCTCATGAAAACAAATAGAGAC
>NW_004955447.1:1935681-2011178 GCF_000276665.1 Chinchilla lanigera | reverse complement strand
TTTTCTATCCTGTGGGAGTAAAGATTTTCAAAGTAGGTATTAATGATCTGAATTTCTGTGGGATATGTAGTAATTTCATCCTTTTTATTCCTTATTGCATGAATCTGAGATCTTTCCTTCCTTTTTTTGATAAGGTTGGCTAGGGGTTCATGAATTTTATTTATTCTTTCAAAAAACCAACTCTTTGATTCATTTATTCTTTGGAGGGTTTTCTTTGTCTCAATTGCATTAATTTCTACCCTAATCTTTATAATCTCCTCCCTTCTTTGGGCTTTAGGCTTGACTTGTTCTTCTTTTTCTAAAAGTTTAAGATGCAGTGTTAGGCTACTTATTTGTTCTCTTTCTGTTTTCCTTATGTGTGAAGTCACCGCTATACATTTTCCTCTGAGGACTGCTTTCATTGCATCCCATAGTTTCTGGTAAGTTGTATTTACATTTTCGTTTGTTTGTAGGTATTTTTTAATTTCCTCTTGAATTTCTTCATGACCCCTTGGTTGTTCAGGAGGTTCTTGTTTAATTTCCAAGTGTTGATGGAGTTTTTGGAATTCCTTTTGTCGTTCATTTCCAATTTCATTGCACTGTGATCAGATAACATGCATGGGATGATTTCAATTCTTTCACGTTTTGGTACGTATGCTCTATGGGCTAGAATGTGGTCCATTTTAAAGAAAGACCCTTGTGCTGCTGAGAAAAATGTGTATTCTGATGTTATGTGGTGGAACACTCTGTATACATCTACTAAGTACATTTGTTTGCAGCTTTGGTTCAGATCTGTTATTTCCTTGATGATTTTTTTGTTCAGTTGACCTGTTTCTTTGTGTCAATGAGGTGTTGAGGTCCCCTGTTACAATAGTGTTATGAATTATATGGGTTTTCATGCCTGTTAAGATTTGTCTTATATATTTGGAGCTCTGATATTTGGTGCATACATGTTTATGATTGTTATTTCATCCTCTTGCAGTTTTTCCCTGACAAGTATGTAGTGACCTGCTTTATCTCTTTTAATTTTTGTCGGTCTGAAGTTTACATTGTCTGCAAACAGATAGCTACACCTGCTTTTTTCTGGGTTCCTGTTGCATGGAGGGTTGTTTTCCATCCTTTCACTTTTAGTCTATGTATTTCCTTTTAGGTAAAATGTGTTTCCTGTATACAGCATATTGTTGGATTTTGTTTTTTAATCCACTCTGCCAGTCTGTTTCTTTTGACTGGTGAATTGAGGCCATTTACATTTATAGTTATAAGCGGTATGTGTTGATTTATCATTGTCATGTTATTTACTTGCGTTGGTTTCCTACTTTTTCTACCTGTTTACTTGCTTGGTCTTTTTGATGTTTCCTTTGTACTGTTGTTCTTGAAATTGCAGTCAGATGTTTCTCTGTCTAAAATATCTGTTAGTACTCTTTGTAATTCTGATTTGGCCCTCATGAAGTTCTTCAATTGTTCTTTGTCGTGAAAATATTTTATTTCTCTGTTGAATTTGAGGGATAGTTTGGCAGGGTACCTGCATGTTGGTAGGAAGCTGTTTTGTCTCAGGACCTGTAATACTTCACCCCAAACTCTTCTCGATTGGATGGTTTGTGCTGAGAAGTCTGCTGTGATTCTGATGGGCTTTCCTTTATAGGTAATCTGTTTTCTCTAGCAGCTTTTAATATTCTGTTCTTTTGCTGGAGATCTAGGATCTTGACTATTATGTGTCTGGGTATAGTTTTATTTTTGTTGTGGTTGATTGGAGTTGTATATGCCTCATTTACCTGTATATCAGTTTCTGTTTCCATACTTGGGAAGTTTTCTGCTAGTGTTTCTGCATATATTCTTTTTATGTCAGCTGTGTTGCCTCCTGCTCTTTGGTTGACTTCTATAAGTCGTACATTATTCCTCCTTTCCTCGTCTTGCAGATGTTGAATTTACTTTTTGTGGATCCTTCTTGATTTTACAAGATCCTTTCTTTCATGGTCGCTAGCTGCCATACTGTCTTCAAAGTCTGAAATTCTATCTTTAGCTTCATTCAAGTGGTTTTGGCAGCTTTCAATGGAAGCTTTGTTTTTCTGGAAGTCTCTCTGAATCTGGTTCATGCATTCTAAGTCCTTTTTATATTTTTCATTTAATGCTTCCATCCATTGCCTTTGTTCTTCTATTTTCTTATATGTTTCTTCTTCAGACGTTTTGAGTAGTTCTTTCATTATGATTGTCATTTCATTTTTTGCCTGAGAAATTATTTCTGATCCTATCTCTTCTATGGCCTTATGGAGTTGTTTCTTTACTTCACTGCAATCATTTCAGCTATTTCAGGCATGTGTTTATGAAGTTCTCCTATGTCAGTGTCTCCTGGACTTGTTCTGAGTGGGGTGGAGTTCTGGGATTGTGTTTTAGTCTTTCATTTTGTCATGTTTGATACCGGATGCAGAAAGCTCAGTTTCCCTCTTCAGTGGCTGCACAGCAAAGGCTGCTAGTGTCCCTAGTTTTCCTGTTGGTCAGGTTTGCCCCTCAGTGTCTGCTGAGAAGCTCTACTTAGTCTGGTGTTTTCTGGCAGTTGTTGATTTGTATCTAGTTATCCCAGGTCTCAGACATGGACATTGGTGTCAGCTGATGGCAGACCATCTGATCCAGTGTCCCTTTCCAGTTCAGGGCACATGCATAGCCCAGACTTGGGTTGCACTGGTGTGACAATCCCGGTCCAGTGGACCTATGTCCCCAGGCAATTCAGGGTACAGGCAAAACCCAGACACAAACTGCAGAGTTGACAGATTTTGAACCCCTGATTCTGTGTCTCCAGTCAGTTCAGGACACATACAGGAACCAGATGTGTGCTGGACTGACAGCAATCACACACTGCCCATGCCTGCAACCCCTCAGGGTGTCCAGGCACAAGTAAAGCACGGTGCTCGATCTGCAGGACCAGCAGTTCTTAGAGCACTTGCTCACTCGGCACAGGGCCCATGCAAGGAGGGCCCACATGAAAACTCTGGTGAAAGCAGTCCCCGGGGCTTCTGAGTGAGGACTTCCTGCCTGCCATGGGTGCATGGAGGGAAGAGACTCAGACTGTAATGGTAGCAGGGTCCTGGGTCGCCTGCTCTGCCTCCAGGAAGTAGATGGGAAATACCTGGCTCTCTCCCTGAGTTTCAGCTGGGAACCGTGGTGGTGGCAGTGGGTCGCAGCCCGCCTGGTTCTGCTTCTTAGTCAGTTCAGGGCATGCACAGGAACCAGACCTGGGCCACTCAAAGAGCAATGGCAGACTGCCCATGCCTCTGACCCCCATGGGTTCCGGGCGCAAGTAAAGCAGGGTCTCGAACTTGGGACCAGCAGCTCTTGGAGCACTCGCTCACTTGGCGCAGGGCCCGTGCATGGAGGGCCACATGTGCAAGCTGGTGAGCGCAGTCCCTGGGGCTTCTGAGTGAGGACCTCCTGTCTGCCATGAGTGCATGGAGGGCAGAGACAAACTGTAATGGCGGTGGGGTCCTGAGTCACCTGCTCTGCCCCAGGAAGTAGATGGGAAATACCTGGTTCTCTCCACGAGTTTCAGCTGGGAACCTTGGCATTGGGAGCGGGTCACAGCCCACCTGGTTCTGCTTCCTCTAGAAATCTTAAGAAAAAAATATTGGACAAAAAAGATAGAGCTAGATATGAGTTCTATGGTCTTGTTAATGAGTTTCTAGAATTTAACTAACATGTTGCGGGCATTCAACATGTACCACATCATCAATGAATGTGCTGTTATAATTCATTTATCATCCATTTACACTTTGTTTTTTTGGTTTTGAGGATTGAACTCAGGAACTTACACATGCCAAGCATGTATTTTACCCCTGAGCTATCATCTCAGCTCCTACTGTTTATTTTTAATTATATATGTATGGGGTATAGTGTGGTAATTCAGCACACACATAAAATGTATAATGATCCAATCAGAGTAATTATCATTTCCATTTTCTTAAACTTTATCATTTCTTTGTATTGGCAATCTTCTAATTCCTCTCTTGTAGTTCTTTTTTTGTCTTTTAAAGAGAAAAAACAAAATAACAAAAGCCAAAGACATAAACAGAACAACATAAAAACAATAAAAATTATACCAAATTTCAAAACAAGGTGGTAGGAAATTAACAATGGTTGTTATATTATATATTGTTATCTTCAAAGTGGTTACTCAGATAAACAGATATAGGCATGTAAGATGATCAGACAATTACACAATAACTGTTCCTTTCAGTAAACCAATAGAAATTAGTAGTACAATTATCTTACTTGTCTTGTGTGTGTGTGTGTATATATACTTTTCCCTTCCTTTCTTTTTTTCTGTTTTCCCTCATCCCAATTGTTCTTTCCTAATTGAGCAGTTTCTTTCCCTTTAACAATATCTTCTTCCTTTGTTAGATTGATTCCTAAATATTTCAACTTTTTGGATGCTATTGTGAAAGATGTGGTTTCCCTAATATCTCTCTCAGTGTATTTGTTGTTTGTGTATAGGCAAGCTAATCATTTTTGAGTGTTGATTTTGTATCCAGCTATGCTTCTGAATTTCTTGCTTGTTTCTATGAGTCTTTTGGTGGAGTTTTGGGGGGTCATCTATGTAGAGTATCATGTCATCTGTGAATAATGCTAATTTCACTTCTTCCTTTCCTATCCTTATTCCTTTTATTTCTCTCTCTTGTCTAATTGCTCTGGCTAGTGTTTCTAGCACTATATTGAATAGGAGTGGTGACAGTGGACATCCTTGTCTTGTTCCTGATTTTAAAGTGAAAGCGTTCAGTTCTTGTCCATCTAGTATGATGTTAGTTGTTGGTTTGTCATAGATGGCTTTTATCAGAGTGAGATAAAAACCATCTATTTCAATTTTCTGTAGAATTTTTATCATGAATGAGTGTTGGACTTTATCAAAAGCTTTTTCTGCATCTGTTGAGATGATCATGTGATTCTTGTCTTTGGCTATGTTGATATGATGTCTTATATTTATTGATTTGTGTATATTGAACCATCCCTGCATTCCTGGGATGAATTCCACTTGGTCATGGTGTGTAATCTTGATGATTTGCTGCATTCTGTTTGCTAGTATTTTATTGAGAATTTTTGCATCTATAGTCATTAGGCAGATTGGCATGTAGTTCTCTTTTTTGGTTGGGTCTTACTATGGTTTTGGTATCAGGGTAATACTGTCCTCCAGGAATGAGTTGGGGACAATTGCTTCCCTTTCTATTTCTTTTTTTTTTTTTTTTTTTTGGTTTTACTCCTGTACCGGGAACTGAACTCATGACCTTGAGCTTGGCAGGCAGGCACTTTGCCGCTGAGCTAAATTCCCAGCCCGTTCCTTTTCTATTTCATTAAAGAGTTTGAGAAGAATTGGCGTTAAGTCTTCTGTATATTTCTTGTGGAATTCAGCTGTAAATCCATCAGGACCTGGGCTTTTCTTTGTTGGTAAGTTTTTTATTGTGTTTTCAATTTCATTGTCTGATATTGGGTTATTCAGAATTTTTATGTCTTCTTCACTCAGTTTTGGTAATTAATATGTGTCTAGGAATCTATCTATTTCCTTTGTGTTTTTCATTGTATAAGAGTAAAGATTTTCAAACTAAATATTGATGATCTTTTCAATTTGTACAGGATCTATAGTGATTTCACCCTTTTCATTCCTTATTGCATGGATTTGAGTTTTTTTCTTTCCTTTTCTTTTGGTACCTTGTGTCAAATTGAGGGATCTAGAGGCATGGCTAGGTGACTCAGAAGTTCTACATCCTGGGGTTAAAAGGACGTGCTCTTACCGCTCTGGGATGTTGTTCATTGTGTCAATGTGAGAAGTTTAGAAGGTTAGCGAAGTGACTGAGGAGGGAGCCAGGGTCCTTATTTTGTATCATCCTGAGCCTGTGCAGGAGGAGGGCACAGAGATGATGTGAGTGCTGCGTGCCCCTGGGTGGGGGCAGCCTGCTTACAGTGTAAGGGAGGAAAAGAAGCTTGTTCTCCCCCCTTGTGCTCATGCTGCTTTTGCTGTCTTGTGCTGCCTTGAAGTGTTGCCCCTGTGCCCTGCCACCCTAACTTGGAGCCAGCTGATTATAGAGTGAAAGCTCCAGAAACTCTCAGCTAAATAAACCTTTCCTTCCTTAATTTTAGGGCATTAAATATTTTGTCTCAGCAATGACAGAAAAGTAACCAAGACAGTTGGTTTATCAATTTTATTTATTTATTCAAAGAACCAACTCTCTTTGATCCATTAATTATTTGTCTTGTCTTCTTAGTCTCCATTGCATTAATTTCTGCTCTGATCTTTATAATTTCATCCCTTCTTTGGGCTTTGGGCTTGACTTGTTCTTCTTTTTCTAGAAGTTTGAGGTGTAGCATAAGGTTGTTTATTTGTATTTGTTCTGTTTTCCTCCTGTGGAAATCCAGTGCTAGAAATTTCTCCTTTAGGACTGCTTTCATTGCATCCCATAGGTTCTGGTAGTTTGTATCTGCATTTTCATTTGATTGTACATATTGTTTAATTTCTTCTTTAATTTTTTTCTGTGACCTGTTAGGTGTTCAGGAGGATGTTATTTAGTTTCCATATGTTTATGGAGTTTTTGTGATTTATTTTGTCATTAATTTCCAATTTCATTGTACTGTGGTCCAATAATATGCACAGGATAATTTCAATTCCTTTGCATTTACTTAAGCATGTTCTATGTGCCAGTATATGGTCTATTTTAGGGAATGTCCCATGTACAGCCGAGAAGAATGTGTATTCTAATGTTGTTGGGTGGAATACTCTGTAAAAGTCTACTAAGTCCATTTGTTCATACATTTGGTTTTGTTCTGTTATTTCTTTGCTGATTTTTTGTCTAGTTGATCTATCTCTTTGTGACAATGGGGTGTTAAAATCTCCTGTTACAATTGTGTTATTACTTATTTGATTTTTCATATCTGTTAAAATTTGCCTTATATAGTTGGGTGCTCCTACATTTGGTGCATATATATTTATGATTGTTATCTGATTCTTTTGCAGTTTTCCCCTAACAAGAAGGTAGTGGCCTTCTTTATCTCTTTTGATGTTCTTGGTTTGTAGTTCATCTTTTCTGCAAACAAAATAGCTACTCCTGCTTTTTTCTGGGTTCCTGTCACAGGGAATGTTGTTTTCCATTGTTTGACTATTGGAGTTCTATATGCATTGCTTAACTGTATATGAGGTTCTCCTACAAGCTTGAGAAATTTTCTGCTATTACTTCTGCAAACAGTTTTTTAATGTCATTTGTTGATGCCTATCAGTCTTATATTTTTGTTTGTCTGAATTGTTATTTCCTGGTTCCTTGTTATTTTTTGTTTTTTTTTTTTTTTGTTGTTGTTGTTTTTTCCAATACTGAGAACTGAACTCACGACCTTGTGCTTGCCAGGCAGGCACTGTGCCACTGAGCTAAATCCCCAGCCCCTTCCTTGTTATTTTTTAGAGATCTTTTCTTTCACAGTCAGTAGCTACAGTGCTGTGTTCAAGGTCTGAAAGTCTATCTTCTGTTTCATTCAAGCAGTTTACCCAGCTTTCAATGGAATTTTTAATTTCCTGAATATCTCTTTGAATCTGTTTCATGCATTCTAATTCTTCCCTATACTGTTCATTCAAGGTTTCCATCACTTTTATGTGTTCCTCTATTTTTTATCTATGTCTTCCTTTGATATGCTGAGCAATTCTTTCATTGTGGTTGTTATTTCTTGTTTTACCTGAGCAATTATTTGTGATTTGATTTCTTCTATAGCCTGATATATTTGTTTCTTTACTTCAGTTGCTACCATTTTAGAAATTTCAGGTGTGTGACTTCCATGTGCTTCCATGTTGATGTTTCCTGGACTTGTTTTGGTTGGGTGGAGGGCTGAGATTGCATTTTGCTCCTTCTTTTTGTCATTTTCAAATGGTTTCCCAGGTTTCAGGTTCATTCTTGTGATGGTGGCAGAAGCCGGAGTGCAGGGTTTTGCATTCCCAGAAAGAAAACCAAGGCTTCCTGGAACTTGGGGTCTTTCTCACAATGACAGTCGGGGGTGGAGCAAAGTGACCGGGCTCCCATACAGTTCACTGAAGCTTCCTGGTCCAAGGCAACTTCCCGTGATGGCCTCTCTTCTATCTGTAAAAGATATATTTTAAATTGTTGTAAAGTATAGTCACCTCATTGTGCTACCCAACATCAGCACTTACTCCTCCTGACTGTATTTAGGTACAGGCTTTGCCTCCCCGCCTTCCCTCCCTGCTTTAGCAAAAGTGCTCAGCATTACTAGTCATCAAGGAAATGCAAATCAAAACCACCCCGAGATATCATCTCACCTGAATTAGAGTGGCCACAACTAAGAAGACTAAAAATAAACTGGGTGTAGTGGCTCCCACATAACACTGGGAGGCTGAGGCAGAAGGATTTCAAATTCAGACCCAGGCCAAGAAATTTAGAGAGACTCTGTCTTAGAAATAAAAAAATAAAAAGGGCTGGTATGTAGCTCAGTGTGAAGGCCCTGTGTTCAATCTCCGGTACCTTCCCCTCACCCGCCCCAAAACTGAAAGTGACAAAGTGGAACCATCAGACACTACGGATAGAAGTGTAAATTAGTATGGTCATGATGGAAAAAAGTGTGAAGGTGCCTCAGAAATCTAGAAATACACACACTGGAGCTATTCTATGACTAGGTATGCATCTAAAGGAAATGGAATCACTGTATTAAAGCTATACTTATACTCCCATGATCGTTGTAACATTATCTACCATAATCAAGCTCCACCCAGGTGTCCCCTGCCAGCTGAGTGAATGGATAAAGACATGTGACATGTTTGCACAATGGAACATCCAGGCAAAAAAGAATGAAGTTGTTTCATTTGTGGCAATGTGTATGAGACATTATGTTACATGAAATAAACCAGATGCTGAGAGATAAAGATCACATGTTCTACTTCATTTTTAAGTTTCTTTTTCATTAGTATATGGCTATGATACAAACTTTTGTCTTGGGGAATTGGTACACATAAACATCATATTTCAATAGTTTTTCCTTTCCTTCCCCTTCCTGCCCTCCCATCTTTTGCCATCTCCAGGTGCTCTTCTAACTCATCTACACCAGCATTGTTTGTTTATTTACCAGGCATTAATTAGCTAAATACCCAGTGTGTGTCAGAGTTTTACCTTTTCTCTCAGGAATATGGAACTGAATGACTGGACCCTATCCTAAGCTGCTCAGGCCTTCTCAGGAGAGAAACACATCAATCAGTAAATATAATGAGTTGCTAGAGGTCTGCCCAAGGTGTAGGGAAAGCAGTAGAGTTGGCCTGAGGAAGGAATGGTCAGGTCAGTGGGCAAGGTCTGTCTCAGGAGAATGGGGTCTTGGGGTCTTAGAAAGACTTAGGTAAGATATGTTGCACAGATCAAGAAAGAATTGGAATGAGCTTTTAAAAGTTGAGTGTTATAACAAGGAAGAATAGACACTTGCCTTTCATGCACCGGCGCACACAGAGGCACACGAGCCCGACCCCATCACGGCTCCCAGGGGTACTTGTCTGAGCACTGGTCTGTGCCTGGAATGAAGATCTCAAAGAAAAATTTTCAGGAAACTTGTGCACGTTAAGCCAACAAAACCTTGCTACCCTGGGCTCACATAACAATTCAATTGTAAAGTCATGAAGAACCACTTGTGACATGATTTTGTTCTTTCACAGTCCATGGTGCTTCCACGGCAGGATTTTCTGTGGAGGTCTCTGAGGCATCAGCTGTGTTCTCAGGAGCCAGCTCTTGCCGTGCGGTAGCCGTGTGATTGACACTACCTGTGTGACACCTCCTGGGGAAGGGCGACGGCATGAGAGGTCTGCAGTTGTCAGACTTTCCTACTGCAAGCTTATTATTTGTCCAAGGCAGGGGACCCGGGGCACTCACAACAGCGTGAGGACACTGTTCCAAATTTGTCATCAGAATGACCTGTAAGTATCAAAGCCTCCATCCTATGATAACAGGATTTGGATCACAAGTGCTACAACTTGCTCATGGATCACGCTTCATGAAGTCCAGGCTGCCAGCAAGTTACTGTTTGTGGCTATCTGACACAGACTCCTTAGTGAGTGCCGAGCGTTTGCTGGGAGCAGCAGGAAGAGGTGAGGCACACGGATTATTACGGGGCTGTGCCCCTCAGCAGAGAGGTGCTGGGGACGACCATCATCTGTATGGATCAGCCCTCTAGAGGACAGTCACACGCACGTGCACACCCCTCCCCCCAGCGGGAGCAGGCTGGTTAATCCCTTAGTTTCTCTGAGGGCAGCCCCAGAAGGATCCTGTTGCCAGGGATTGAAGAGAGTTGTTACCTTGACAGCAGGTGTAAGCAGGGGTGCCTCTGTCCCGGTCCCTGTGTGGATCTTTCACCGTGACGTGCTGTGTTTACACCTGGGCATGACACTGGAGCACAGAGACGGCACCTGTGTCCCCCATGTCCTCCTCGGGAGGCCGGGCTGGGCCACGGGTCAGCAGTGCTGCTCCCTGGTGCTCTCCGAGCTCACACTGATGGAACCGCTTGCGCCAAAGGCCGTCGCTGAGGGGACATAGGGTACTCCCTGCTATGGCCCAAGGCTTGGTGAGTAGTGACCGTAGGTGACCATTCTGGGTCACTCTTAGTGGCCGTGATGCTGCTGGGCAGTCCTCAGCCCAGCGTTAGTATCGCCTCGGGTGTGGTCCGCAGCCATGCCTTTCTCTTTTTGATTTCTTTGTCTCTCTTCACACACGCAAACACTTTGTTAACTGGGGGCTGCTGGGATGGGGGCTGACAGACATTCAGAGGTTAGCTGGGGACACTTTGAGAGTGGAGGCCAACTCCACAGTGAACGGTGTCTGCTCAGCTCCTCATTTCACCTGGATCTATCCACTCAGCCAGTCCTGCCCTGGGGTGCTGCCGCCTGTCCTCTTACTTCCGCTCTGCAAACTGTAGTGCTAGCTCCTCCAGAGTTCCCCTGGGAACCTGCGCGGGCCTTCCGTGCTCATCCTTACTTACGAGTGAAGGAAGGTGGCCGCACAGCATGTCTATTAGTGGACATATTCGATCATTCGCAGGTTCTTCCACCCCATGTCTTCCACAACTGAAAATCCTCTTAGATTGTGTCTTTGAGCAAACTAGGTAAAACTTGGATTTTATTCTGTATGGTTGGGCTTTTTTTCCAATGAAGCACAAAGACTTGCATACAAGAAGTAACCATGACCTGGACCTCTGGCCTGGGGGCACAGAAGGTCCAGTCCCGGTCACTTTGCAGGCCACCTGCCCGCCACAGTTCTTTTCCTCTGTTTGTGGAAATTCCCCTGCAGGTTGCTTTGCATTTATCTGTGCTGAGCCTGGGCTCAGTGCACCACTGGAGCTTCCTAAACCAAGCAGTTACCACAGCCATCACAGCTGGAGAGGGGCCCAGGGCTGGCTGAGCCGAGCCAGGGGCGACATAGCCCCAGAGCTGTGGGTGGCGCTTGCAGCCTGGGCACTCCACGGCTCCAGCAAAGTGGGCAGCAAGGTGCTTCCCTGCGCTGTCACAGTGGTGACAGAGGTTCTGGAGCAGTGCTGGGGAATCTCCAGCACAGTGAGCTGGGGCAGACGCTCCCTCAGAGCTGCTTGCTGTGCTTCTGGCCAGCGACAATGCTGTCTGGGGCAGAGCAGCCGTCCTCCACAGTGCTGCTGTGCTGGAGCCCGGGGGACGATGGCTTTGCTGCCCTCAGTGGCTTCTCATCTGGGGTGCCTCTTCACAGCCTGGCCAGTTTTGTTTCTAGGAATAAAAGAAGTTCCTGTCTGATCTTGGGTGTGGTGGGAGGACCTGGGCCTCAGATTTCCAGTCGGGATCAGCTGTTTACTGAGACACTGCTGGATGCCCTGGCCCAACTCTGCTGTCGGCTGCTGCTTTGCCCCTCTGGGGCTCCGATGCTGCTGCTGATTCACTGTACCAGACCCCTTGCTCCCCACTGGGTACCCTCTCCATTGTGGCTTCTCCTAGCTCTCACTGGCAATGCTCTGCGGGGAACATGATATGACCATGGGTGGGTGAAAGCTGAGGTCACGATTGCGGACTTTCCCAGGAGGATCTGTATTCTCCAGGAATTCCAGTAGCTGCTATGGCTCTGACAAAGACGAAGGATCATGGTCCTCTTGTTCTCCCTAACTTGGGAATACCTGAGCCTCATTACCACCCCGACGGAGCCACTCTGCATTTGCCACCGTTGTAGTTCAGTTTCAAATACTCTGGTTGCAGATAGGCTCCCTGTCCTGTCCTGACGCTGCGCCCTCACTGTCCTCCGCCTTGCCCACTGGGCTGCCTTTATGCCCACTCCCGCCCTGTTACCCGCCGGCCGCGACAGGCGCTGAGCAGCTGCGCTGTGCTGTTGGGAGCAGTGGTCACTCTGGTGGTCGTCGTCAGCAGGGGCCCTTCTGGCAACTCTCTCCCACGGTCTTCTGCTTTCTCCTCAGAGGCACTACCCTGCCTCTCATTGATAAAACACGCAGAAAATTATGTTGAATTATTTCAAACATTCAGGAGACCATGGAGGCCAATAAAACAAATTCTATGCAGCTGCCACCTATACTGAACAAAGGTTAACACTTGGCCAACTTTGCTGCCTATTTTTAAAGTAATACAATATTTCGTATATTGCCTAAGCCCTATTTACTTCTTCCTGGCCCATGACTCCTGAAGGCCCTAGGAAAAAATATTCATTCCTGAGGTAGATTTTCCTTCCTGTCAGTGTTTTAATGCATTTTGTATAGGTGTGTATGTGTCCACAGCATTGTGAAATACTATTTTATGAATTTAAAAATTAAGTGAATGATATCATTTGATACATAACAAATTCCAACTTGATTTCTCCATTCAAACTTCAGTTTTTCAAAATTTTCCATGTTGATCCAATAGATATAATTGATTTGATTTTTTTTTAATTTTAAAGAGAATAGTAAAAATAACAATAGCAAAATACAAGCAAAACAAGGCAAGAACATTAAAAATGATACAGGGTAATTCATTGGATTTTATAATTACTATAAAGGCTACATTTGAGACCACATCATATCACGAAAAATATATCCATTTCTCCACTGATAGGCCAAAAAGCCACTGTCATGGTTACTTTTCTGTCATTCTTAAGACAAAATACCTGACACCCAGAATTAAGAAAGGAAAAGTTTATTTAGCTCAGTTTGTGGAAGTTTCAGTCCATACTGGCTGGCTCCAAGGCAGAATGGCACAGGGCAGAGGGCAAGAGTTCATGGTGGCAGAAGACAGCAAAAGCAGCAAGAGCGAAAAGGAGTGGAGGCAAGCAGCCTCTTTCCCTCCCTTACACTGTATGCAAACTACCCGCCCCAGGGTGGGTGTCGCTCTCACACCCATAATCGCAGCATTGGACTATGGATCAATCAAAAACTCTAGAAGTCCTCCGCATGACTGAATGAGGCTTTGGGGGGACATGCAGACACAAACCACAATAGCCACTTTAAATTTCTCCATTTAAAAAAAATTCATTGTTACTTCTGACTCTGATTATTGGCTCAATGCTATAATTCTTACCTTATTTGGCTCTGATGTTGAGGGAAGTAAATTAATACTTGTACTAAAAGACAGGGCAGCATAAAGCCAGGGACAGAGTATGAAGTTCTGAATGCTACAGCTGAGAATTGTCTACGTTTTTAAATGAGATTGGTAAAAATGCTGCGACTAGGACCACAGCAACACTGGGCTCAGGGATGAGACAAACTGAAAATTCAGCTCGACTGAAATTGATAAATTTCCGCTCCACCACTTTCTCTGTATATGAATTCTCCTAAAAACCCCTAAAAACATCTCTAGCCCTCAAATTCCTATGAACAGCTTGTAGAGTTTCTTTGTGCGCTGTGAGCAGTAGTTCACAGAAGGCTGCTGGTGCGGCTCAGCAGTGAGGAGCTGTCACTCACTTCGTGGCCGCTCTCACAGTGGGACCCACGTCCGCCTCTGGCTGCTGCTCTGCTGTCTACTTGTGTGACCAGGGCGGGGTGCGGAGCGAGCGCTCGCAAAGCTCTCCTAACCTGAACTTATACGGAAACCTGCAGTGTCCACTGTAAAGGCAAGATGGACTTTTTGATGTATTGAGGATTTTTATTAATTCAGTTAATATAGAATTAACCAACATCTCTTGAGAGCATGAATAATGAGACATAAGGATTGCCTTGAGATACACTCAATAAAAACAACTTGAACAATTCCACTACATGAAATATAGTTGAAAATGGCCTTCTCGTACGTGTATTTTAACTGACCTGAAGCCTCTCTGAGCCCGTTCAACCCTCTGCTTGAGCTTACCCCAACATGAAAGTTTCTACCAGGAAATGCACAGGTAAAGGCCATAAGAGGCCATCAGGTAGGGTAGGGGGCTTTGCGGCCTGAGGAATTTTGGTGACTTCATCTTCAATTCTCACAAAAACTATTTTGTATCCTGTGATTTGTAAGTAGTATACAGCCAGACACACAAAGATGCTCCTCAAAGAGACAAGCTTTGTTCTCGGCCAGGAAAATTGTTGGGGCTAAAGGCAGGACCTCTTCAGGGGCTTTTCCTTTCCAAATTTGAGGCAGGCGGTAAGCGCTGCTTAGAGATGGGTCCTTCAAGGGGCTGGGGATTTAGTTCAGCGGCAAAAGCGCCTGCCTGGCAAGCGCAAGGTCGTGAGTTCGGTTCCTGGTACCAGAGAAAAACCAAAAAAAAAAAAAAAGAGATGGGCCCTTCAAGTAGTTGCTGCGATGATTGCAGCCAGATATACAGAGAGAGCTGTGCCTAGCGTGTCCCAGGCAGCATGCAGGAGGCTTTTCCCACAAGCGGGTGTTTCACAGTAGAGAAGCCAGGCCTGTGGGTGGACTGGGGTGTGTCGCGGAAGTCTTCAGACTTCATGGGTTGCAGCCTGCTCACAGGAAGATATACGGTACTATTCTTTTTCTATGCACATTCTGAAATTTTTATTTCTTTTCAGAAAATAAAAATATATGGGCTTTGGAAAATACTACTGGTGGCTTTTAGGTCCTGGTGTCTAACATTAGTTTTTTACTGATTTTCAAAAAATTTGAGCATCGTGCAGAGACTTCCTTGGTCTAAACATACCACATCTGCAAGAAAAACTAAGAGAAGGAGCATTTCTATAGTAACAGTCAACTCTGTGAGGACTGCTTACCCACTGTATGCAGAACTGCTTAGCAAAGCTGTGTAAAGGGCCTCACTGAGGACTGCGAGATAATGTGGGCAGGAGCTGGACATCTGTTAAGTGAGGCAATCTGGACATGCTGCTGGGGAATGAACTTAGGAACTTCACGTTGAGTTACAACCTCAGTCCTTTCTACAAAATTTTGTTTTTGTTTTGTTTTTAAATTTTGAGACAAGGTCTCTTTAAGTCACTAGTTGCCCAGGGTGGGCTAGAGTTTATAATCCTCCTATACGACCCTCAGACCCTCAGTCTCCCAGAGAGCTAGGATTATAGGTATGTGCCACCATGCCCAGTTTGAGGACTCATTCTAAGTATGAAGTGTTTCTTGGAGAATTACAGTCCTCATGGTTGATGGATTTCAATAGATTTCTATTTTTCAATATTTCAGTAAGATTCTAATTTTCTACATTTTCTTATAGGGAAATTTTCACTTTGAAAAATATATAAAAGTAGTCCCTTGTACTAACATATTTCAAACCTCAATAAAAGATTAGTGGATACACTTGTAGAATTTTTTTTTTTTTTTTTTTTTTTTGGTTTTTCTCTGGTACCAGGAACCGAACTCACGACCTTGCGCTTGCCAGGCAGGCGCTTTTGCCACTGAGCTAAATCCCCAGCCCCTACTTGTAGAATTTTTTAAATGGAGGTTTTATGCAGTAAATTTTGGGAAGAAATTTTTGATTTTAAGTATTTTGTGAGTGAATGGGAATTTGCACCTCATTCTACATCAGCAATAAAGTGCAGAAACCTAAAAACAGAATTCTGAGACTAGAATCTGAAAGAGGGCCCCAGAGAGAGAAGAGGTTTTTACACAGATGTACATAACGTTTGCATCATATGATCACCATGGAATGCTTACATTGTTAAGAGTCACCGAGTAATTGCCATTTTTCTTTTTGCAGATACCTACACCTGTCTTAAAATCTGCACTGGATGTGAACCTGAGCACTGATGCTTGACCTATTGTAAGTCAGAAAGCCATGTATGGAAAAAAAGTCTTGCATTTTAACCTCTTTTCTGTCTTCATGTTTAAAAAAAGATTTAAATTGTAAATACTTAGGAACTGAAAAGGCTTTTTGTTTCTGTCGGCAAATATTCTGACCTTGTTCTGAATCGATTAAGGGCACCAGTCTAGCCTAGAATTCCTCACAGGGTGCTGCTGGGCGCTCAGTAAATCACTGCCACTGTTGTTGTTGTTGGATATAAGCAATAAAGCAATGTGAAGGTTCGTTTTCCCCTTCGTGACTTCCATTTCCGGTTATTTCAGGGAGATACCTATTTGTTGGTCTTATGTTGTTTCTGCATCTTATTGTGATTTGGTCCAAATACAATAGTTTCTAGCTTCAGATGGAAGCAAATTGGAGAGAAGTAAACAGACACCATTTGGGATTATTGGCAACTTCAAATGTTCAAAAACGAAATCACAAAAGAACAAAGAGCCTCATCCTAGCTGATTAGCTGATTTAACCAGCAGTTGGTGTTGGCACAAAACTGTCAGCCAGACTGGTAGAAACATCTCAGGGTCTGGTGACTTTGTCCTCAGTGGGAGGTGCTAAATGCATCCCAGTTCCCTTAATAATTTCATATTGGAAGAAAAAGCCGAGAATGTGGCCCTGCAGGGGAGGGCAGAGCGGAGGGGCCTAGAGCCGTGAGAGGCAGGATTGCTGGGCAGAGAGGTCCTTCCTCTGCACTTCAGGAGGCATTGAAATACAAGTCCTGTGCTGCCGAGATAGCTCATCCTGCCTTGATCCAAGTACCTGTGGTTCACAGATTGGCGTTTTGAGAGAAAGAGTCTAGAAAAGTCGGTTGGAAAAGCACCTGATTTATCTTGAGAGCCTGTGCACTGGAGGGACCAGGTACAATCCTTTGCCAAACATGAAGTGTGTGTTTCTGGCACTACACTGTGCTTATTGTGGCACAGAAAAAAGACTTTCAAGGAGATTTGCATTCAGCTTGACCATGTAGTAATAGTTAAGGCTACAGTATTTTTATGAATGATGTTAATTTGCTAGTGAGGTTTATTAGGTGTTATGGCTTATGTCTAGATGTCCCCCCCAAAGCCTTGTGCAGTCACAGGTGGGGCTTTTTCAGAGATGGCTGGATCTAGGGTGTGTGATGCTGGGATTGATTCATGGAACAAGGACACTAGGATTAAGGGTGTGAGTATACTTGATCTAAGTAACCTGACTAAGATAAAATGAGAAGAAAGATGCTGTTAAGGTCCCTTGTTGCTTTGCTGCTTTCTGCCCACCATGAACTGTTTTCTCCCCTTTGATGTCCCTCTGCCATCCACCCTGCCTTGGAGCCAGCCGACTGTGGACTGAAGCCTCTACAAACTCTGAGCTGAATAAACTTGTCTTCCCTTAACTTGTTGGGTGTTGGGTATTTTGTCTTAGCAACAAGAAAAGTAACTAAGACATAAGGTTTTTGAATCTCAATTCTTCATCATGGTCAGGGGAAATTGTAGGGTTTTCTCTGACAAATTCCAATGTGAGAGCTGGGGATTTAGCTCAGCGGCAAAGTGCCTGCCTGGCAAGCACAAGGTCGTGAGTTCGGTTCCCGATACTGGAGAAAAACCAAAAAAAAAAAAAAAAAAATTCCAATGTGCTAATAGGAATTATTAGCCACACGCCGTATGTCTAATGAAGCTCTTTATTCCCTGTTTTATTTTAAATTTATTATTTCACACTTTTAGGGAACTCCAAGCAGCTAGATGTTTTATGCTGATGTATGTGAGCACCCTTATCCCCCGGTACAAGGAAGGTCTCTTTCTCTCCCCGCAGTGCTCCACGAAGTCACTCAGAATCAAGCCCCCGCATTTATCAGCTTCATTCTGTGACTTTTGTTTTGGACTTTCTCCATCAGTTTTTAAAGAACCGTAGAAAGACTAGTTTTTTTTTTTTAACTTACAGGAATTGGACTCATTTCATCTTATTGAATAGTAAAGCACATAGATGTGCTTTAGGCACTGCATCATATGACCGTTCTGTTCCAGGAGCACAATCTTTCAGTGAGTGCTAGGGGACTTTGCTGAGCAGGGTACCAAGCTTGTGAGAGCTGGAAAATCTGAATCTTTGCCTACTGTCCTGTAAAGCCATTCTGTACTGCTCTTTGATTGAGCTGAAGTAATCAGCAAACAGCAAGCAAAATGCAGAGTCCTAGAGGAGATCCGTGGGCAGGAGCAGAGCTGAGCTTTGGGGGGATGCTTGGGGCCAGATGGCCCTGCAGGGTCTGCCAAGGCATCCCCAGGACAGCCAAGTCAGCACATTGATTTGATCTGCTTGTTACATGAGCAGCACCAGCGTAGGGAGTTCTGCTTATTTAGCAAAAGAAATCAGTCCATGACTAAGAAAAAGGTAGGACTTTTTAATTAGCCCCCTTCCTAGGAGGATCACTGCTTCTTAGTTGTGATCCCTGCCTCTGTGGCTTTTTGTTTATTTCCTCAGGTGCTTATTGACAGTGTAATTGCTGCTTGGATGGGATTTGAGGTCCACAGACCACCCCTTATGGCGTTAGTCATTAAATAAGTGTCCGGTAGGTGCTAGGCACTGTTAGGGCTGGCTGTGTAACAGCAGGATGGGCATGCCCCCTGTTCTCACAAGGCTTATGGTATAATAGGGAGATGAAAAGCCAAAAAAGTAGTTACAGTAATGCATAATGAGGAAGGTAAATGAGAGGAATGTGTGGATTTCACTGGTGTACACAGCAGGAGGAACCTAACATGATCGGGAGGTCAGGGAAGTTCTCTCCGGTGGAAACATGCGTGCTGAAATGAGAAGTTTGCCTGCAAAGTAAGGAAATATAGCAGCGACAGAACAGAGTGCATGCGGCTGTGGAATGGAGAGGGCTCGGGCACATTTGAGCAGCTGGAAGGAAAGTGGAGGAGGTTTCCATGCCCTTTTCTCTCTCCCCACTTCGTGGAGGATGAGGCAGGCGGGAGGCAGGAGAGGAGAGGGTTTGGTGAGTTCAGAAGCGCACATTTTGACAAGATGAAGTATGTGATTGGTAGTGGGAAAACTGTCTCTGGAAATGCTTCACAGGACCAAGAACTGCCTGAACCAAGTAGATTGGGGTTAGATTAGGGTGAAGTTCCCCGAGGGTAAAGTGAGGTGAAGCAGCTTGGGAATGCAAGGAGTATAGAAGCAGCTGAGATAACGAGCACAGGAGACATGAGGTGAAACTGAAAACATGAAATTTTGTTGATAGAGGAAGAGGTGCGCAGGACTGAGGGGAGTCTGGAAAGAGGCGGGGAAGGCAGGACACTGTGATGTCACAGGTGCGGGGGAGACGGAGCCCTTCAGGGTGGGAGATTGCTCAGTGCCCAGAATTGAAGGGTGTGCCCAGGCCTCAGAGAGCAGGGCAAATAACACCTACTGCCGAAACTTTAAAACTCAGTCATTCCAAAAATTCACGATGAACAAAAGACCAACATTTTAAATAAAGATGGGACCTGAATTCCTGACTTTTTCCTCTCAAGCTCTAATGTGGTTGACAGAACACATACTTCAAAGTTATATATTTTCAAGTTTGGTATTTTGTTCACATAAGAAAAGGAGTAATCTGTAGAGCTATATGTGGCTGACAGGTCAGGCAAGATTCAGGCTGAAATTACTCCATGGTGCTCAGGGACGGGCCATTGTCATTGGGTTTTTTCTCTATTTTCTTTTAGTAAATCACAAGGGAAGCTACTTTATTCACTCTGCAAACATAATTATCACCACCAAATAAACCAAGTCCTTTTCTCACTTTGAAGATTGAATACAAATATGCATTTTTATTTGTTATTGTGATAATAAACACGAAGCATAACATTTGCCATTTTGACCATTTTTGTCTTCTATGGTTCCATGATTTGCATACATACAGGCTGTTGAGCTGTGGTTGCCAACATCAATCACAAAATCCTTTCTGTCCTGCAGAACAGAATTGCTGTATCCATTAAGAGCTTTTTTGATTTAAAAGTCTATTTTGTCTGATATTAACAGAGCTACTCTGCTGTCTTTTGCCTACTGTTTGCATGAAATGTGGCTTGGAATCCTTTAGTTATGATCCTATTGGTGTCCTTCAAGTCAGTTTCTTGTAGGTAGCATGCAGTTGGATCATTTTTTTTTTATTCATTCTGCCAGTCGCTGTCTTCTTTTAAAACTTTTTATTAGTCCATGTTTGCAGTATGTAATGATGGCTTTCATCACGGGGGAATTGGTGCATGTTCATAACACATCTCAATTTTTTTTCCCGTTCCCTCAGCTCTCATTTTTTTTTTTTTTTGCCAGCATCAGATTCACTTATTTATCTTGTAAATCCTTATAAAGTTCAGTATCATACATATAGATGGACAGGCCAAAAGCATATAAAACACACAAGACAATTACACAAGTCAAGGTACACTTTTAGGTACATTGTCCATGCCAGATTGCAATAACTTTTTCTCTCCTTTTTCCTATTCTGTCTTTTATATTGCACTTTATTTATTTATTGAATGTTTCATATAAAAGAAACCATGTGATATTTAAGCTTGTGTATGTGAGTTACTTCACTTAACAGTCTGGTTCCAAGGTGCATCCAGTTTCCTACAAATGACTCAAGTTTATCCTTCTTTATGGCAGAGTAGTGCTCTGTTGTGTATTAATGCCACAATTCTTGTACATTCATCTGTTGATGGACATATAAGCTGCTTCCAATACAGCCTGTGTCTTCTTATGTGGAGAAATTCATTTATGTGGAGAATTTTCATTCATTTCATTTCTTTTTTTCAGTGTGGGAGATTGAACCCAGAGTACGTTTTTTTTTTCAAGCACAGTTATGTTGATGTTTTCAAGCACAGCATTTGATTTTTGGATTGTTGTCAGCTTTTTCTGTGCTGAGAATCAGCTTGTGGTTTATGCTTAGGGTCCTTTAGGCCTTTCTAGTCTCAGCCTTTCCAGCATGCATGTGATTTCTAATTTCTTCCATATACAAAGTTTTTTTGAGTGTTCTAGTCTTTAATGTCTGGCTCTTAATTTTTTATTTTCATTTCTTTCTTTCTTTTTTTTTTGGCCTTTCTTTCTTTCTTTATTTATTTAGACAGGGTCTCACTATGCAGTTCAGGCTGGCCTTGAGCTCACTTTGTAGCCCAGGCTGGCCTCGAACTCACAACTATCCTCCTGCCTCAGCGTCCCCAGTGCTGGGATTACAGGCCTGCACCACCACGCCTGGCTTCTTTTTTATTTTAAAGAGAATTTTAAAAAACAATAAAATGATACAGAATTTCAAAGCAAGATGATAGGACATCAACAGTGGTCATTATATTGCACATGGCCACCCCAAAGCAGTTGCTCACACTACTAGACACAGGCACGCAAAACTGGTCAAACAATGAAGCACTAACTGTTCCCTTCAATGAATCAATAGAAGCCAGTAGCACAACCTTCCCAGCCATGCTATGTATATACATATATTTTCTTCCCTTCCTTTTTTCTTTCTTTTCTCCTTTCCCCCATCCCAGTGTTTGGCTCTTAAAAGAGGAAACAATGAACATTGCTCCAGGGAACATTGTTGGGGCTTGGGGGGGGGGCGCTTGCCACAGGGGAGGGAGGTATAGCAATGGTGATTGGTCTGTGTTGTACCCATGAGATTAAAACAGAAGTCAGCGACCAGAGCCCATATTCCCAGCGTGGTCCTTTCCACCCACCTTGGCTCCCACAGGCTGTGAGTGAGCTGCTGCAGGAGCACGTGCATCGCTGTCCACTCAGAGACGGGGTGGGAGAAGGAGAGGTGGAGCTGAAACTCTCCAGAACTCATTGTGATTCATCATCCAAGCCTTTTCCTGGAAGCTAAAAACTTTCAATAGATTAGAATTCCAAAATCATTACATCAGATGTATCATTGTAGTGTAATTGTCTTGGTGGTGAGAAAGATCAGGGAATGTTCTATTCTTCCATGTACCCAGCATCCTCTCTTACCAAGTATACATTTTAACCTCAGGGTATCTTTCATATGGCACTTGCCGGCTTTCCTATGGCTGGACATAGTGGCCAACACGCACAACTTAAAGGGAGAGAGGTTTAACGTTACTCATTTTAGGGATAGTCAGTCTGTGGTCAGGGGGATCCCTGGCAGAAACATCAGGTGGAAGGGCGTGGCAGAGCAAAGCTACTCATTTCCTGGTGATGGGGAAGCAGACCAGGGGAACAGAGCCAGGGAGGAAGGGGCCAGGGACCAGATATAGTATCTAAGATCATGAACAGACCTAGAAGTGAGCTGCACCAATCCTCTGGGTAGATCCCCAAACCAACCAAGTTAATAGTCCACCTAACTGCCACATTCGACCCCTTCACAACCATATTTAACCTCCCCAAACACAATAAGTTGGTAATTCTGTCTAACATGAATCTTCAATACAACTGAAACACAATAACCCCTTCCCCAAAGTCTCAATAGTTCTAGCATTGCTAAATAGTTCAAGCCTAAGACTTTTCTGAGACTCCAGGCAAATGCCTGGTTATGAACCCCTGTAAATAAAATAAAAGCAAGTTACATAATCCTGAGGTACAATGGCACAGGATAAACACTCCCACTCCAAAAGGGAGCAATAAGAGGATAGAAAAGGACTGGACCAAAGCAAGACGGAAACCTAGCAGGGCAATCATTAAGTCCTGCAGCTCCATATTTGGTATCTGGGCACACAGTGGTAAAATGTAACTTCCAAAGGTCTTCAGTAGCCCTACTTCTCTATAGCCTTGCTGGTTGCATCCCACAAGGCTTTTCTCTTGGGTTGGCTCCATTTATAGCCTGCAGTTTTCCTTGGCAACTTTCTCCATTTCTGGCATCTCTGACTTCCTGGGGTCTTTACTACACTTTGGATTCATTCCTGCTAGGTTTGCCCAGGAGCTCCTTCCCTGACCTCCCTGGTCTTCCTTGGCAATCTGTGTGAAAGCCTCTCTGACCCCACAACTTTTGCATTCTGCAGGACTGACAAAAACCAGTGTCGCAAGGGTGATGCCAAGGGGTGAATTCTTCTGCTGTCAACAGAAGTAGTAGCTGGGCTCTTTTGGACTGTGGCTGAAAAAAACCTCTGGTGTCTAGATGGTTGAATAGAGTGAAATGAATCCTGGGGAACCAATTTTCTAGGATGTCCTTCTTGAGCAGGGGTCCTAGGAACTCTGTTCTCAAATGAACGTTTACAGTTTTGTAATCTTGAGCCTATGACAGGCCAGAGCTTGCTGGATTCTGAGATGCCCTCAAGGCATCTTTCTTCTTGCCCCTATACAAAGTAAGCGGCTTCTTTTCAATGGTGTTAATCTCATCAGCAGCCCCAGCTTTGCACATGGTTCCTTCTGGGCCTAAATTTAAGTTTTTCATATTTTTATCCTCTGCATTTTGCCCCAATTCTCACAATAAATCTGGTTAAAGGAAGCCAGCAGTACCTATGCCATGGCCTGAATGTTGTGCTGACTTTCATTTTTTTCCATCACATCAATTAGTCTACCGCCTTTAACCTCAGTCCCCTGAAAAGTCTCAGGACATGGGCAATGTTTTTGTTTAACACACATCTGCTAATCTAGTTGTCAATTAGACAACCTAAAAGCTTCTGAACCTGGCCTTTATTATTTGCATTCTTAGCCACTTTCTTGTCCTCTGAGCTCTGATCAGAATCATCCATCAGCCTCTGCTTATAGCATTCTAGGGCTTCTTTAGCCTGAATCTCCAAGCCTTTCCAAACTCCTCCCACAAACCAGTTCCAAAGGCTTCTAAACAACATTGTCAGGTACAATCATGGCAACAACCCCATTCCTGGTACAATTTTCTGTTATAGTCAGACTTCCCATTGCTGGACAAAATACTTGATACAATTTAAAGGAGGAGAGGTTTAATTTGGCTCACATTTTAAGGGGACTCAGCCTGTGGTCAGCTGGCAGAAATGTCATGGTGGAAAGGCATGGAAAAGAAAAGCAGCCAGGAAGTAGAGCAAAGGAGCAGTGTCAGAGATGATGGGGTGAGGAAGCAGACATGGACTCCTAAGCCATCTCTCCACATCCCACCAGATGCAGCCAGAAGTGTAGGCACCAATCCTGGGACAGATCCCAAAGCCAACTTGCTGCCCCACAACCACCACACATATTAACTTTAAAAGGAAATGAAATAGTTCCTTAATTTTATGACTTAATCTTTGGAAGTACTTGAATGAATCCTAAGTCCAGGAGGCAGGCATATATTAGGATCAGAAATGTCAGCTGGGAAGCCAAGTAACAGGTGTGATTGGTGAGTCCATATTTATCTCTGAGATCAATTGGTGTTTTGTTTGTAGGTCTTTATATATATTTAGGAGGTTCTAGATTATTTTTTAAAATAATTTGCTTCTTAATGGGCTTTTGAGTGTGAAGTACTATATATAACTCAGTTTTATGTCCAATAAAAATCTCCAGGCTCCCCTTTTTTTATTTTAAAGAGGAAAAGAAAAAAACCCAGCAAAATAACAATAATGAAGACACCAATAAAACAATAAAACACAATAAAAACAATACAGGATTTGAAAACAAGGAATTAACAACGGTGGTTAAATTGCATGTTATTATCTTCAGTGATGTTTGGATTACCAGATGTAAGAATGATTGATCAAATAATTAAAGACAATAACAAGTAATAAAGAAAACATTAGAAATGATACAGAGCTTCATTAAACAAGATACTAGGAATTCAGCAATGGTTGTTATATTGTGTATTGTTGTCTTCAAATTAGTTGTTCTGATTAACTCAGGCTCCTCTTTAATAAAGGTGCTTATCTATCTTCCTTCTCATGTGCTCTGTTGCTCTTAAATCAGCTCAGACCTCACCTGAGAAGGTCCTCTCCTCTCACTCGAGATACCGGTTTACATTCTAATCACGATTGGGATAGGACAGAAATTTGAAAGTAACTTGTGTTCTAGCCACGTGTTCTTTTTTTTTTTTTTTTTTTTTTTGGTTTTTGGTTTTTCTCCGGTACCGGGAACCGAACTCACGACCTTGCGCTTGCCAGGCAGGCGCTTTTGCCGCTGAGCTAAATCCCCAGCCCCTAGCCACGTGTTCTAATTTGGGAATTCCAGCCTTACCTATCAATGTGTCAAAAGATTAATTATATTTACAAGGTAAAAACTTTTGCATTTGTATCTCATGAACTTACTCTCTGGTTTTAGGATGACAAGACAGCCTGGTTTGCCTCAGACTACCCAGGTTTTAGGACTAAAAATCCTATTTGCTGGAAAACCACTCAGTGTTGAGGAAGCCCAGACAACTGGTCACCCATTGGTCTGGACTATTTCCTCCTCTCCTTTATGAAAGCCACCTAGTTCTTCCAGGCATAAGGCTATCAGGTGACTTGGCTAATTTTGCATTGCTAAATTTCTTAACATCATAGACTACTGGGAGTTTCAAGCAAGAAAGGAGTTAAGAGATCTTGCAACACAATCTTCTCATTTTACAGATGAATAAAATCTCAATTGCGTGGGAAAGATTAAGCTGTCTGCTCCACTCTGGCTGCTGCCGTGGAACCAGATTTGTGTAATGTCTTCAAGTATCTCCTCCTCTCTAGTTACAAACAAGTCATTACGCTGGAAACTCAGCTACAGTAACAGGAAAAAGTAGCAGTTAGTTAGCTTTAAATTGTCCAGTCATCTTTTTCTAATGCCCCTATTTGCGTCATAGGCATTTTAACTTCCCTGGTGTCTAAAGTTCAATGTCTCTCATGGATTATCTGAGTGTGAGAATAAATATGGCCAAGTTAATTAGCATCAGTTTTAATAAGATCCCAAAGTAATTTTATTCAGTGCTTACTGGGAAAAAAGAAATTAAGCTTGATAACTGAGATGATATCTAAAATAGGAGCTATACACAAAGAAAGAAAAAAACACAGTAAAGGTAGAAGGATATTGTATTATATGTGATGTAGAGATAAGGTTTCCTCTTTAAAATCATTCAATAGGGCTTTGTTATTTTGCCTTCAAAGGAAGTTACAGCCTTGGTTCTCAAAAACAGACTGACTTTTCTGGGCTTGCTGAGGCTTTGAATACCTGGCTCTCATACTTGGTCATTGTGATTCAGTAGATTTGGACTGGAACCTGGGAATCTCTATTTTTAATGAACTTCAAAGGTGAATTAGCTACATTTGGTCAATGGAGCAATGTCTAGGAACAACTGAGCTAAGTGATTGGAAAACCTTTCCTGTTTTTCACTTCTGGAGAAGTATACATATAGTGGCCATTTGTCAAAACTTTTGAGATGGCAGATAGCATGCTGCTTCCTTCAAAGACAGGGAAAATTGAAAAAGGCAGAGCCATATTATAATGTAAAAATATGAGGAGGCAGTAGCTCTACCCCATGGTTTTACCTTGAAGAATACTTTCAGGTCCTGAAATAGGATTGTTATAAAGTACAAGGTTGAATTTCTCTAGGAGACATGGGGCCATGCAAAACAGCTTGCACATTTTCTACATGATCACATTGAAGAGGCAGAGTAGGCCTGGCTCTTATAACCTTCCCAGCATCCACCATGTTTCAGCTGTAGCCTGATGTGTGTGCAGAGATTGTCCTGCCCTAATCAGGTAGAGAAGAAATGGCTGAAGTCTCTCTTTCATTATCTGCTGTGGAAGTACTTCTTAATAAGTGTGTGTTATGTGGCCACATAACATACCCTGAGAAATCCTCTGGGAAACTAATACAAGGCCTCAAGCTCATAATTACCAGAGTGGATGCCCCAGCCCTGTCACCTAGTGGTATAGCAGAAGATGTGCTTGGTAATTAACTGGATGAGCTGTAAAACAGGAATCCTGACCACCTGTGGTCATTAGCGATCCCAGAGTACTTTCCTGGTGGCAGCTGGCGTCCTGGATGAATTCCAGCGCTGATAATTAAATTACACTCTGCCCAGCCTCCTTGTACACTTTCAATCGGACTCTGTCCCTTTTCTATCCTTAACTGCATTGGACTTTGGACTATATTACTAGAGAATGCCCAGATACCTGCAGTGTAAGAACAATTGCCCCAAATCAAGAGTGAGATTCTCAAGATTTGTGGGTGAAGGGCACATTTTATACAAAGGGGCAATGACTGTATTGGGTTTGTATCTAAGAGGGCATGGTACTGCTCCTTGAAAATAAATCCTAGTAAACATTTTAGTATATAATTAAAAATGCATGTCCTATTAGTTTCTAGAAGTCACGTTCTTTTTGTGGAAGATATATTTCTGTAAGTAAAGTAATTAATAGACTATTAACAGACCAAGTCCATATTTTTAATTTAAAAAACCATCAAAAGATGGCTGATACTAGTCATTGCACTAGAAGTCATAAGAACAGGCGTACAGGAAACTGGATGCTACAGAATTTTCCTCATATATATCATTACAAATAATTAGTCTGCTTCTAATATTCTGCTATGTTTTCCCAAAGTAAAGAAGTTGGAGGGCAATGTGGTTCTCTTAAGTTTTTCTTCAGAAGACAGCTGTATTTATTAAAACAAAAGCATTAACATTATTTTTTTCCAATTTTCCAAAGCATATACAATTTGTAAAAGATTTAGGTTCATATTTTTAATTTATGGGTTCTAATTAATTTTCAAGTCAGGTGTTATGTTACTGATATACAACATAAGCACTCATATAGACACACAATTCACACATCAATGTGAGCATACATAAAATAAAGATAGGAAATAAGGATTCTCTAGCTGCCATTAGATATATTATTGGTCAGGTTTTAAAATATTTTTCCATTATTTTTATTTTAAAAAATTTTTTAGTTTTTTTAAATTTTAAAGAGAATTTTAAAAATAACAAAATAACAGCTAGACATAAATATTTTGCCTTTAGACTATCAATTCCATCACCTCATAGAAGTCCTTACCCTTAAATTTGTATTTTTAAAGGTGTGACTAAGTTGAAACAGGGTAGAAAGTACGTATCTTAACCTAAACATCGTTAAAATAAGGAGCATAGGGCCTGAGCACATGGCCAGTAAAGACAAAGAGGTCAAAAGGTGAGGCTATTGTTGTGATTAAAGTTCAACTCTTTTTCCTTCCTTTGTCAACAGAGGTAGGTGCCATTACAATTGAAAATTTCTAGGATAAAATGTCTTAATATGACCAATCAGATTAAGTTTTATTTTGTTATCACAAGTTGTTCTACAAATATGCATGCTGTTTCTTTTTAAAAAATAAATTTTATTGTATATATTTAAGGCATACAATGTTATAAGATGCACATCTAGTAAATTGTTACTGTAGTGGAATTAACATATCCTTCATCTCACAAAGTTATTCATTTTCTTCCCATGACAAGAGCAGCTATAATCTACTCATTTCATAAAAATCCCAAACAAATTTATTATTATTAACTATGATCTGTATTGTATTTTCATCTTATGATTTGCTCATCCTGCATATTTACTACTTTGTATCCTTTGACCTAAATCCTTCTTTTTTCACCCCTTATTGCTGATTGTGGTGACTGTTTCATTCTCTCTGTATTTGACCTTTTAAAAATGATTTCACATATAAGTGAGGTCATGTAATATTTTTCAGTGTCTGGATTATTTCATTCAGTATAGTGATCTCCAGCTCCAGCCATACTGTAGTAAGTAGCAGGCGTGTCTCCTCTTTTAAAGGCTGAATAACACACACACACACACACACACACACACACACACGCAGGTGTTTCTTTATCCTTTTGCAAGGATACCTAGGTTTGGTAGATACCTAGCTTGTTTTCATATCTTGGCTGCTGGGCAGATTCACAATGAATGCAGAGTGCAGACATTTCCACAAGGTGGTGATTCCGTCTCAGCTGGATGTGTACACAATAGAGTGATTGCTGGTTTATATGGTAGCTGTATTTTTTTTTTTTTTTTTCAGCACTGGAAATTGAATTGAGAGCCTTCACAGTAAGCTACATCTCCAGCCCTTTTAATTTTTTTTTTTTTTTAATTTTGGGATGGGGTTTTGGTAAGTCACAGAGTTGCCCAGGCTGGGCTCTAACTTGTGATCCTCCTGCTTCGGCTTCCCAGAGTGCTGGGAATACAGTCTTGAGCCATCACAGCAGCTGGTAATTCTACTTTACTTTCTTTAGGAATCACTGTGCTGTTTTCTGTATGACTGCACCACAGTCTGTATTACCTCCCACAGTGTGTGCGGATTCCCTTTCTCCAACCTCACTTCTTGTCACTTGTGTTTTGATGACAGCTACCGGAACAGCTCTAAGGAGGGCTCTCACACTGGTTTGATTCGTATTTTCCTGGAGATAGGCAATGAGGAGCACTTTTTCACGTACCTTTGGCCATTTTTATGACATCTTGGGAGAAATGTCTGTCTACTTAGTTCCTTTGCCCATTTTTAAATTTACATTTTCTTGTGATTGAGCTGTGTGTGTTCTCTATAAATCTTAGACAATAACCTCTATTTGAAGATATATGGTTTATAAGTAATTTTTCCCAGTATGTAGGTTGCCTTTTGACTTTGCTGATAGTTTCCTTTGGTGTGCTGAAGCCTTTTGATTCGATGAAGTTCTGCTTATTTATTCTTTTCTTTTGCAGCCTGAGATTTTGATGTGATATTAAAGAAATCATTACCAAAGCCACAGGAGCAGGAATAAGTTTAACCACAGAAGTGAAAGATCTGTGCACTGACAACTATAAAGCATTAATGAGGCCAAGTGTGATGGTGCTTGTAATCCTAGCATTTGGAAAGCTGAGGAAGGACAGTCACCATGAGTTTGAGGCCAGCCTGGGCTACACAGAGTTCAAGCCAGCCTAAACAACATAGAGAGAGACCCTGTCTCAAAAAAAGAATTTGCAAGGAACCCCAAAAGACCTTGTTTCTGGGAATTAAAATTCTTTCCAAAGTATTAAACATATGCAATATTATTTTCTCATTGTTGATAACATTCTATTTAAAAATCATTTAATGCATACAGTGTTAGTAAACCAACAAAAACCTCTTTATTTGCTATACTGATCAACTCATAAAAGATATTATTTCATAATATGTATATTTAGGAAAGCAAAATGTACTTTCCTGTTTATGTGGTTTGCAAACATGTTTGAGAGTAAGTCCTGTCAGAGATTTTTTCTGCTTTTGAGACAGGGTCTTGCTATGCACTTCAGGCTTAACTTGAACTCACTGTGTAGCCCAGGTTGGCCCCAGACTCATGGTGATCCTCCTCCCCCAGCCCTCCGAATGCTGGGATTACAGTCATTCACCACCGCACCAGGCTGCAGGTTGTAAATACATACCTGTACCTAGGTACTACCTATTTGTTTTAATGGTAAATTTAAGATGCCTAAAGAAAAGAAATAAAAAGAAGAAATAGTACATCAGACTGTGCTTTATTTTATACAGGTTCAAAATGACTCAGTGGAATTGTGGCTATATGTGGCTAATTAATATGTGTTCATCTCCTTTTCCTTTAAAGACTATGAATGAAAGACCATGAATGAAGGTAAAGAATAAAAACTCTGTAGCCTAACATCAAAGAGAATGATACAGAGGGTGTTATCTATTGAGAGAACTTCCACATTATGAGTGTGGTGTGGGGGGTCAAGTCTTCTAAGAGTGAACTGCTGGTCCTTCCAAGATAGATACATGTATGTATATATGACTACACATATAGATGTATAACATATAAAAATATATCATATTATAGTTCAAAATGTTTTCTAATTTTTATTAGCATTTCTTCTTGGACTCATGTGAAATTCAGAAGTTTATTGAAATAGTTTCTAATTATCTTTTTGTTCTTAATTCCTACCTTTATTATGGATATCATGTACCCTATCTATCCTTTTGGTGGTTTCTCAGAAATTTCAACATAGATATTTAATTTATCAAAGTCTAAAGTAAATTTGTACACTTACCTTTATTTTTCTCTGGGACCATGCAGGTCTTTAGGAGACTTCCCCCATGTGGCTCTGTCCTGAAGTACATGGTATTGCTTCATGAACTGATTAATCACTGGATGTCACACAGGATGTTTATTACCATCTATGTGCATACTTACTATTTATTTTACTCTTTATTTCTTTTGTCCTTCTTAGCATTGTGCCTGGGATTACTTTCTTTCTGACCAAAAGATGTCTTTTATTTATTTATTTATTTATTTATTTATTTATTTATTTATTTATTTATTGGTACTGGGAATTGAACTCAGGACCTTGTGCTTGCCAGGCAGGTGCTTGTGCCACTAAACTATATCCCTGGCCCCAAAATATGTCTTTTAGAATTTTCTTTACTAAAGATCTATTTGTGGTGAAGTGTCTTGATGTTTGCTTAACTGAAATACATTTATTTTGCCATTATTATTGAAACAGTACTGGCTACAAAAGTCTACTTATCTCATATTTTCTTCTAGGATATTAAAGGTAGTATTTCATAAATTCTGATTTCTTTCACTTACAAGAGTGCTGCTCACTTAATATCCATATCCTACCACTGAACAGGGCTTCAGAGGAGGGAGGTATGGGACAGCCTGACACCATAAGTGTCCAGACTTTTGGCTTGCCTGGACCACTTTTTATGAAGAGAAATTGTCTTGGGTCACATATAAAATATACAATATAGCTAATGTGTATAAGCAACAAAACTTCCTTTATTCCTTAATGTTTTAACTTACCAAACCATTTTACACAATAGCTAAAGCCTAAAAGTTCAAGTTTAATAAATAATTTAACTTATGTGTTTGCTTAATGACAATAAACAACCATCTTCCCAGGTACACACACAGCTAGGTAGTTTGAAATGAGATTGTTGGTAGTCACTTCATTTCACTTGCCACGTTGCACAAACACATGTGATGTCTGTTACACTCGGGTTTTGACCTGATCGATTGTGTGGTGGGTGTGAAAGGTGTGCTTAGCCCTGCACTGTGCTCTCTTCTGCACAGTGTTCCGTTGTCACCTACACAGTCTGTACTTCAACACTGCACAACAGAGTCATGAAAAGCATTGCTAACCATCACAATAATACGAAAAGTCTGTAATCTCGTGGGGACACATTAATAACTGTCCAGAGTCACATGTGGCCTGCGGGACATGGATTAGACACACTTACTCTGCAATCTGATTTGGATTTTATTTGTTAGGAAAGGATAGATAAGGTTTGAAAGAGCAGACGAAGAGTCAGTTTCAGGGAAGTAGAATGATGTGTCAAAAATGATGGGGGGCAAAGAGGATTTTTCTGGCAGTGAAACTATTCTGTATGATACAATAATGGTGGATACCTGTTGTTATACATTTGCCCAAGCCCATAGAAGGTACACCAAGAGTGAACCCTAATGTAAACTTTGGTTGCAATGATGTATCAATACTTCCCTTAAGTGTGACAAAGACATCACTCTCATGTGGGATGTTGCTAGTTGGAGAGGCCATGTATGTATAGTGCCAGAAGGTGGGTCTCTATACTTTCTGCTCAGTTCTGCTGCACAATTAAAACTGCTCTAAAAATAGTCCATGAAGGGAAATAGTCTATCTCCTGGCTTTCAGCATTGCTGTTGTGAAAGTTAGCCATTATCCTACTAATGTTTTCTGGAATTTCCTTTTTTCTTTGAATGCTCTTGCAATGTAACTGTTGTAACTGCAGGTTCTGAGGATTGTCGTGATGCATCTGCTTGAACATTTTAGTTATGTTGTTTGCCTTGGATCTGTAGATTGATATCTTTCATCAGTTCTAAGAACAACTACTTTGCTTTTTTGAGACAATTTCACGTTATTCTTCATGTCTCTTAAACTCTATAGCAGATTTAATCTTTTTGTCCTTATATTTTACATTTTGAATAATTTCTTCTCTCTTCAGCTTGGTCTAATCTGCAATTAAACTAGGCCACTGAGATTTCAAAAAACTTTTAAAAGAAGTTCTGCTTGTTTCCTTTAAAAGTTTTTGTCATTTGAAGTATTTTCCTCTTTTCTGATGAAATTTTCAAGCTTGTCTTTGAACATAGGAAGCCAATTTTTGTATTTGTGTTTGATAATATTTAAAGTTTTTTAAATGTTCTTTTTATGCTTGTTGTTTTTTACTGTTTTCCTCTCATGGAGTTCTTTTTCTTATTTCTTTTTATTACAGGCTGTGAGTGTATTAAAAGTTTATTTATAGGAATACAAATTAAGCTATAAGACTAGAGTGCCATCCCCAGAGAAGTTTTATGCTGTTTCTGCCAGACAGTGACAAGTTCCAGCCTGGGTTCACCTTAACCATGTTATGGGCCAAAGTTCTGTTTTCCCTCTAGGTGATAAAGCTTCACTGCTGTCTGAGGTTTTAGTCCCTGGGAACCTGATGTTTCTGAAGACAGTCTTTCCTGTTAGAATCTCCAGTATGTGGCTGTGACTTTATTTCTTTGGGCTACCAAATGCTATCAGAACAATACTTCTTCCTGGCTATTTTTGATTTTTGCCTGGTAATTGCTACATGTCTTATGATCTTTTTGATGTTTTAAAGAAGATTGAAAAGAATTGATCTAGCAGTTTTAGTCATTAACAGAGAGAGGGTGGTCTGGAAAACCTTTTGTGCCCCTGCTATTTACTAAAAAGATTGCAACAGAATTCTGGAATCAGATAGTAAATAGAATAGAGGTAACTGTAGAGCCACATGGTTGAATTCTACCGTTAAATGTTTTCAGGAGAAGATAGAATTATAGAAATTGTACTTATCCCTAAGGATTCAGGTTCAGAGATACAGAAAGAAAGAAGGGAAGAAAAAAGAAAGAAAAGAGATAGGGGGGTTAAAAAAGCCTGTGTGACACTTCCAGCCAGTGTGTACATCTTAGGGAGAGATAAAAAGTTTCACTTCTGAAGAAACGAACTGTTCAAGACCTCCACATACTGGCCACAGAGTTGTCTTGATGACTCCTCCACACACTTCCTTGCCTACCTACCACAAAGTGAAATGCACTGATTAAAATGCTGCTACTGTACCCAGCACTTTTAATCATTTTTTAAATGTGTATGTGCCTCATGCCAATTTGAACTAGTGACTAAGGAACAGTAGATGATTGTAGAAAGTTTGCTTTGACAAGAAAAAATGGAAACAAATAATATGAATCCAATGAAATTGGAGTAGTACAGAGAAACCCAAAGGATAAAAACAAAACTAATGATTTAGACAAAAAATGGTACTTTCGTAAAACAGGAGCAGGATGATAAACAATAACAAGAAAGATCTCTTGTAAAGCAAAAATACAGTGCCTGAAAAAAATGAACAGAAAAAAAGCTCTCTCATATGGTGTAAAAAGAAATCAAAGATATTGAAAATAGGAGATAGGAAAGTAATAAACTGTGACAGGTAATTGTGGTGTCACCTTGAATGGGTTAAGAAAAGTCTAGCAGGTTAGTAAAGCACAGTTCTGAGTGTGTTTTGATGATTGACTTGTAAACCACAAACTAAGGAGGGAAGACCCACCCTGGATGGAATAAAAAGGGAAAGAAGAAGGAAGTCTCTCTTCTTTTGCTTTTTCAGAGCTCTGGTCTTCACCAGAGTTTGGATGTTTGTCTTCAGTTCTTTTACCTTCCAATGCATATGCTTCAACTTTCTAATAGGATTGGCAGCAGACTCTGAAGTGAGCACCAGGCCTTCGACTTCTGGCTGCATTCCTTGGCTCTCCAGCATGCAGACGGCCATTTTGTCTTCTCTCACCCCTGACTCCACAGTCAGTCATTGGGTTTTAGTGTTTTTTTTTTTTTTCCAATTTTTATTTTTTATTGGTTCATGTTTGCAGTATGTAATGATGACATTCCTTTTGGGGATTGTTACATATACATAACACATCTTCATTATTTTTCTGTGTCTTTCTCCTCCTTCCTCCCTCCATTTCTTTGTCTTCTTCCCATTTGAGAAAGATCTATTTCCTATTATCTACCTTTTCTTTTCCTTTTTATTTATAATTTGGGTTCTTAGGTAGGGCCAGGAATCTGCATGTCAAGAGGTTCCAGCTGGGCATGGTGGCACACACCTGTAATCCCAGCACTCAGGAGGGTGAGGCCGGAGGATCTCCACAAGTTCGAGGCCAGCCTGGGCTACATTGTGAGTTCAAGGCCAGACTGAACTGCATAGCAAGAGCCTATCTCAGGGGAAAAAATTCAGTTAATCAGATCTGATAATAATTTGGCCAAAATGATTCAAAGTTACTGAAATGATAATTCTTTGAAATATAGATTAACAGCCTATTTAATAATACATTTCATGTTAGTTATATATTATGTTATATGACTTTAGTTATAGTATTAAATGCATTAAATAATCAGGATATTTATACACTAAGCATCTAAAAGAGACAAATTCAGATTTTGTGGAACTTGAACCTAAACTGCTTTGGGGGCTTCTTAAAAGAAAAAATACAAAATTGTAAATGCAAAATCCGATAGACATTTTATTAGAATGAGAAAATAAATCACGACAGACTACTCATCCTAAAAGGATGTGAGCCTGAAAAGCTGAGGTAATATTTTTGTAAGTCCCTGGTGACCAGCCTCTACGATACCTTTCCCATACTTTTAGTTGCATCTTCATCCAATAAACAATTTTCTAAAGATAGATAATTGGTGCTTCCTTTGGTATGAGTGGACAAACTTTGTTTTTTATATTGAAAATAATTTGACACTACTAATGTTATACAGAGTTTTAGGATTGTTGTCAAATTTGGGAAACCTCTGTTGTTGTGTCTTTATATACAAGTTGTAAGATTTTTATGGTATTTCTACTTTATCATGTAAACCTGATTTTATGTGCCCTTGGAACCAGGAGTGTTAGTTAATCTGAGGAGATTCACATGTGTTTAAAACTGCTAAGAGGCTACACTGACCACATACTTGTATAATTAATATATATTACATTATACATTTTACCTTACTGATAAATATGTGTAGGAATTCTGTGATGGGAACAGTGGTTCTTTATTTTGCTATGTTGGCGGCAATTTCCTGTGACATCTTGTCTGAACTGCTCGGTTTCATTAGGACAAGATACTGAGACAGTAAGAAGTGCTCTGGTAAGTTGGGATACACGACTTACCAGACTGTTAGCCGCACTATTGTTAGAGAACTGTGCCTTACAAACACAGGGTTTATGATAAATTCTGCCTCACATGATTATAATACGAATAAAACTAAAAAAAGTATGATTTATTTAAAATTGAGCATGTTATAGGAGAGAATTTTCCCCTATGCTTATCATTTTACCCATGTGATGGCTAGAAGAATATCCTACGTGAGACTTTTGATTCCATAATTTCAAACTTTGCTTCTCTTCCATTTCCACATACTTTTGGTCCTACATGCCAGAGGAAAACCTCATGTGTGTTGTGACCTATTTGTGTCACCATCACGGACGGGTCAGTCCCTCAGGACCTCATCCCTGAAATGAGATTTCAGGTCACGTCAGTGTTCCGCGTCAGTGACTGTCATAGTAATTCCTACCCCATCTTGGAATGGCCCTTCTCTGGCTGGCGAACTTCTCTCTCTTCAAGAGTTCCTTCTTCAGACTCCCTGACCTCTTCAGTTTGACTGGGCCTCTCATTGTGTGACTGAATAGCAATTATTATTTCAGGGGTTTTTTAGCTGAGGGATGTCATATTGAACGCTCCTCTTTTACTTTGTAATTAATTTGTCCTAATGCATACAGGTCTTGTTTTTGCAGCTTCTCGAAGGCAAACCCCTCTCTTAAACTCTGTATCCTCCACTGAGCCTAATGTAAGTCTATGCAACTACTAGGTGCTCTGTGACTATCTGGGGATTCGTGCCTCTTTGGGGAAGCGTAGGGCGAAGAGGGCTATCTGCAGCGGTGGAGACAGCCTTCCCTTCCTGGGACCCGGTGGGGGGCAACTCCCCCTCATGCTGCTCCCCTGAGTGGAGAATGCAGTCTCCATGCTGAAGCTCAAGTAAGTGGTGTACGCTAGGTTCTCAAAATATGATTCCTATGGGGAAAAATGACATTATCTAGAGTCACATTACAATTAACGTAGTCTCTTTCCAAACTAGCTAACTTCATCTTCCACACAACTTCCTGTTCTGCCTTTTGCCCCATAAGATCCCTTTGGAAAAGTGGCAGGTGGGGGGTGTGTCTGTCTATCTCTGCTAAGTTGGCATCTCTGTAGAAAGCAAGTTGATAAAGAAGAACCCCTGTTTCCTTTTTTTTTTTTTTTTTTTTTTTGCCTTTTTGAGACAGGGTCTTGCTGTGTAGTTCAGGCCGGCCTTGAGCTCACTCTGTAGACCAGGTTGGTCTCGAACTTACAGCGATCCTCTTGCCTCAACGTCCAGAGTGCTGGGATTACAGCTGTGCACCAGCATACCGAGCTCCCTGTTTCCTTTTTAAGAAACCCCGTGGCAGCTCTTTTGCACGTCCCCTCTGAAGTGAGCTTTCCCTATCCCTCCAAAGGCGTCGGTTGTTTTCTAACAGCAGAGGTCCTCCTTGTTCAGCAGAGATCCAGGATCAAGAAACCATCATGCTGAGGGCGGAGATGGGCACACCTGTAACAGATGACCGCAGAGCCGATGTCTGCGCTGTGGCTGGGTTTGGGAGGTCGTACCCACAGCAGGGTCCTTATTAGCTGCCAATGCAGAGAAAAGCTCAGAAGAAGCGGCGCTGTGCCCCCACTTACTATGGGGAAATATATGCAAATTATTTGGGTTAAAGTTAAGAATGTATACTTTAGAGAATGAGAAGTTCTATTAAACTAGGATTATTAAACATCATTAAATGCATTACTGACCTTGTCAAGATGCCAGACAGAATAACACTGTGGTCAGTGACACTGCAGAGCTCTGGGACACGGAGCAGCATGCCGGCTGGGGTCCGGCTTGTTCTGCTTGGACAACAGCGAGCGGAAGGAGCCAAAGCCGATGCTAATCTGAGCATGGCTGAGTCCTAAGCCCCTAAGATCGGGACGAGCTCTACCCTGTGCCACCCACCTTTTCCCATCTGTATCCATCTCCCGCTGTGTTATCAGACGCTCCAGATGGAGCTTCCTGTGCAGTTGCTAATTATTATTATTATTTTTATCTCTTCACCCATAATGCCTCCAGTCTTCTGGCACCGCAACTGTTGTCTTTGTTGGAAAGAGATGATAGCCTTCTGAAGGGGTGAGGGCGACATTTCTTTGTGAGCTCTCAGGAGCGATGCGAATACTATTTAAGTTTTCAAAAAATAATAATTATATCCTGCCACTTTAAAAAAGTGAATTTCTTTGTAATTAGTTCTAGTGTTTAGGATTGCTTTGAAATTCACTAGGGTTCATCCTTTAAACGATGAGAAAAGATTCAGCTTGTTTTCCTTGTTTGGGACCCTTTGGGATGAAAAGCACTATAGAAATGTAAGCTATTATTAATGCACCACTCTCCAGCACATGCCACGGGGGGCTCCGAAATGTGTATCAGCTGACAGTGAGTCTTGGCTTAAAGGAAGCAGTGAAATTATTTCTAAATTTGCCCGAAGCCTATCTCTTTCAGTGGAAATATAATTGGCATCCTGTGCCCGAAGCTCCTGGTGGTTTTAGTGGTTATGGCGGCCTTAGCTGGGTGGACACTACCTTCTGGACCATACATAGGCTTCTCCCTAAGTGTTCTGTGGCAAAGGTGGGGGGTGAACGTGGGTGATGGCTACAGAGGTCGCACAGATTTCCTCCAAAGCCTTGTATTCCATAGTAGGACCTTGGTGACTTAGATCTCTTGCAATTGGACACTGACACGGGGGTGGCAAGAAGAAAAAATCAGCAGGTCTCGTCCTTGTGGCATTGCCTGCTCCGTTCCTAACTGCAAGTTTTGAATAGCTCTTTCTTTCCCAGCAGCTAATGTTGACTGGCCCCACACAATTGGAAGTCATGGTTGCTGCTCTTGTGATGCCTGTGGGATGAAGACATGCATGTGTGTCCACGGTGTGGCCCACCACACCTGCCAGACAGAGCCCCAGCTCCAGGGAGCTAGGGAGCTGGGGGGAACTGGGAGTCTGAACACCAAAGGAATAGATGGTTATTGTGCATGCATTAGGTGAACTTCCAGTTTTACTAGGGAGAGATTCACGGCAATCTGGGGCATTTCATTATAATTTAGAAATGAGTGGTAGCACTAAGCCTTTATTACCTCCTGCCCCTGAGCCGTCAGAGGTAATTTTAGGCACTTGCATCCAGGGCATAGGAAGCATCAGGACATCTTCTCCAGGTCCTGCTTGGACCCTCGCTCCAAAATGGCTCTGTGAAGCTAAAGCTTGCCCATGTGTTTGTTGCCTGTTCCAGAAACTCAGTGGTTCAAACAGTGATCACTTATTTGATTATGATTCTTTCATTTGGCCGTGACTCAGCCAGCACAGGGAGCCTCTGTCCGCTGCCCACTTCTAAGATGGCGCACGCACAGCGCGCCATGGATGCTCAGCCCGCAGGCAGAGTCCCAGGGCTTCTCCACGTGACCTCCCTGTGTGGCCGATGTGGGCTTCCTCAGAGCAAGGCGGGCCAGAGAAGCCATGTTTTTTACATTAGGGCCACATGCACAGAGGGCGAAGGCGGGAGCGCAGACCTCAGGCGTCTTGAAATGAGGACAGCTTCAGGGCGCTGACTCAGCAGAGGCCATGTGGTGCGAGGTGCTCTCAGTGCCATTGTCTCACTGGTTCTTGAGCCGTCCCTGCCCAGACAGCTCGCTCAGCGTTCCCACTGCTCGAAGCTTTAGGAACCAGCCTTCCTCCTGCTCAGACTTCCAAGGATGGAATTCCTTCTTGCCCCTGCCCTCCTGGCAACCAGTAAACACCTCGCTCTGCCCTCCTGGCATCCCTGCCGCGTCCCTGTGAAGTGACCTAGGCTGCCTGCCAGCCTGTTGCCCTCACCGTGCTCTGACCCCCAAACAGAGGCCTCCTCAGTCCACGGACACGTGCTGAGGAGTGTAGGGAGGAGTCAGACAGACATGAATCCTCTTCCCTAAAGGTGGTTTTGCTTGAAAATATACATGAAAGAGCTCTCAATGCAAACATTATTTTTATATAAAAACTTTTACACACATAAAAGTTAATGTGAGAGCTCAGTGGTGAGTTACGGGCACCCTCAGAAGGCCAGTAAGCTTCATCTCCTCTGTGAGCTCCTGTGAACCAGCTGCTCAGGCCTCCTGCTGATGGCGAGACATGGCGGGCACCATGGCCCGTGCCTGCTGGGGACCTCAGACACTGCAATCCCCTGCCGAGTTCAGTGCACCTGTAAGTCGTTATAGAGTGATAGGGGTGCTCTTTGGTGTGCCTCAGATTTTAGCCCCAGTCCCATGGTAGTTATTTATTCTTGGATTTATTTATTATTTCTTTTTTTTTGGCTGGAGTTTTTTTATTTTAAAGAGAATGAAATGACAATAACAAAATAACAACAGACAAAAACAAAACAAAGCAAAAATAACAGAAAGATACAGTTTTCAAAACAAAATGATAGGAGGGCTGGGGATTTAGCTCAGCGGCAAAAGCGCCTGCCTGGCAAGTGCAAGGTCGTGAGTTCGGTTCCCGGTACCAGAAAAAAAACAAAACAAAACAAAATGATAGGAATTAACAGTGGTTGTTACATTACATATTGTTATCTTCAATGAAGTTACTCAGATTACCAGATGTAAGAATGCAAGATTGATCAAACCATTAAAGAGAATAAAAAATAATAATAATAAAACATTAGAAATGATACACAGCTTCACTAAACAAGATGGTAGGAATTCACCAATGGTTGTTATATTGCATATTGTTGTCTTCAAATTACTTGTTCAGACTACCAGATATGAGCATGCAAAACTGGTCAAAAAAACTTGAGCATTAGCCATTACTTTAAAGAAACAATTAGACATCAGCAGTACAATTGTCCCAGCTATCATTCTATATACATATATATATTTTTTCTGCCCTTCTTTTTTCTTTTTCTCCTTTCCCTCATCCCAGTTGTTCCTTCCTTTGAGAATTTCTTTCCCTTTCACAATATCTATTTTACCTTCTGGGTTTTATTTAGTCCTTCATGTTCTTACACTAGGGAGACAGTATGATATTTATGCACATAGGTCCCATTTATTTCATTTATTAGTATGGTGTCTAGTTGCATCCATTTACCTATAAAAGCCTCGAGTTTATCTTTTTTTTTATAGCCTAGTAATACTCTCTTGTATAAAAATACCACATCTTTTTTATCCATTTCTCTGTTGATGGGCATTTGGATTGTTTCCAAGATAGCTATGACAAATTGTGCTGCTATAAAATGGGTGCACATATATCACTGTGATATGATGTTTTTAATTCCTCTGGGAAAATATTCAGAAGAGGAATATCTGGGCTAAGTGGGACCTCTAATCCTAGTTTTGTGATGAATCTCCACACCAATTTCCACAATGGTTTCACTAATCTACACTCCAACCAGCAGTGGAGAAACATTCCTTTTTCCCCACACCCCTTGCAGCATTTGTTATTGGTTGACTTCTTGATGATGACCATTCTTTCTGGGGTGAAATGGACTCTCAGTGTTGTTTTAATTTGCATTTCTTGAATAACCAATGATGTTGAACATTTTTTCATATATGTATTTGCCATTTGTATTTCTTCATCTGAGAAGTGTGTATTCATCTCAGAAGCCCATTTTTGATTATGTCTTTGAATTTTGGGGGCCTGATTTTTCTTAATTCTTTATATGTTCTAGATAGAAGTCCTTTGTCTGAGGGACAGTTGGCTAAAATTTTTTCCCAGTTCATGGGTTTTGTTTTTACTCTACTGGTGATTTCTTTTGATGTGCAAAAACTTTTCAGTAAGGTGAGATCCTAGTTGTTAATTCTTTGAAGTAGTTCTTGTGCAGTTTGGTTTTTGTTCATGAACTCTCTGCTTACCTCTATGTCTTCAAGATTTCTACCTACTTTCTCTTCCAGTAGATTTAGTCTTTCTGTTTTAGTATTTAGATCTTTTATCCATTTTGACTTTAGTTTAGTGCATGGTGGTAGACATGGGTCTAGTTTTAATCTTTGGCATGTGGAGTGCCAGTTTTTCCAGCACCATTTATTAGAGGCAATCTTTCTTCCAGTGAACATGTTTGGTCCCTTTATCAAAGATAAGGTAGCTCAGTGTGTTTGTGGTTGTGTCTGCATCTTCTGGTCTGTTCCATTCAGGTCTGTTTTTTTTTTCCCATACCATGCTGATTTTATCACAGTAGCTTTGTAATGTAATTTCAAGTCAGGGATTGTGATACCTCCCGCCTTGTCTTTGTTGCCCAGGATTGCTTCTGTTATTCTAGGTCTCTACTAGTTCCAGATGAATTTTAGGAATGTTATCTCTAGCTCTGTGAGGTATACTAATGGTATTTGGATCAGGATTGCATTTAATCTGTACAACAATTTTGGGAGTATGGCCATTTTCACAATATTGGTTCTTCCTATCCACGAGCAAGGAATCTTTCCATTTTGTGAAATTCTCTTTGAACTGTTTTCAGAGTACTGTAATTTTCACTGTATAGATCTTTTACTTCCTTTGTTAGATTGATTTCCAAGTATTTCATTTTTTTTAGATGCTATTATGAAAAGTGTGGTTTCCCTAATTTCTCTCTCAGTGTGTTTGTTGTGTACAGGAATGTTATTGATTTTTGAGTGTTGAATTTGTATCCATCTACAATACTGAATTTTGTTATTATTCTAGAAGCCTTTTGGTGGAGTTTTTGGGGTCTTCTATGTAGAGTATCATGTCATCTGCAAATAATGATAATTTCACTTCTTCCTTTCCTGTCCTTATTCATTTTATTTTTCTCTTTTGTCTAATTGCTCTGGCTAATATTTCTAGACCTATATTGAATAGAAGTAGTGACAGTGGATATCCTTGTCTTGTTCCTGATTTTGTGTGAAAGCATTCATTTTTTGTCTATTTAGTATGATGTTGGCTGTTGGTTTATCTTAGATGACTTTCATCAGAGTGAGGTGAAGACCATCTATTCCTATATTCTGTAGGGTTTTTGTCATGCATGTATGTTGGACTTTGTCATAAGCTTTTTCTGCATCAGTTGAAATGATCATGTGATTTTTGTCTTTGGCTCTATTGATATGGTGGGTTACATTAATTGATTTGTGTATACTGAACCATCCCTGCATTCCTGGGATTAGTACCACTTGGTCACAATGTATAATCTTCTTGATGATTTGCTGCATTCTGTTTACTAGTATTTCATTGAGAATTTTTGCATCTATATTCATTAGTGAGATTGACCTGTAGTTCTCTTTTGGGTTGAGTTTTTCTCTGGTTTTGGTATCAGGGTAACACTTGCCTCCAAGAATGTTAGGGAGAATGCCTTCCCTTTCAATTTCATTAAAGAGTTGAGAAGAATTGGCATTAAATCTTCTCTAAATTTCTTGTAGAATTCAGTGGTGAATCCTTCAGGACCTGGGCTTTTCTTTGTTGGTAATTTTTTATTATATTTTCAATTTTAATGTCTGATACTGGGTTATTCAGGATTTTTATATCTTCTTCATTTAGCATTGGTAATTCATATGTATCTAAGAATCTGTCCATTTTCTCTGTGTTTTCCGTCCTATGAGAGTAAAGATTTTTAAAGGAGGTATTGATGATTTTCTGAATTTCTACCGGATCTGGAGTGATTTCGTTCTTTTTATTCCTTATTGCATGAATTTGAGTTTTTTCTTTCCTTTTTTCACAAACTTGGCTAGGATTTTATCAATTACATTTATTCTTTCAAAGAACTAACTCTTTGATTCATTAATTCTTTGTACTGTTTTCTTAGTCTCCATTGCATTAATTTCTGCTCTGATGTTTGTAATTTCCTGCCTTCTTTGGGCTTTGGGCTTGACTTACTCTTGTTTTTCCAGAAGCTTGAGGTGCAGCATAAGATTGTTTATTTGTGCTTGTTCTATTTTCCTGATGTAGCAGTTAACCACTATAAATTTCTCTCTGAGGACTGCTTTCATTGCATCCCATAGGTTCCTGTAAGTTGGATCTGCATTTTCGTATGATTGTAAATATTATTCAGTTTCTTCTTTAATTTCATCTGTGACCCATTGGTCGTTCATGAGGGTGTTTAATTTCATGTGTTTATGGAGTTTTTGCAATTTCTTTTGTCATTAATTTCCAATTTCATTGCACTATGGTCTGATAGTATGCAGGGGATAATTTCAATTCCTTTGCATTTACTTAAGCATGTTCTACATGCTAGTATATGGTCCATTTTAGAGAATGTTCTGTGTGCAGCTGAGAAGAATGTGTATCCTGATGTTGGTGGAACACTCTGTAAAGGTCTACTAACTCCATTTGATCAGAAGTTTGGTTTAGTTATGTCATTTCTTTGCTGATTTTTTTTTCACTAGTTGATTTATCTCTTTGTGACAATGGGTTGTTAAAGTCCCCTGTTATGATTGTGTTACTGCTTATTTGAATTTTCAAGTCTGTTAAAATTTGTCTTATATAGTTGGATGCTCCTGTATTTGGTGCATAGATATTTATGATTGTTATCTCTTCCTCTTGAAGTTTTTCTCTAACAAGTATGTAGTAACTTTCTTTATCTCTTTTGATCGTTCTTTATTTGAAATCCACATTGTCTGCAAACAGAATGGCTATACCTGCTTTTTCTGGGTTCCTGTTTCAGGGAGTATTATTTTCCATGCTTTGACTTTCAGTCTATTAATTTCCTTTTGAGTTAAATGTGTTTCTTATATACAGCATATTGTTGGATTTTGTTTCTTGATCCACTCTGCCAGTCTTCCTCTTTTGATTGGTGAATTCGGACCCTTCCCATTGATGGTTGTCACTGATATGTATTGGCTTACCTTTGTCATGTTATTTTCCTGCTGTTTGTTCCTACTTTTCCCCTCTGTTTATTTTTTTTTATTTTAAAAATAAAAGGAGGAAAACATTAACAGACAGACAACCTTTTACAAAATAGCAAAAGAACACTACAGACAATACAGAGTTACAAACAAAGTGGTAGCAAATTAACAGTGCTTGTTGTATTACATATTGATATCTTCAAAGTGGTTTCTCATGAAAACAGTTAGAGACATGCAATATTGATCAATCCAGGACTCGTTGACAGTTTCTTTCAGCAAAGAAATAGAAGACAGTAGAACAACTATGTTAACTATCCTGTATATACATATAGGCAAAATTTCTCCTTCTTTCCCTTCTCTTTTCCCCCACCCTAGTTGTCCTTTACCCTTGAGTGTTTTCCTATCATTTCACAATGTCTATCATACCTCCTAGTTTAAATTAACTTCTTCAGGTTTTACACTAGTGAAACAATGCGGTGCTTGCACATGCAGATCTGATTTATTTCACTTATGAGTATGGTCTCCAGTTGTGACCATTTACCTATAAAAGCCTTGAGTTTATCTTTCTTTATAGCTGAGTAATATCCCATTATATAAAAGTACCACAATTTTCTTGTCCAATCCTTGGTGGATGGACATTTGGGTTGCTTCCACAATTTAGCAATTACAAATTGTGCTGCTATGAATATAGGTACACATATATCACTGTGATATGATGTTTTTAGATATTCTGGGAAAATACCGAGCAGGGGCATAGCTGGGTTGAATGGGACCTCTAGACCTAGTTTTCTGAGGCATCTCCAAACTGATTTCCACAGTGATTTCACCAGTCTGCATTCCCACCAGCAGTGGAGAAGGGTTCCTACTTCTCCACAGCCTCGCCAGCATTTGTTATTGGTTGATTTTTTTGTTTGTTTGTTTTTGGTTTTTTGGTTTTTCTCTGGTACCGGGAACTGAACTCACGGCCTTGCGCATGCCAGGCAGGCGCTTTTGCCGCTGAGCTAAATCCCCAGCCCCTTGGTTGATTTCTTAATGCTAGCCATTCTTACTGGGGTAAGGTGGAATCTCAATGTTGTTTTAATTTGCAATTCTCTAATGACTAATGATGTTGAACATTTTCTCATGTATTTATTTGCCATTTGTATTTCCTTATCTGAGAAGTGTGTGTTCATCTCAGCTGCCCATTTTTGGATTGGGTCTTTGAATTTGGAGGGGCTGATATTTTTTCATTCTTTATATGTTCTAGATAGAAGCCCTTTGTCTGAGGGACAATCAGCTAAAATTTTTTCCAAGTTTGTGGGTCTTCTTTTTACTTTGTTGGTGATTTCTTTAGATGTGCAGAAACTTTTCAGTAGGATGAGATCCCAGTTGTTGATTCTTTGAAGTGTTTCCCATGCAGTTTGGTTTTTGTTCCTGAACTCTCTGCCTACCCCTATGTTTTCAAGGTTTTTACCTACTTTCTCTTCCAATAGATTTAGTGTTTCTGTTTTAATATTGAGATCTGTGATCCATTTTTACTTGAGTTTGGTGTATGGTGATAGACATGTGTGTATTTTCAGTCTTTGGAAGGTGGCAAGTCAATTTTTCCAGTGCCATTTATTAAAGAGGCTATTGTTCTTCCAATGAGTTTGTTTGGCCCCTTTATCAAAGATGAGGTGGCTGAGTGTGTTTTTGATTGTGTCTGTTTCTTCCAGTCTGTTCCACTGATCCTCAGGTCTGTTTTTTAGCCAGTACTGTGTTGATTTTATGACAGTAGATTTGTAGTATAATTTCAGGTGAAGGATTGTGATTTGACCTGACTTGTCCTTGTTGCCCAGGATTGCTTTTGGTATTCTGGGTGTCTTGTGGTTGCAGATGAATTTAAGGCATATTTTCTTGAGATCTGTGAGGTATGTTAATGGTAGTTGAATGGGAATTGCATTGAATCTGTAGAGCAGTTTTTCCCCCTCTGTTTAATTGCTTGCTCTGGTTGGTGGCTCCTTCTTGTTGTTGTTCTTGATATTGTGGTCATTTTTATCTCTTTCTAGAATATCTTTCAGTAGTTGTTGTAGGGTTGGTTTGGTGCTCATGAATTTCTTCAGTTGTTCTTTATCATTGAAATATTTTATTTCTCCATTAATTTTGAAGGATAATTTTGCAGGGTTCACAAATCTGGGTTGCAGGTTGTTTTCTTTCAGGACCTGAAATACTTCCTCCAAGCTCTTCTCGTATTGATGGTTTGTGTTGAGAAATCTGCCATGATTCTGAAGGGCTTTCCTTTATAGGTGATCTGTTTCTTCTCTCTAACAGCGTTTAATATTCTGTTCTTTTACTGAATTTATGGTATCCTGATTTATAGAATCGGAATTTATGGGATCTTATATGTCTGTGTGTAGATTTATTTTGGTTATGGCTAATTGGAGTTCTGTATGCCTCAGTGACCTATCTGTCAGATTCTTTTTCCGTGTGTGGGAAATTCTCTGTTATTACTTCTGCATATAGTCTTTTTATGTCATTTTTGTTGATTCCTGTGGTTTCATTGATGCATATCAAGCTCACATTGTTTTTCTTTGCATCATCTTGCAGCTGTTGAGTTGTTATTTCCAGGTTTCTTGTTATTTTTAAGAGATCCTTCCTTTCATGATTGTTAGCTGCAATGCTGTCTTCAAGGTCTGAAAGTTTATCATCAGCTTGGTTCAAGTAGTTTTGCCAGCTTTTAATGGAATTTTTAATTTCCTGGATATCTGTTTGAATCTGTTTCATGCATTCTAATTCTTTTCTATAATGTTCATTCAAGGTTTCCAGCATTTTTCTATGCTCCTTTATTTTTTATCTATGTCTTCTTTAGATGTGCTGAGCAATTCTTTCATCATAGTTTTCATTTCTTTTTTTACCTGAGAAATTATTTCTGATCTGATGTGTTCTATGGCCTGATGGACTTGTTTCTTCACTTTGGTTGCTATCATTTCAGAAATTTCAGGTGTATGACTTCCAAGCTCTTCTGTGTCGATGTCTCCTTAACTTCTTCTGGATGGTGTGGAGGTCTGAGATTGCATTTTGCTCCTTTGTTTTGTCATATTCGAAGGTCCAGTGGTTCCCTGGAGCTCAGCTTCACTCCTGAGATGGTGTGGGAGTGGTGGGGCAAGGACCTGAAGGTTTCCAGTGCTCAGTCTGGCTCCCCTGATAGTATGGGTGTGGAGTCCAGTCCCTGATGACCCCAACCTGTCTGGGGCTCAGTTTGGCTCTGTGAAGAGGTGCATGGGGGGCTTATTATTTCTTTAATGGCAAAACTATATATATTGGTACAATATGATGTTTTGAAATATGTATACATTATGGGATGACTAAATCACATTAATTAACATATGCATCACCTCACACACATGCTCATCATTTTTTGAGGTGGGAACACTTAAAATCTATTCTCTTAGCAAGTTCCAAGAATACATACATAATTATTAATTATGATCATATTGTGCAGTGGATTTCTTGAACATATTTCTCCTTCCTGACAGTTTTTGTCCTTTGGCCAGCATTTTCCTGCCCATCCACACACCACCCATCTCAGGTCCTGCCCTGGTAACTACCATTCTATCACTGCTTCTATAAAGGGATCCTACATTTACTCAAGATCATGCACACCCCATGGTGTTTACATTCTGTCCCACCTTCTGGGCATCCCAAAGGTGAACACTGCACTCATTTTGCTTGAGTTCTTGAGTCCCAGGCCAGCTAATGTCCTTAAATAAAGGTGTGTTTTGGGCTCAGTGGAGATGCTGAGCACTTTTGGTGTTGTTCTGGTTTAGTTTTCTATGTCCACCAGCAGTACTTCTTTCCTAGTGCTGCATACAGAATTACAGAAATTGTAAGACTTTGAACCTTCTTTTGTCATCTCTAGTCTTGTCCCTTTGACTGGGCAGCCTTCAAGCCTGGCCCAGCCAGTCAGTGAATATATCTTAGGTGCATTTTGAAAATCTAGTGTTAATGCTTCTGTGTCCAGCATTCATCCCGCCTCAGGTTCTTTAGTTGGGAGCTGTGGGCTGGGAAACTCTGTACTTGAGCATATGCTTGGTGACCCACAGAACTGCTGTGAGCCCACTCTCCCACAGAGGAACCCTAATATATAGCTGAGTGGTCTTCCCCCTATTTTTCCATGGTAATGTATATTGAGAGAGAGGAGGAGAGAGAGAGAGAGAGAGAGAGACAGACAGACAGACAAAAGTTTACCTGCCACCTGTAATAGGTTAAAGCAGAGCTAATTATTCAGAAAAAAACAGTAGAGATGAAGCATGGGGCTGCAGCTGAGATTGGTGTAAATGCAGGGAAGACTCTCCCCTTTCCTTGTTTGTTCTACTCACAGGCCCACAGGTGAAGGGCTATGGCAATAGTTTCACTTGTCAAGCACTCTCATGAAATAGCCCGTATTCCATGTTGGTGAAGGTGACTCCTGATACACGGAGCAACATCTTGATCCTGATAAAGAGTAAGAATGCTCCATGGCTGTGTTTTCTGTATTACTTTTATATAACAGTGTCACAGCTGGGCTCCAAAGGATTGACTTCATGCATTTTGTTCATGTGCCCTGGGAATGACAAAGCAGGTAGTTAAATTGATTAATGGAGAGAATGTTTATTCTCCACTTTGAATAAAATGAAGTCAGAGGGTCAATAAATGAACTCTGTGGAGGCCGCTGTTATCAGCTCTATTAAAATATTAACACTGTATGTTTTGCGCCTGTTTCATTAATCAATTTTTTTCGTATTAAATTAGGTTTCAGGCTGACTTCTTTCCCAGGTGACAATCACATCAGATGATGGTCATGCTCAGTGTTAGCTTTCTTGCAACACACTAGGTGGGGTCCATGGAAACAACCGTGCTCAGGAGGAAAAGAAGGTTGAAACCCAAAGCACACCAAGCCCTTTCATCTCTTAGCTTGAGAAATCCCTGCATTGTTAAATCTCACTCAGTTGATATTATCTCTGAGGATCGGTACAGTCACTGAGCAAAGTTCTCATAAGAGCTAATCTCAGGGTTCACAGATTATCCAAACACCGCTTCTCTTCTGAGCTGACTATCCTTCCACCTTTGTCACAGTGACCCACCTGTCCCTGCCAGAAAAACTGGATTTTCTATTTGGCAGAAGAGAAAGAAGCTGGTGATTTGTTGGGGTATGGGTGAGGAATCAATGACTCAGTGATTGATCTGTCTTTATTTGACTATGAGGGTTCATCTACTTGAGAGGGCAATAGTGATTAATCTAGGTCATCAAGCCAAACCGCCATATGTGAGTGTGTGTTTCCAACTTTTATTAAACATTTTCACAGCTTACTATCCACATTGTCCCTCTTAAGCCACTAACAACATCTGCTTTGTCCCACGCCTGAAGACTGAGATGGGGCCACTCGTCTTCACAGTAGGACCCTGGCCTGAGTTCGCTGGGTCAGCTTACACCTCCCAGGAGTCCAGGAGGTGATGGCCCAGGGTGGAGAGGCTCCTGGTGCAGCCGCCGGCAGATGTGAGTGACCCGGCCAATCTTCCAGGGTGCTCCTCCCGTACCTCGATCTCTGTCCCTGGGGTGGTTCTTTTTGTTTTTCTTTGCCAGAGCCATCTAGGACACTCTGGCCAGACACATACGAAACTGCTTTTTTTTGATGTAGTTAAAGTTTTGATTATGTTTCCAATGTCTTCCTTTTCTTGGATTTTCTAGTGAGACTATTTTTAAAATGGGTTATTCTGAGCACATCACAGCATCTACTGGGAAGAAATAAAATCGCTGTTGACTTTGTAATTTATATCTTCAACTTTGACGTCTTTGTGATTTTTAGACTTCTGTATTTAAATTAGATTTGTAACAGGCATCACACATTGTGCTGATTTTTTTCCCCTCCCAAGCTGCCCCTCACCATTGCCCAAGCCTGCACCATCTCATTAAATTTATATTTCAGTAAGATGCTTGGACCCCAAACACAGGACGCCTTTCCTCTTCACTTATGGTTGCTTCCTCTGCCTTGCTCACAGCAAAATGTGTCCAGCATTGCCAGTTTTCACCACCGCTACGGGTATCCCTGTGGTTCAGAACTGCTGATGACTCCTAAACTTCCACTTCCTTGAGAATAATCCCATTAGGCCGTGGCTTGCTGGAAACTCTCAAATGACAGCCAGTTGCATTTAGTTGCATGTCCACAGGTCCTTGTGGTCTGTTAGGGCTCATTTTCTTCTATTTCTTGCCTCATTTGTGTTAATCAGCTACTCTGCCTCAGGATTTCTGGTACTTCCCCTGTCTCTATGCTTGTGACTTGCTCTACTTCTGCCTCTGCCCCTGCACCTTCACCTGCCTTGAGCTCTCACATGCTACTTGGGTCGTTTTCACCTCAAATGTCTTCACCCTTCAGAAATGACTACTTATCCACAAATAAATAAGTTTTTAAAGCTTTTAAAAAAATATTTTGTATTCCTACTGGGAAAAAATTCCAAACAATGAGTACTTGCAGTTGATGGAAGTTTCCTGTCTCCTTCCTATAGTGAGGACAGGTCTCTGTCAAGAAGGAGATAGGAAACTTCCATCAGCTACAGGCACTCCTTGTTTCACCTCGGGGCTGATGTACAGGGCCCCTGAGAGACCCTGTGCAGGGGCAGGCTGTGCTCTAGGACAGGGCTTTTCCATGTGTCAACAGGGTGTCTGGTGCAGATGCTGGGGTTGGATCATGGAATCACAGAACCTTAGGACTGGAAAGGACTTTGAGGTCACCCAACCTGCCCCTGACTGATGTTATTCCTTATTCTCTCTTGCCTTCTCCCTAAACAGTGACAGGCACTTGCCAGGTGTGAGGCAGCACCTCGATGCTTCCCACTGTAGAAACAGCTCTGATTCTTGCAAAGCTTTCCTTGCAGCTTCATCAGTATCTCTGGCTAAAGTTCACTCCTTTGGCTTCTCTCAGGTTCTTCTGGGACCCCGTGGAACAAGTCTAGGGTCAAAAAGAGAGCGAAGCTGCAAACCCCTAGGAGTTAAGTCACTAGGGTCCCCTGGAGAAATAGCCTCATAGTGTTGATGCTGACACGGGAGGAAGCACTGAAGCAGAGGGTTGCACCAGTGGCATGATTCTCTCTTCCGTGTTCTCATGATTAATTCCTAAGAAGATGCCATGCAGGCAGCTTTTATTGTTGTTATTATTCATTTAAAAGCAAGGGAATAAAAATACATTCAGCCCTAGAAAATAATAAAACCCTCACATTATTGGGAAAACCTCCAATTGGGAAAACCTCCAAATGATAGAGGCTTTTTATGAGTCTCTTTCCAATATGATTTTGAAACATTGGTTTAGAAAGGTCACAGAAACTCAACTGCTCTTTGTTAGCAGGGAGCAGAGGTCATACAGTTTATTTTGTTTTGTTTTTGTTTTTAGACAGGGGTCTCTCTACATAGTCCAAGCTGGCCCTGAACTCACTAGTTTAGGTGGCCTTGAACTTACATTGATCCTTTTACCTCAGCCTCCCAAACCTGCTGGGATTACAGGTATGTGCCACCACACCTAGCTTGTAGAAGTTGTTTATGAAAACATTAGTGTGAGAGCATTCACATCCTTCAGCTATTGGATCAAACAAGAGAGCATTTCTGTAAACTTTTATGGATGAGAGCCTGAAATTCTATAGCCATCCTTTAGTATGGAGGAAATTCTTACTGTTTCACTGCACTTGTCCAACAAATGTTGAGCACCGGTCACGTGTTGGATGGGCTGCGGGGAGCCATGTTTTCATTTTCCCTTTTAAAGCTTAGCTTGGAACTGGTTTTGTCAATTCTGCTGATGGCTTTGGGTCAGAGTCCCTGGTCACTAATGGCTTCTCTCGACCTAGCACTTCGAAAACACAAGTGGGCCAGAGGTTTCCTGGCCTACTTTCAATGATGGCATTATTTTTTGATTCATCAAATGGAACTCTAAATCCAATCAACCATCTGGCTTAACTTAATTTCCTATCAATCCAGTGTCAATTCTTATTATATATTAATACATGTACTTATAAATACACATCAGTGCTGGTAGTATATGTTCATAAATCAGTTTAATGATTCAATACCCTTTGAATTTTGTGACTGGACAAAGAATATGTTGTTAGTATTGGGTATTGTTATGAGAATAAATGTTGGTGCATGAAAACCCTTGGCATGTAAAAGAAAAGTGTTTCTGTATTTAGTGGTGTTGCCCAGGGAAACATTTGGAAACGGGAGGGAGAGGTAGCAGCCAGATTCTGGGAAGAACAAGACCCAGGCACTGATTTGTGGTCAGGGAAATGCACCCTTCTCATCCATGGAAGTGGTCTGCATGCCCCGTGCTTTGGGAGCTGAGGTCAGAACTAGGGGTATGTAAACTCCCGGATTTCCCCATGCACGGCAGAAGACAGAGCTCGTGAAGACAGAATGACTTTTTAGTCAGCAGAAGGGAAGTGAAAGCTCAGTTAAGTGTGTTACCTAACCGATAGGTAAATCCAATCCACAAAACGCTATAAAGGGCCTACCATTTGGTATGACAAGCCGAAAAGGTGATTTAAAAAATGAAATCCTCTATCTTCCCCCACCAGCAGCATCCAAATAGTAAGCTCCTCAGATAATGCACATGGTCGTGGTGGGGTGTGCTGCGGGCCATGGCCTGACTCTCCTTCACCCTGTCTCTCTGGCTGAGCACCCCAGGGGGACCCCTTGTCTCCTCTGTCCCGTTCCCTTCCATCAGTTTTACACATTTCCCTATCTCCTTCTAAGTCTAAAAATCTAGGAGTGAGGATGAAGTGTTGTGGTATGACCAGGAGTGTTGCAGAGGAAATATTTGCTGTTTGACAGCTCATGCCACGGATTGATCTCAGGTGATTTTATTCCATTTGTGACTGCGAGGCAGTGAGGAGTCGTGCGCTGCCCAGAGCAGTAGCCACTGGCCACATGTGGTTCTGTATATTTACATTTAAGGGAATTCAAGTGAAATTAAAATTTCAGCTCTTTAGTCATACTAGCCCCATGCAAATACTGAAATAGCCACACAGATGGTGAATATATGCAGGATTTCCAACATTCCAAGACGTCCTACTGGGTAGCACCTCAGGGTGTCCTACTGGACAGCATCCCAGGACGTCCCACTGGACAGCACCTCAGGGTACCCCCCCACTGGACAGCACTTCAGGATGTCCTACTGGACAGCACCTCACGGTGTCCCACTGGACAGCACCTCAGGATGTCCCACTGGACAGCACCTCAGGATGTCCCACTGGACAGCACCTCAGGACGTCCCACTGGACAGCACCTCATGGTGTCCTACTGGACAGCCCGGGGTCTGTCTAGGCTTGCTGCCTGCCTCTTCCATTTCCCAGTGCATCTTCTAAAACTATGGGTAAATCCAACCCTGGCTGCTAGCGTTTTTGGGTTTAAATATTACCTATATCATTCCTTCCTTTTCTTCCCTCAGAGAGACAGACAGACAGACAGACAGACACACACCTTGCACACATTAAACATCACACAGAGGCACACACACTCTCCTTAGAGCCAGGAAGAACAAGTAAATGGAGCCCAGCGCGAGTTTGTTTGGGTTGAGTCAGCTTTAAATATGTGGGCTAGAAAGAGGGCCTCACTACTGTACTTAAGTCGAATCTATAAAAATTTAGGAATTGTTGGAAAATATATAAAGGATTCAGATAGAAATATACTAAATCTTAGAAGGCATGACTAGCATTTTCTGAGTGTTTAACTTAACACAGGTCGTCCTAGTAACAAACATCTTACTCTGGTAGCAAATGAGCTACACTAAGGGATGGATTTTACGGCCCACTGAGCCACTGTCTCGAGCCCTGGCTGGTGTGGATAGCCTGGGTGGCTGCTAGACCGCGATTTCTTTTGTCCAAGGTGACCACTGATGCACTCTTCATTTTGTCCCTGTGGTGTGGCCATTGTCCTTTGCATGTTTATGACCTGTGCCCTCCTTCTTTATGTCAGCTGCACTCTGCTTCATGCTTCCTTTGAGAATCTTTCTGTGCTTATTCCGTCTTCCCGTTTGCCCTTCTCCCCACCTTATCTCTAATTGCAAATGACTCTCCATTGACTCATTCATTAAATAAGCAGGACAATTATTTTATCCCCAGAACAGTGTCATTTGGGGGAAAAGGACATGCTTTCTGCAAGTGCTAGGGAGTGGTAAAAAGGCAGATCTGGTTTTAAATATGGTTCTTCCACCTATAAAGATTGATGATGGGCTTGTCATTCTCATTATTGAGTTTTAGTTTCATCAGTAAGATGAAGACAAAGACTGCGATGACACAGGCAAAGACCGATAGACAGCAGGTGGGTGATCTGTCTTGGCTTTCCTGTTTAGACTGAAGATTCTCCATGATCTCCACCATTCTTTTAAGAGGAAAGCCAGCGCCAACACCCCTTATGGATCAGTTGCTAGTAAAGAGACAGAGATACTTGGTAGCACTTCTGCTTGTTCACGGAAGATGGTTCTCTGACCCTCCAATTCATGCCCCTCTTGGGCCACCACCAAGAGGCTAGAAGGACACAAGCAGGGTGGTGGTGTGTGATGTGGACATCAGTAGACACCAGTCTAGGGTGAGGCGGCCGCCAGGTGAGTGAAACAATGTCATCCACTCTTCCAAGTTGGTTCATACCTACCACAATCCAACACAAGTGTTGACTTGGGGTAGGGTATGCCTGGGATCTCCTTTGAGGAGAGAACTCTGACAGGTTTGTGTTAGTTTCGAGCCAGGGGCAGGTGACAGCCACATGGAGAGACACTTATAAAGGTTTGCCTTTGTTCCTGTGGACTCAGAACCAACCTTTCCATCTGTGGGATGACCTCAGGCCTGTCGTTCCTCATGGGCTTGCCATCATGAAGCCTGAGAACATGCGTGTGGCTCTGTGCTGAGAAGTGAGCCTCAGAGGCGTGCTGGGGGTCAAGGAGAGTCCAGGCACAGAGTGTGGGGTCTCCCCGTGCAAGGAAGACGAGGGCTGGGGAAACAAAATGAGCTATGCCACATACACTGTGTAAGGATCCACTGGCCAAATTCATGACAAGGTGTAGAGGTGGGAGGAGAGACGATGTCTGTATAAGGGAGGGCTCAGCAAGGGATCTTCCCAGAAGCATCTGGTTTGTAGCGTACTATCCACCAACCGAGAGTTCTGGATCAGTCAGTCAGTGATTGGGATGGATAGGATAGGGAAACAATTCAAAATGTGTAGTTGACTTACTAAAAAGAAAAACAGAAAGAGAATAGTAAATAATATACTAACACTCAAAGAAAAATTAGAAATCCTGAGATGTACTAGTGACAAAATCAAGAGGATAAAGGTCATATTGATACACAGAATAAAGTTGAAAAAAACTACAGTAATTAAAGAAATGGTTGTAAATAATCAATCATTTATTATTTTTCCTACTTGTGAAGGAAAATTTGATGATCCATATTATAGAAAAGATTGACAATATAAGATCATTTTGTGTATAAATTTTTTAAAAGTATGAATTTCATCCTTAAATCATCTATTCTTGTAATTTGCCAATGGCTACAGCATGGTCTGAATTTTCAAATTGGTTTGTAACCCACCTGGTGGTTCACAAAATCCTTTTAGTGGGTCCTAATGGGTACTTGAAAAACATAACCAGTTAGAAACTACCAGAATGCCCTCCATAAAGTAAGGGGAACAGTGTTCTGTGGCATCTGTTTTCATTATTACTGCTACTACTATTGTTGTTTCTGTGTGTGTCTACAGTGAGTCTGTGGCTGAAAAATTTGAAAGCCACCAAAACAGATGACTTCTCTCAGATTCTTGCAATTATCCTCAGGTTAGTTTGAGTGCTGTGCATGGAGATGATTTTGCTGGATTTCAGGTAATTTTTCCATCTGGGAATAGTGTTACTTTCTGTTGAGTGGATACGAATGAAAGTATCTCTAGTTTTTTTTTTTTTTGTGTGTGTTTTTGAGATAGGGTCTTGCTATGCAGTTCAGGCTGGCCTTGAGCTCAATTTTTGTAGCCCAGGCTGGTCTTGAACTCCCAATGATCCTCCTACCTCAGCCTCCCGAGTGCTGGGATTACAAGCGTGGGCCACCATGCTCGGCAGTATCTCTAGTTTGGACTGTTGAAATGGATGCTTAATTATTAAAACAAAACAAAACAAAAAACCAAAACACCACTGGTCTCATATTTAAGCTTTTCCAAATGTGGTGAGCTGGTAGCTACAACCCTCCATGATGTGAAAATATTTCTTGTATATTTACTGCCTGAATCTATCAGAAATATCTGATTAATTAGGAACATTCTAAGTGCACGAGTTGAATAAATGTCTGTGTGGGTTTTTCCAAGTCCATTTAGGCTTACAGGTATTGGAAACATTTCTTTGCATTTCTTAATGATAAACTTATACACAAACTTTGCGCGTCATGATTCTTTATAGCGCTGTGAGTACAGAATTTACAAGAATACACATGATCTTGCTGGCTTTTCACACACTAATTTCATAAGCAGGCTCCAGTCTGCCTTTCCTTATTATGTTCTTTTGCTGTTATCCATAAAAGCCCAGTGTGGGACGTGTGGACGATGAAGCACTGTCTCGACAGGCAGCTTCGTGGCGTGGAGTCCCACACTGCTGCCAATGAGCTGTTGTGGTGGGGAGTGAGCTGGGTTTTCTCACACCGCCCTCCCGAGGCACTGGTCAGAGGTTCTGGTGAACCTAATGAGGAATTCCTGACACCTGACTGCAGTCTGATGCGGTAAACAAGGTTTTTTTTTGTTTTTTTTTTTTTATCTGTAGCCCTAACAAGATTTCATTACTACAGTGTTTTCTCACTCTGTGGATAGTTGTGTGTGCACCTTCTGTACACATTACAAGCTTTCTTATGTCCTTCTTATAGTCTTTGGCTATTCTATGCTCACATATTCTACAAGTTAAAAATCACAGGACTTAAATCGTGACTGATTCTGATATGGTCAAACAAATCTCTTAGGATAAGGGTAGTAAAATTATAATTTGAGAGAAGTTGGCTTCTGTCCAAACACACAAACATACTGTGAGTTTTAGGCTGTGATATAAAAATACCACATCAAAAGAGATGTGACAGTCCTTGAAACAACCGAGTCTTTGCCACCACTACCATTCTCCTTTGTATTATTTTTATTTCACCAGCAGTAGTTTTTGGCCTCATTTTAGCAATGCTGAGGCAACATTTTTTTTTCTGCTTCAAATGCTTAACAGCTTTAATTAATAGTACTTATTCAGCTCATGCTTAGCAGTTTTATTTTTGTAAGGTGATTTATAATCATTTTTATTAGTTATTCTAAATCAAGATTTAGAATGGCATGTCATAAAGAAAATGCTTCATATTTGAGGAAGGAGACTATTGCTACCCAGCATTTGTCTAAATAACATAATTACGGCTACATTACGTGGATTGTTTAATTATTTATTCCTTAATCTGTATATGTAAATACCTCATTCCAGCCTGCAATTATGAAAGGTTTACAACCCTGAATTGTAAAGTTCAACTGCTATCTGCAAGAGTTTTTTTGTTTTGTTTTGTTTTGTTTTTGAGACAAGGTCTCGCTGCATAGTTCAGGCTGGCCTTGAACTCATTGTGTATCCCAGGGTGGCCTTGAACTAGTGGTGATCCTTCTGCCTCAGCCTCCCAAGTGCTGGAATTACAGGCATGCACCACCGTGCCTGGCTCTGCAGGAGTTCTTTCTTTTTTTTGTTTTTTTTGTCCGGTATCAGGAACCGAACTCATGACCTTGCACTTGCCAGGCAGGCACTTTGCCATTGAGCTAAATCCCCAGCCCCCTGGAGTTCTTGGAAAAATGGTGAGGCTGTGTCTGTGGTTAAGACACTACTAAAAGAAGCTGGAGTGATGATATAAATTGTTGTGCACTAATAAAAGTATATAAGTACTATATGTCTTAATGTGTTTGTGATGAGTTTCCAAACTGGTAATTGGAAAATACCTTTGCACATGATACGAATCAAAAATAAATCAAAATTTATTTTTGAATTGAATCTTCTAAATTTTGGATATCTGAATATTTTGTATACTAAAAGAGCAAAAATTGAGCATAAGTAATATTTTATTGACTTCACTTTTATTTCTTTTGCATACGTTCCAGACTGCAAGGTACAAATTTTAAGTTCTGAAATTAGGAAATTTGAAATGAACTATAATGTTCTGATTACATTAGCTCAGTTGGTATATTTCAAGTGATTTTTGATTGTTGAAAGATGCTCTAACTTGGATCACATGTGCCTCAGTTTACCCTTCATCCTGTCTTTCGGGTAGCTCACTGGTCACTCAGAGCCCTTGCAGGGAGGCTTTAGGAGAGGATGTGCCTGGCACCAGCCTCTGCTGTTTTGCTGCTGTGTCTGATAAGGGAAGCAATGATGGAAAAAGGAAAATAAAACCAACGAAGACACTATATTCCCGGGAAACTGACACTTACCTGATTTAATGCTGTATTTTCAGAATTAAGTGCAAATGTGAGGCAATCAGCAGATGAAAAATGGATTTCATGAGAAGTTCTTTTCTTTGGTTACTATGATGTTTGTAAGAGAAACTAGAAAAACAGCCTGGGCTTATGGGAAAAGTCCCAATTAAAAAAGTGTCAGGCAGACGCATCCTTCCTTCCTTGAGCTTTCTCCTTTTTTTAAGGAACAAGTAATGTAAACATGTAGCCACACAGCATGTGCATAGATATTAAATATGATAAAGAGATTGACGAACATGCCACTGTGGCCTGAATGGAAGGGCATGTCCAAACACAGTGAGTCCGGTTTGCTGCTTGCACTGGCAAGGAAACCAATTACCGTGCCTAAAGAAACAGTTTAGTTTTATTAGCTAAGTAAACAGACTAATCAACACTTCTGATTCCCTGCTCCCACTTAGGCGAAGACTTTTGAAAAGCTGGGATATTCCTCAGAGGCAAGCTACAGATTTCAAATACTGAACTGAGGTTCTCAGTGCCCCCAAACCAAGTGATAGTTTCCGAGGTGACTTCCCTCAGCCAGCTCCTCAGAACGGCAAAGTCCTTCGTCCCCTTCAAACACCAAATCCCCACGTCCCTTTAGCCTGTAGCAATGTACTGGAAAGCATGGCAGACGTTGAGAAGTGTATTTGGTGTTGGCAAGCATGTCTTAAGTCAAAATGTATTTGTTTATTTGAGACAAGTTCTCACTATACAGCCCAGGCTGACCTCGAACTTATGGCTGTCCTCCTGCCTCAGCTGCCTGAGTGCTGGGATGGCAGGTGTGTGCCACTGCCCAGCCCAACTCAAAATAGATTTTGATTCCTCATCAGCCCAGTTTCTGGAACTCTGCAGTGTCCTTCTGCTGCCTGGGGTGTCGAAGTTCTGGTCAGGCAGAAGGAGAGTGTGCTGGCCTCATGGGTGGGTGCTGGGGCCGTATGAGCTCGTGTGTGCTTTTCAGAGTGCAGCCCCCAGGCGAGTCTGACGTGAACTAGGAAGCTAGTGCTCAGCAGTGGGCGCCATTGTTTTTACCTGGAACACCACAAGGGCCTCCACGTGCTCATGAAACTCCTGGTGCTGCCTCATATGAGGCTTATTAAAAAGAAAATAACAAAAGAGGATTTTTTAAAAATTGTAAAAGAAGATAAAAACCACCAATGTGCATGTGTGTGTTTATCTTCATCTATACAATGGGAAGGAAGTCGTGTGTGAACGCGCTCTGGAACACACCACTTTCTGCGCATGTTGAGTGTGGCCAGCCTCACTGATTCTCAGGTATTCCGCAGCCTTCTTACTCCACAGCTTGAAGCAATGATGCCAAGCATGTTTTATGTAACATTATCTCTCGCTTTTTAGTTGACCCAGGTAAATATTTTCTTGGAAGAATTCCTAGGAAAGGGATTTTGGGGTCAAAAGTGTTACCCTTACTGTATTATTTTTTTTTTTCTTTTTTTTGTTTTTGTTTTTCTCCGGTACTGGGAACCAAACTCACGACCTTGTGCTTGCCAGGCAGGCGCTTTGCCACTGAGCTAAATCCCCAGCCCCTGTATTATTTTTTTTTTCATTAACTATGAAAACGTATCTTCTGTAGAGTCCAATATTGCTAATAGATGATCAGCATGCCTGTAGGAAAATCGGGGTACAGTTTTCCAATGTATTTATTTGATTTTTCTGCCAGGTTAGGGTTCAAAAGAGAAAGATGAGGATTTCAGCAATTTGGAATCCATTATCATAATGGCTAACATTTATTAAACGTTTACTGTGTATCTGGCTTCCTAAGCACTTTATATCTATTTAATTCATAAACAGTACTTTTCACAGCAAACTTATAAAGTAGGTACTTTTTAATAAAATGGAAACAGCCTTAGAGAAGTTAGTTCCCACTGACCAAGGTCAATGAATGTGCCATGATTTAAACCAATGCAATTCGAGTGTAGTTCTGACAGTCTTAATCACCACCCAATACTCTCTAGTTCGTTGCTGATACCTACTTAAATACAGTCACTTTTGTTTTACCTTATACATGTGTCCAGGTAAGTGTCAATTCTGTGCCCCCTTTTTAAGAACACAGGAAGAGTCATTATAAATGCTGACTTTTAATGTCATTTTTGTAATTAATAGAATCATAATCCTCCTACCATACCTTGTACATTAAGCTCTTTTCATGTGGAACTTAAGTTTATTTCTGTACTTGATCTTACTCAAAAGGCTGAGATGAAACACCATTTCATTTCCATGAGAAGCAAAGGAACATTCACTTTGTAAATTCAGAAGCTGGCTTAAGTAATAATGAGAGAAGGAATCCAGGAATAAGGAGGAGTGTGGATGGAGGGAAGGACGGGAATATTGTGGAGGGGAGGAGTGTGTCAGGAGACACAACAGGCTGGAACACAGATGCGGCCAAGGGGAGCAGCTTAGACAGTCGGAGAAACAGTGAAAACGCAAGGAAAACCCCGGCTAAGGAAAGAGGATTCGACTGAAAACATCCACGTGGAGCAGTTGCTCGGTGTTGGCGGTTAGGAATAGATATATTTGCCATGCTTGAAGGTCAGAAAAAAACCAAACCCTAATAACTGTCACAAAGTGCTGCACTAATTTCTCTTTGCCGGCGACCCTCCCTTCACACATGCACTTGAAGCAAGAAATGAGGCTTTGATGAACTTTGAAGATGTGTTTGTTTGTTGAAGAAGCAGAGTACCTTAAGAATAAATAATAACCCTCCAGATCAATATGAAAGTCTTCAGGGGGCATAAAATTGCAACTGCTTGTATCTCTGCAGCACTGATCCGGGTTCGTGCTTGAGGGGGCGTGTGAGTGGAGGGCCACGGACAGGAAAGACTTTCAGCATTCCTAGCCTGACTGTCCTCACTTTAGAAAGATGAACAGTGGGTGAGCCCACCTCAGCTCTTCTCCAGGAAGCAAATCGGCCTCTCAGGGTGCACTAAATAAACACAGTGTGTGACTCCCTTGAGGGCGAGCATGGTGTACAGAGTGAGAAGGGCTGTCATATTTCATTAACCCACTCAGTAGGACACTTGCCACCCCACCCAAGCACCATCAGCCACATCCATTGTTGTGTCTGAGGGATGAGATCAGCAGCAGGGAATGCAGGGACCACAGTCCCTTGAGCTGTGGAGGCGATGGCTCACCAGGCTTCCCTGGGCAGGTCTCCAGCTGTTCCCTTGCAGTGGTGACGTGGGTCAACCTCATTTGCGATGAATGAATTGCCCATGTGTGTATTCACTCTGCATTGGCCTCCTGTAGGAGCTGTTCAGGAAGCTTCCTCAGGGCGAGGGCAGGACACACCTCCTCGAGTGCTCTGTATCCCGAGACCAAGCAATGTGTGACCCACAGGAGGCCTGCACATTGCCAGAGGAGTGAATGCTGCAAAACAGGGTAGGAGCACGGCTGGTGACAAAAGCCAACTATCTGCTCTAGGTCAACCACTGTGTGCCAGGATTTCTAAGACCTTTTCAGAGATGAAAGACAGAGTGATATAATGAGAGGGTATAGCACATACCCACAGGAGTTATTAATGCTGTTCTCAGAGTTTTCGATGAAATGAAAAACAGATGAATAAAATGAAATGTACCTGTTCCTCTTCTCTGTAATTCTGACTGTTCTCCCACCCCAAGCTACCAGTTGGGTGTAGGCTTACAGTGATGTTTTTCAGTTCCATAGGAAATGAGATTAATTTAACAATGAAAACTATTGCAATGCTTATTTTCATGCCAAGCAGTGGCCTTAATTTAATCAGCGCCACCGAACAGAGAACAGTTTTGCTCACCCAGCTGATGATGGAGTATAGAGACGTTGAGCATATACGGTGGACTGAAAGGGTCTTTTTAACCTCATTTTGGTACTGTTAGTCATGTCTTTATGTGGTGCCTGAACTACTGCTGATACCCCCGCCTCCACAACCAGCACCAAAATAGCTACCACCACCATGGTAATAGACATTACCCCAAGAATGAGTAGGAGAACCAAACTGTGAATCCAGCATGGTCTGACTCCAGAGCTTGTGATCTTTCTGTTACATTCCTGCTACAAAGCACACTCTGAATAGGCAGGTTCTCATCTAAGAAATACGCCAATCACTACTACCACTGTCGGGTGTGTACAGAGTTGCCAATCAGACAGTTCCCAGGGTGCAGTGGTCTCAGTTCAAGGCTAAACTGTCGAACACTTGACTTCAATCTCTGCTGCTCTTGCCTTGATCCCTCACTGTTCTTTGTTCTTATCTTTTAAGTGGAGTCAGAGTTCAAAAGAGTGGGGTGTGAATCACTAATACATGTTGAGTACAGGTTGGAAAATGGATTCAGTGGACTATCTCAGGAAAGAACTGAAGATTATCATAGCAAAAGAACACTTTATCTTTATGCTTGATTTTGGACCTACCTGTGTTCAAACTTCAAGTGATCATGACAAATAATTCTTTATGGCTATCATATGTGGTCAGAATTTTATTATACAAGGTAAGAAGATAAGACACTTGAGAACCTGTCAAACACACTTATTTTTGAGATTTCAATTCCATTTATTTTTCACCTTCTTTATGGCTTTGATTTTTTTTGTATATACCACTATTGATAAATCTTTTTCGCTAAAACAACATCCTTAGAATTGTACTGTGGTTCTTTACCAGGAATAATTAAGCCTTTGGTAAAATCAAGTCCATGTGATCAGGGACCTAGAAATGAGAATCATGTAGATAGATGGGAGGTGGCTTTCTAGAAAGTGACTGGTAACACAAGCCAAGAAGAAAATAAAAATGTCCTGCCAGATTGATCAGGGATGTATTATTTGGCCCTAAAATACACTGCATACTCCTGTGAGTATTAGACGGGGAGGGCACTGAATAATTCACAGAGTTCATCTCTAGCCTACGACCTTCCTTCACTTTTACTTCATAATGATAATGACCAGGGTGTGGGCTTTTCTGTTGTCACTCTAGTTTTGTCAGGTTGTCTAAGTAAAGCATCCACTTCATCATGGGATGTGAGTGCCCACGGCCTGGGGGGGCCCTCACACCCCCGCTTGAATGTAGATGCCTCTTTATGTCAGGGTTTGCAACTGAGTGTCCCCCTAGAGCCTTCTGGGCAGAGTTGGGGCCTGTGGAGGTGACTGGGTTCTGCAAGCTTAGCAGTGACTTGCTCTGTGGAGTCCAAGAAGAGGCGGGCCTGGGCAGGACCTGCATCCCTGCCTCCTGCCCTTTCTGCTGCTTCCTATGAGCCACGGGATGAGCAGGGGCTCCTCCGCTGTGTCCCTCTGCCTTGGACCTGCCTGGGGCCAGCTGCTGTGGACTGAAGCTCTATAAACTGTGAGCCCGAACAAACCTTTCCTCTGGAAAGTGGCGGGTGTCAGAGACAGTGCCCCAGGGACGAGGAAAGGCCTAAGACCCTGTATGAGGGAATAGACTGCTTTGCTAATGCCGTGTGCTAGTGTTTCCTGCCTCCCTTCCCTCTGAGGACCTGGGTGGCCTTTAGCTGTGTTTCTGCTGTGCTGTTCCAGAGTAGTTTTGTAGCATTCCAGCAGGAACATCAATTATCTCTGTCCACTACCCACAGGGGGTAGGTGGAGTAAGGAGTCATGTGGCAGTCTGAAATGAAACAGAGAGTTAGGTATAGAGACAGGCGACGGACACCTGAAAGGTAAATGGCTTCACAAACACGATTATGTCCCCGTGTGTTTTGTTAATGTAGTCTGCCTCAGTTTCACCCGGGGGGTGGCAAAATGTGGGCCTTGGCTGAGTCTGGCCTCGCCCATCACTTGTAACTTCTCCACAACTGCTCAGAGCTGAGCTGCAGAGATAGAGTGCACGTCGGCAAGGCCAGGAACAGAAAAGGCTTTGTAACTTGGTTTAAACCAATTTCTTACCGATTCCTTACTGCGTATGTGTCCTGAAAAATAAGATCCTGTCCAAACTCCTCAGGAAACATAAAACCCACTTGTTTTGTTGCTCTTGTTATCATTCACTGTGGGAAGGTAGCCAGTGTGAAGCCCTGGGCCCAACCCCCAGCACTACCAAAGAAAGCAGCCCCAGTAAGTCCCAAACGAAAAATTTCCCTATGGCAGCTAGAACGGTTTAAGGCTACAGACATGAAGTGTGTTAGTTTATTTCTTTGGGAAGAAGTGAACATGTAAGCACATGTAGTTGCTATTCTGGGGGCTCCAGGGGTTTTAACAAAGCACATCTGTACGCCATTACCCACGGGCACAATAGTGAAGGTGGAGCAGAGCCCAGCGCTTTGAGTTCAGTTTACTTTGTTCAAAAAGGAAAAAAGCTTCCCATCAATTATGGATTTACAGGTGCAATAGATCCTGCTGGCTCACTGTGGAGTGAAGTATTATTGAACTGCAGGGCTGTTGGAGCCAGGAGGCAGTAGCTAGAATAACTGCTTCTTGGGGGGATGCTGTTTGTGTCAAAGCTCTCTACACTTGCTCCTACAGAGAGCTCAGTCACTAATTCAGATTGCTTATAACAGGCTCTAATTGTTAGCAAAGTAATTTACTTTCAAGATTTAACACATTGTGTTGAAACAGTTTTCAAATCAAGGTACTGTTTTTGAAAATAAGCATTTTAACAACCAAGGGCAATTTCTCTATTTTATACTTTTTATAGGAAAGGTGAGGAGGATATATGGAATGTTAAAGCGAAAAAAATGTAGAGGATTGTTTCTGAAAACAGTGGTGTGTTCCGATTCCCTAACCATCTGTCATACAAAGGAATTTTATCCATAAGCAGTCTCTTCTATTTGTAGCTCCACTTGTGTGAACTTAGAGATACTGTACCTGCATTGCATTGCCTTGCATTCACTGTGTAGCCTGGGCTTGCCTCAAACTTGTGAGCGAACCTCCTTCCTGCCTCAGTCTACTGAGTGCTGGGATTATAGGCACGCACCACCATGCCTGGCTGGCTACACTTCACTATCAAACTTAATTTTATTGTGAAGAGTTAAGTGCCAGTTTTAGGTCTGAACTTCAGATTCCTTGTTACCACTGACACAGTTACTCAAACTTCCTCTGATCAGGTGAAATGACATTTAATGTAAGCATCTTGTTGGAGAAGTCATGATCCTCTAGTACACAGTGTCAGACTATTTAGGGAGTATGTTGGGTAGATTATAGTTTAAATGAATGTATTATTTCTTTTTCTTTTTCTTTTTTTTTTTTTTGGTTTTTCTCCGGTACCGGGAACTGAACTCACGACCTTGCGCTTGCCAGGCAGGCGCTTTTGCCGCTGAGCTAAATCCCCAGCCCCGAATGTATTATTTCAATGTTTGATTACTCAGCTGCTCTGGGTACTACTACTGCTTAGTGAGAACTTAGCGGCTTACAACAATAGTGATGTTATGCTCATGGAATCTGTGCATTAGGATGGGCACAGCAAGATGACTTGTCTCTGTCCAGTGTTCCAAATTCCAGCCGGGAGGTTTCTGGAGCTGGGGTGCCTTGATGGTTGGGGGTCAGAAGCATCTAGCAGTCCCTTCACTCACATGTCCATGTTGGAAAGACCTGAAGACAAGAGCTATCAGCCAGTCTGTGCACAGAGGGTGGTTTCTGGGGGTGAGTCCTCCACATGGGTCAGTACCAAGCATGTCATCCTGAGGCCCATAGGCAGTGCAGGCCCCAGACACGACTATTCCAGCAGAATCGTTCCTGCCCCACAGCCTTCCCATCACTGTGCTCTGTCAGGCAGAGCGGTCCCAAGATCACTCAGGTTCAGAGGAGAATTAGACTCCGTGTCTTGAGAGTGGAGCAGCAAGGTCACGCTAGAGGAGAGCACGTGGGGAGAGGGAGATGCTGCTGAGACTACTGGGAAGAACTGGGAAGTACAGTTTGCCCAAGAAAAGTGCGTCCACCACTGGTAGGATGCTAAGTATTATGCCAACGGCCAAAGGCTGACACTTCTGTAATGTCGGCTGGTCATTAAAACAATGTCTGAAACATTTCACACTATGTTCGAAAAAGTGTTCCTTGTCTTTCCTCAGAATCAAAGCAGAGATTTTTCACTTTACCAAAGCTGGTCTTTATCAGCTGTCTCCATCTTCTAAAATGGCACCATTTCCTGTCCAAAATTTAGATTGCATCCTTTATTTTTCTTGTTCTTTCAGTGTTTGCATCTAATCTGTCTATAAGTCCATTTAGTTCTACCTCCAAAATGCCTCTAAAGTTCACCCATTTCTCTCCGTCCTCGATACTCATCTCTTCTCTTGGCCAGTCTTGGGCTTCTCTAATGGAATTCCGAAGAATGAAGAATTGGTAGCGGAAAGATATCTCCAGGCTTACACAGCAGGGCTGGGGGTCCCACATCAGGTTACCAGGCTCTGAGGGTCTTCTTGCTGCAGCGTTGCATGACAGTTGGAGAGAGTGAGGGAGAGTGAGGGGCTGCACATGCTCTTCCATGAAGTCCCAGATCCCCCTCTGCAGCTGGAGCCCTCACAGCCTGACCATCTGAATGAAGGTTGCGCTTCTTACAACTATTACAATGTCAGTATGAGTTCTGAAGAGAATGAACACCCCAACCTAGCACTGTCTGTGCAATCCATCATTCCTTTCCAATCTCTTTGTTTTTTAGCTCCAAGCATGAACTCCCAAATCCCAGATATGATCAGGTGACATCCTTGTGTAGATTTTCAGTACCCCTGATTGCTCTTGCAGTAAGATCTTCCTTCGTTCTTGGATCTGCCAAGCCCTGCAAGATCTGGCTCGTGCCTCCTCCAAACCTCGCATCGTTACTACTTCTTAGCTCATCGTGCTCCAGCATCACTCATTTCCTTTTGCCCCTCCAGTCTTCAGTGTCTTAACATTTTTACCAGTGTGCTTGTAATCACCCCTTTCCTCTTGGGGGACTGGCATGCACACACATAGTGCATCTTCATCACTTTGCTCCCTTGCCCTCGCCAGGGCTCCTCCCCAACTCCACAGAGTCTATTTCCCTGTTTCTACCTTCTTTTTTTTCCTCTTTAAATTATTAAAATTTGGAGTCTCTCAATTAGAGAAGCTATGCAGTATTTAACTTTCTGTGTTTCATCTCAGTCCTGTGGTTCCCAAGATGCAACCGTTTTCCTACAGATGCCTCAAATGTACCCTTCTTTACAGTTGTGTGTTACTTCACTGTGTGCACCAACCACATTGTCTGCATCCGCTCCTCTGTGGGTGGGCATATAGCTTGCTTCCAGGTGTAGCTGATGTGAGCTGCATGCCATAGCACGGGTGTGTGTGTGTCACTGTGACGTGACGGCTTCAATGTCTTCGAAATTTTCATCTTCTTTCTCTACAGCTCTCTGCACAGCTGGCTCATTCATGGCCAGGTGTTGCCGGCTCAGGTCTCTCCTAGTCAGCAGATCTGAAGTGCTCAGTCTTACTCCGCTCCTTACCACCCTCTTAGTTTCTGCAATAGAACTCAATATTTTGTGCTTGTTTATTTGTTTATTGCCTCTCTTTTCCACCAGCTCCCTCTGGTCAGTGGCCTTTTCTGTTTCTTCAGTATTTTACTGGATATTGTGCATAAAGGTGTTTCACAAATACTGTTTTCAATGAGTAAGTGAAAAAGGGTTTAAACCAAAGATAAAATTGTACGCTTAAATCTAATGTAAATTTTACTTTAGCCTGCAACTGGGCCTAAAAATGACTTTTACGTTCATAGCCACAGAAAAATAAAAACTTCCAGTACTTCTTGAGCTTAATCTGATCTGTGAAGGCAGTCCTTACTATGTCCGAGTTTGTGAATGTTCTTAACTGAATGTTTGTTCATTCAGTTTTTAACAAGAGCTGACTGTATGCACAGGGTTATACGGAAGGAGGCAAGCAAGGTTAAGATGTCTGACATATCCACTACTCTCACAGAGCATGCAGTGTACTTGGGGAAATTTGGAAGATACAGGGCAGTGGTGTGCATGGCAGCAGCCATTGCGTGGCTTCTCTAATGTGAGAGACCCAAAACATAAATAATTTAAAGAGGAGAATAAGAGAGATGGTAGGAACAGGGAAATAGACTCGGTGGAGTTGGGAAGGAAAGCTGGCAAGGGTGAGGGAGTGAAGTGACCAAGTGCGCTGTGTGTACCAATTCCCCACTGTACCAGCGCTCCTAGGATGCAAGTAGAGGCCTTCAGGGCTGAACTAATCCAAGAAGACACTATGGATCAGGGAGCAGCAGGCCTGGAAGCTTGAATGTAAGGTGCTAAGCAGCAGTGATGGAGGCAGCAGAAGCAGAGGCCGTCCTGGTCGAACAGGGCCTGAGCCCGGGTCTGGGGCCAAGACCGTGACCTGGATGATGGGAAGTGGTGAGAAGTCGGGGCTGAGCAGAGCGTCAGGCCACATGTGGGGCTGCTGACAAAGACGGCTGGACGAAGCCGGGGCATGGAAGCTTACTAACTCCAAACCAAATAACCTGGACTTTCTTCAATACCTAGTGAACAATGAAAAGTTTCTCATTTGTTTGTTTTGTTTTGCTGTTTAAAGGAGGGCAGAAGGTCAATGAAAACAGTCCTATAGGAAGACTAGCTTAGTTTTATGTTCAGGCTGGATGAAAATCGGGTGTGGGGTACAGTGTGGGCCGGAAGGGGAGATAAGAAGCCTGGGTTTTATCCATCAAAGGCTGATGACCACACAGTCTTGACCTGCGCGGCGTGTCTCCTCGAGGCGGAGAAGAAGCATGTGGAGAGGAGAGGGCCCTGACTCCTCACTGCAGGGTCTTGTCTGACCTGAAGTCAGTCACTTGGTATTTCTCAGCCCGTTTCCTCAAATGTGGAGGGGGGGGGAGAAACAGTTAATCCTATCAGGCAAGAGGTCTTTGAGAATTAGGAAGTACTCGACAAAGATAACTGTTATCAGTTATTGAACGCGGCATTCAGTTTATTGGGCTGGCGTTTTCAGAGCTCTGCTGAATGTTTCCGTTTGCCTTGGCTGGCAGCCTGAGAGCGGGCAGAGCGAGGAGGCACCGCACCGCTTCCCCGCCGGGTAATAACTTCTTGGGTGTCTTCTGAAAAATCGCCCCCATCTGCTTGATTACTCTGCTCTTTATTCTGCGGTGTCAGCAGAAGCTTTTGAATAGTTGTTCTCTAAATGGAGTGTCTTTTACTCTTGCCAGGATAATGTGTTAAATAAACAGTCAATACTCTCTGTATTTTAATTTAATCAAATAAGCAGTAATAGAGCTTAAGGTGCACTGACTCGGTGGAGGGCGGCCCGCCACTTCTCTCCTTTGTTCCATTTGCCTCTTACACTTTCCTCCTCTTTTGAGTTTTCTTTCTTCTGGATAGAACTGGGGATTGAAGTAGGGCCTTTTCACTGAGCTGCCTCTCCAGCCCTTTTATTACTCTTTCTTTTGAGACGCAGTCAGTAATTACTAAGGCATTAAGTTGCCCAGGATGAGCTTGAACTTGTGCTCCCTCTGCCTCAGCCTCCCTGAGTGCTAGGATTACAGGTGTGTACCACCACGCCTGGTATGAACTTAGCACTTTCCTGGGACTGGGACTATCTAGTTTTGGTTCCAAGGTACCACTAGGCTTCTGGAGCGCTGGGAGTATGCACAAGTGATTTGGGGTTGCTCTCCTCAACGGTGGGGATCAAAGTTGCTTAAACTAAGTTGGAAACTTGGAAAGAAAGGAATTTGCCCATTAATTCAAGAATAATCTCCCAGTTTCTGATTTATCATCATAATATGCTGGATGGGTAGCTTCTGACCAATTTTTATTAAATCCTAGCCTTCTTTAAGTTGAAATAGGGATTGCTGAATGAAAGGAGACATATTGGCACTTAGAATCAACTTCTGTAGAATTCTGTGTGAAAAGTTAGTTTTTTTGGTAAACAGATAAAAGTCTCAAAATTTAATTTTAGAGATGAAGATTTCTAGCACAAGGTCCAGCATCTAGATACTAAAACAACAGTGTCAAAACACCAAGATTTCCTTTCCTTACTTCTTTTAAAATGGAAAGTAAAAATGTTAAAGAGTACGAGGAAATACGTGGTGTTCCTGGTTCACGGGACATTATTAAAGGCCTGAAAATCTGTATGTTGCAGGCCCTACAACAATTGTGGAGAGAAAGCTCATACATGGAACTGAAGTTAGAAGAAAATGTCCCTGAAAATCTAATTTTAAATAACCACAATAAAGTGTAGTCATGTTAAAAAAAAAGTACAATCAAAGTATAATGTTTCCAAATTCCAAAATTCTGCTTTGCATTCAGCATCCCTCCAGTCACTGGGAAGCCATATCGCCATATCGCATTTGTCACCCGAGTTGTAATGTTTACCCCTTCCTACCAGTTAGCGTTCCGAGAAAATGGAAATCATCCCATTTGTTTACCTGCCTGCTCCACGAAGCATGAACTTTGCTTGTTGAAGGAGCTCATCACCTAGAGGAGTTCCTGATACAAAGTAAGTAGGGTCTTAACAAATACTTGTTGATCATGGATGACCCAGTCATGTTCAATATTCTGTGTGGACCTGAGCAGCGTTCGGTCAGCAGGAGGAAAATGAGAAGCCATAGGAGGCATTTCAGATGGCTCGGCCCATTCTTTGCCTAGCAGGGAGCACGTTTGAATATTCAGATTTCCATCTTGCAGCATCCTGTGCGGAGCAGTCTGGCAGATGTGCACAGGGAGCATGGCTTGTTTTATTCCCTGCAGGGGGGACTCAGGCACTGTGGTCTCCGGGATGGGCCTGGTGTGGGGAGCAGATGCTTTCCATCCAGTCTGATCCAGTAGAGGGTTAGCCCTCAGGAACACCTGTCTGCAAGCACTGGGACAGCTGGAGCCACAGGACTCGGCCTCAGGTAGAGAAGTAAGGGCAGCTTAGGAGCGGCCTGGCATCAGGGCTTACTCATTTTCAGGGAGGCAGAGGCCAGCAGATGCACAGCAGCAAGTACTGGGTCTGGGAAGTCTCTTCTGGTAAGAGGAGTTGGATGTGCTGCCCCACTTCCTTCCTCCGCTATCTTACCTGCAGCCACACCATCTTTTTAACCAGGGTGTAGGTTTTTAGGGGTTAGTGCCTTCGTAGCTTGGTCTGAATTTTCTGCATCCTGTGTTGTTCTGATCCACAGGAGAATCCGGGTAGAAGAAAGAGGCTGAAACACTGCCCTTAGGTAATGAAGTGGGGCTTTCAATGATAAATGCCTCAGTCACATCTCTTGCATTTTTCTCTATCGCTGTATTGTTTAAGTGGTAGTAGAGGAAAACATTCAGCTGTCTTAGGCTAGTTATTGAATTTTGGGGTAATTTAAACCCTACTGCTAAAAGAGCTGAGGCCCAGAGAGGCTGACTATTTGCCTTCCTTGACATTTACAGAGACAGCTCCTCTTTTCGGAGTACCTGATTTTAGGCATGTGTTTTAAAAATGACAGTTGGGTACGGTTGAGAATTTAGCTGTTAAAACTGTGAAGCAACTCATGACACATGCTTAACCAAATAAAATCATTTTCCCCAGCTCATGCCCTGCTGACAGCTTGCAAAAACCATGTTCATCTCCCTTTTCACCTCATAAAAGGGGCTGCAGCTATTTTTAATTCTGGGGTTTGTAGAAGGGAATGTAGATTATAAATCTATGTAAGTGGAAGTTATTCAGGAATTTGCCAGACTGACTATACATGAAGCAAAATTGAATCCTTTACTCTATCTCCAGTTTCATTTCCAACTTGTTCCTGAAAAAAAATTATTTTCTTTTTCTTATTTTTACATATGAAGTGGTTGACTAGATTGATACAAAGCAGCAACTTTAATGACCATTCTGTTGCAATATTTTAAATAAGAAAACAACTACAAATCAAAACAAATATCAGCACAAAGAAAATCTCAAATGTAGCAAAGTATTTGTCAAACTTCCACTGATGAATGGGAAATATTGAGAAATATTTTTGATCATTCTTTGAAGAATGTAGTATCAAAGATATATTATATACACTACTACAGTTCTACTTAGGATGCAATATTAGATAGTATGTTATAATTTTATAACTCCAAGAAAAACATCCAATGATAATTTTACCTTTTTCCTACTAAAATTGAATAATGAAAAAACCCTCAACTATGATAATTACATGTATGGGTGCTGCCATACGTTGTAAAGTTCTTTATATGGAATTATCTAGTGATCACTTTTGTTATTTTATATAATGAGGAATTAAATATGGAAGTATTTAATGCATAGTATTACGTTATGCAAAAGTACTTAATATTTTTAGGACTATCCAGAATCACACACAGACTAAAAACACTGGTAATAATCGTATTTGCAAGAAGGACCACATAGGTGCAGTAATCAGTATGAGTTGTGCTATTATACTCTTTAGATCTGCATTGCTTGCGTGAGGCCAGGGGCACCCAGTCATCTGCTCAGAAATCTTCCCTGCCTTGGAGACCTTAATGTCACCCACAGGCTTCGCCACCTGCTGCCACTAGATGGAGCCTGTCATTGAAACTGAGGTTCTTCCATCTATCTGTTTTCTTTGAATGCCTAACAGGACCTTGGGTGGAAGGAAAGAAACCATTAATAAGCTAAACAGTGGGTGGTACCCCAGAAGGTCATTAAGCACAGAGCGTTATTGATTAAAAAGTAAATCATTATTAGTAGAGGTTACTTATACTTTTTTTTTTTTTTTTCAATTCCATCAGTTTTCCCTACATTCTTTTTGTCACCAAGCCCTGTGAACCCTAAGACAAAAAGAACAAAGAAACCTTTTCTGGTCTTATAAGAATCAAGGGACATAATGTGAGTTTTAGAATAGGTTAAAAAACTCATGATTCATTGTTTGTACCCGGAAAAGCAACAGCAAAGGTGCCCACATGCAGAGTTGGGAAGAAAAGTTAATCAATGACCTTTCAAAGGAAAAACATGTATCTCAATTACTGGATGGGAAAGGAAATGGAACCTGCTCTTTTAATTGTGGGGTAGCAAGTGCCAAGCGGTGAGAAGGCGAAGAGACTGCGGGTGCTCTTCTCACCAACTCAGGCGCATCAGCCTTCACCCCGCAGGCTTTCATCCTTCCCCCCGCCCACCCTGCTCAGCAGCTCTCTGCCCTTTCTGGGTAAATCTTGAGTCTTGGTAGGGAAACGCCTTCAGGGATCGTCTATCTAGTTTTTGTGAAGGACATTTTGACATTTTAACAGAAGAATACGTGGAAATCGTGTTTATTGGAGTTGTTCTTTCTCAAATTTTCGCCAAAGCTGAGTATTCATGACCAGTCCCCGACTATAATGAGAAATTGCCACTTGTGTCGAAATACATAATTCACGGCAGGGAGACGGCTGGACAGCAGCGGCAAAGTCTTAACACAAACGGGAGCTTTTTATTTATTTATTTTTTGTGCCTGTGAGCCCGCTTTGGGGTTGCTAGCTCTTGCCAGGGAGTGACAGTTAACTTTACCATTAGTCTGGAAACAAAATATAATTACCTCGGGGAAGCTTTAACGCCCAATTTTTGTTCTAGCTTCAGTCTCAGATCGAGACGTGGACTGTGTGAACACACCGAGTCGGATGTGACAAAGGCTTATGTGCTGTTGTACATTTCAATTTCAGACGTTAGGGCGTCTTGGGGTGGTTCCTTGTGCCTTCTGAGCCCTGACTAAGGACTTTAGATACACAAGCTCTGTATGTGCCTGCCAGCCCACTAAGGCACTATGGATTTCTTCCAGCTTTAAATATTGAGAAGAGTGGGAAAAGGAAAAAAAAACCTCCGTCCTCAAACTGCTTTCCCCTTTTCCTGGAATCCCCCTTGCTCCAGTCTTATTACTGTAGCTACAGGTTTGAATTGAAGAAAGTTTTGGAGCCACGAACAGTGAGTCAGTATGTGAAAATACTTATTTTGAGCCTTATGTGTTTTGGTGGCTACTGTTGAAGATGCCTTTTGCTCTCTCTCTGCCTCTCTCTCTCTCACACACACACACAGCGACGCGCTGACAGGAGATGCTTGTGCACTTGGATCGCGCGCTGAGTGTCCCACTCGCGGTTGCCCTGCCGCAGTTTCTCAGGACATTACACGGTGTCGGTGCTGACGAGCTCTCCGCGTCTTCACGGCTCACAGAGCTGATCCCTGGCCGGGTCACCGATTCGCGTCCATCATCTGCTCGGCCAAACGCGCCTCGGGCCCTCGGCCCCCGCGGGCGCAGCCGCTGTCCCGGACCTGAGCTCCGAGGCGCGCGCCGGCCTGGCGCGGGG